>NC_048592.1:4447500-4802500 GCF_013265735.2 Oncorhynchus mykiss
AGACGACCACCCAAGAACATAGCCAGTTTTCCAAGACCAGACATAGCGGAGATTGTAGCTGCAAACCGATCCCGATTCCTGCCCCTTACAACTGTAGCTGGAAAAGGAGAAAACTAACGTTCCCACTCCATAATCACAGCCATCACACAAATGCTAATCAAAACCAGTTCAGGCCAACTAGAACGTATTTCTTGATTTACAGAATAGTAGCAAACTACTCAAGTCAGTATCGCAAATTTCAAAACATTTTGGTGAAATGCCTTTCTTGCAACCTCTTATCAATATCAACGTAGTACTATAAAATAAAGGTAGATCAAAAACACACAACAAAGATAAATAAGAACATGAGAAATTAGGTAAGCTATATACAGGGTGAGTGGCAGGCTTACAATGATGGCAAAAAACAACATTTGAGAGTGCGCTGACCCTGGTGTTAGAGGGGTACGCATCTGGAGGTTGAATGTTTGAAGGGGTACGGCACAATAAAAGTTTGGGAACCACTGCTGTAGAGAATCCCCTCTGTACCCTCTCTTTGACCCTGAAAGTAAGGGAGAGTTTGTCACAATGTCTGGAACTCTCTTAAAAGGCTCCCTAACAACAGAGGTGTGAATTGCCCTCCTGCAAGACAATCGTTAGGCTCTGGTTGGGTGATGGTAAACTACTTGATGCAGCCTGATAATCACAAAGGTCTGGAACTCTCCTAGAAGGCTCCCTAGTAACCTCCCTAACAACAGATGTGTGAATTGCCCTCTCCTGCAAGACAATCGTTAGGCTCTGGTTGGGTGATGGTAAACTACTTGATGCAGCCTGATAATCACAAAGGTCTGGAACTCTCCTAGAAGGCTCCCTAGGAACCTCCCTAACAACAGAGGAGTGAATTGCCCTCTTCGTTAGGCTCTGGTTGGGTGATGGTAAACTACTTGATGCAACCTGATAATCACAAAGGTCTCCCTAACTCCCAGGGTCAGAGAGATGGTCCAGAGGGAATTTTCTACAGATACTGTCAATATATTATTACGGATTTCATCTGTGAAATAAAAGTCATACATGTTCTTCATTCCTCAATTGTAAATGTTAAAGTCTACAATGCATCATTATCCCTCAAAACAATTGGAAGTTATAATACTGTTTCTGGTCTTGTTATACATCCATAGCACAGGTGTCAATTGGGATTTTTCAACGCTATGAGTTGCATGTATAGTACGGACTATTTGATCTTGTACACATTGGCAACTAAAAGTAGAATTGCAGTATAAAAGCAAAACATATATAATGATAAAAAGAGATATAGAAACTAACAGAAGGGAAAGGTGATGAGCCATGGGTGGAAGGTTGTTCAAAGGATTCTGATGGCGTCATCTGCCTTCTTGAATCCAGCATAGACATTAGTGGGGGAGGGGTAGTTGTTGCTCTTTAAGCCTCAAGTCTATATTGCCAAGAAAACAAATGGTAGAAAAAAAAGTCAGCTCGCTGTGTGAAAGCAGAATAACACTAGGTAGGCCTACTAATGAACATATTAGGTGACTAATGACATATGTGACTCGTTTCAGGAAACTAGGCTTATGTCGTAAGTCACTACTTCACAGCAGAGCCATTTGAAAGTTTGTTTCTTTGCATCAAATTTGCATTTTTTTTGGCAGAAATGCCTTCTGGAAGATGTGAACTTTCATGTGCCTTAATAATAAACTTGTAAATACACATACAATTGTTAAATTACGAGTCTAGTTGGTTTAGCCACGGAAAAAGCCAGCAACCTTCCCACTAGCAATGATTGGCTGAGATAATGAGTGGGCAGGACATGCCGAGAAAGGAGATCAGATTGGTCTGCCATATAGAAGGCTTCTGTCTATTTGAGCTGGTCAGTCTGTGTAGGTAATCCTGTCCAACGCAGATTTTAAATAAAATGTATTGTGTAATGGAGCTGCATACGTGTTGACTCCAAAAAGTGGAGTATGATCGCTAAAGAGGTGAAGAAAACACCAGTCTCCGGATTACATCTTCAAACTATGGGCAACCATGGCATGGCATCCGTGACAGGGAGACGTGTCCATCATGCATGATGCAGTATACGGTAAGATAGTCTAGCTAGCTACATTTTCAGATATTACACATTTCTCATTTTGAAAGAAAGTGGTTTCATTTCAAGCTAAAGTGTACTGTTACCTAGCTAGCTAACTTTAGCTGACTGGCGTTTGATATTATTCGTATCCCAGAGCCATTTGCATGGCTAGTTAGAGCCTAACGTTAGCTAGCTACATTGAACCTGGTTGAACCTACTACCCAGCAGATTCATGCAGGGTAGTAACGACATGATTTGGCGCTATGCTCATTGTTGTTTAATTAGCTAACGTTAGCTGGCTGGCTTGCTAGCTAATGTTACGTGACGTGTATGATCTTACACGTTGTTTACCTAGCTAGCTACCTGTCTTAACAATACTCCACTATGCAAGTAACCATTTTGGGTGCATTCGTAAATTCAGTCCGAGTATGCCAGAACGCAGAATAACTGATGAATTTTCAAAAGCATAACGCTCGTTGAATATAGCCGGCATCAGTAAACGTCGGCAAAAAAGCGCAACAAAATTGTTGCCAGCAGAGCTGGTTAGACTGTTCTCCTGTTAACCAGAGGTAAACAAATCATCGGCCAGAGCGTCAAGCGTGCGCTCTGAACGATCCGAGAGCAAAACGAGATGGGTGGGGCTAAAGCTTAAGAGGGTGTGAACGATGCTGAATAGGTGTAGACAAAGAAGAGCCCTTCACTAGGTACTAAAACATTCAAAGGACATTTTCTCAAAGGTGAATTTTACAAGTTGATCAACTTTCAAAGCAGAATTACATTCCCATTGTTCCTAAAAAATGCAGTGTATGATATACTATTTTGTAGCTCTGAGTCTCTACTTTTATCCAATGTAAAAAATAAAAAAAAATCAATACATAAGACCGATTTGAACCGGTCGGGTCACATATTTGACACAGCCTATGAATACTGTACCGTTGGGAAGTCTATGTATAAAATAATAAACTATCACTACTTACTTTACTGACAGCTGGCCATTAGGTCCCTCAGGCCGAGGTCTCTTCTTCCAGTTTATTTTCCAGTTTATTTTTGGCACATGGAAAAAAAGTTTCTACATCGGCTGGGTTTATGAGAGCTGGAAAATCATTGTAACTGGTTACACAAAGTAGGCGGGGCTCTCAGATCAACGTCTCGTTGCCGGACAATTCTAGATTCTTCACAGGTGGCATAAGTAGGTCCCACTCCGTGCAGCAAAGACACTTGTCTTCAGTGGGCATTGAGCACTGGTACACCACCAATTTCCAGATGTCTCGAGTTGGGACATCTGCCTGATCCGTTGCCTGCTCTGTTTCTCTCTCTCATTTCTCTGTAATCTTCCATCTGTTGAAGTTCCTTGTCTGTGTATTTCGGTTCAAGTAAATAGGGCACGTCTGCAAATTCTAGCATTTCCTCCTCGTGTGATTGTATACAACCTTTTTATACATTTTATATTGAAGGTAATAAATATTTTGTCCTCTATCAACTTAATTGGGATTTCCTCAAGGCCCCATTGTGACATCACTTCGATTCACTGTAAATGCAATAATGCAACTATTGACACAGATCAGCTACTTTGACCACTTTGCAGCAACTTAGACAAAAAGTTAGTGTTTACACTGTCGTCTGCTACTCAAATCTGCTGTTTGAACAAAAAAAACTATATTCTGATAAAAAGTTACAGCTGTTTTAGTAACTGAATCAACATTTTCTGTAACTTGACTCAAGGCTGTAATTGCTGCCAAAGGTGCTTCAACAAAGTACTGAGTAAAGGGTCAGTAATACATTTAAAAAAATATTTTGCCTGTTTTTGCTTTGTCAATGTGGTATTGTGTGTAGATTGATGAGAGAAGAAAACAATTTCATCAATTTTAGAATAAGGCAGTAACGTAATAAAATGTGGAAAAAGTCAAGAGGTCTGAATACTTTCCGAACCACACCAACTCTCACATGTTCACACCATCCAAACAGTATTATAACTTTTTAAATCTTTATCAACATATAACATTTGCATAGTATAACTCAGGCTATCCTAACTTAAAATGATTTAAACACGTATCAACTATAACTATTGATGGGTTCTGAGTTCTAAAATTTAAAATATGAAGTAATTCCTTAGATTTGTGTATCTGTTTCACACCGAACAGCCAACAAACACTAAGATGTTGAATGCATCCCCAGTCTGGACGACCAGGAATGACACAGAACATTTCTAATGCTCACTAGCTTCGTCCTTCTCAGGATCATGCTCCGTGCTCTAAATAACTCAACTGGCAAGTTTGCCTGTCTGTAAAAAGAGGGGCAATCTGTACACCTCTGATTGGATAGAGTGAAGCTTTCTCCGTTCACTCGATTCATACTTCACCCGATCACTTCACATCGCACTTCGTTCCGTTTTCACATGCAACAACTGTAGTTTAGACCACAACAACTAACAACTGTTCTAGGTAGATCCAAAAAGGGTTATATTGCTTCCTTCATATATGGCACCCCTAAAGGTTCTGTACCTACACTGAACAAAAATATGAACGCAACATGTAAAGTGTTAGTCCCATGTTTCATGAGCTGAAATAAAAGATCCCAGAAATGTTCGTTATGCACAAAAAATGTATTTAGCTCAAATTTGGTGCAAAAAATACCAAAACTATAGACCACAACAACTGAACCACACACACCTACTTGCCAAAACAACTGACCACAACAACAAAAAATGACTGACCACTCAACTACTGCTACTCACCACTACTGACTAGGGATGGGCATTTGAAATGATTTCACTATTAGAATAATAAAACAAATTAAAAACAGATTCCACAAAAATAATTTTAAAGAGCTTTAGCAAGCCCCACAACTTCCCTTGTAAAGTTACCAACTAATTAATATTATTATTAGGTGTGCTTGCTGAAGTCAAAGCACAACTCTAGATTTCTTACATACTCTTCATGTTATTATTTGGTTTCTTTAGCCCGCTCTAGAGCTTCAATTATTAAAGCTATTAACAAAAAAACAACTTCCAAATGTCCAGACTGCTCCAACTCGGATTGCTTGAGTAGATACTTCAAGGCATTTATACTTTTTGAACTATAAAAAATATTTAAAAGAGCTCCCAAAGCATTTCAAATTGCGATATTTTCTTTACAAAAATGTATATTTCCCAGTTGTCAGGGTCACATCCAAATGTAGGGGAATATATATGATTAAATATGAAACTATTTGTGAGAAGATGAAATGTGATGTTAGTCGTCTAAATGAGAAAAAGTTTTTTCACGTAAAGTTAATCCAGTCAGTGGCCATTCCCCCGTGAGTACAGACATTATACCCAAACGTCATGGAAAGCCCCTTTCCACAGAGTTCTCTCTTAGTTGACTAAACGCTGTAGTTAACTACCTTTGTCGTAATGACGCCCTAGCTAAGGAGCTAACTAAAAAATAATAGCAAAGACAGTATTAAGACTGCTACTCCAATAGATATCCCTGATCACACTTGAGGGCTATGTCATGGCGACGTTGGCTAGCTAAGCTCATGCGTAGAAACAAGTAATCGGGTCTAATGGTTGTCTCTGTCCGAAATTAACAAGTAATCGGGTCTAATGGTTGTCTCTGTCCGAAATGAACAAGTCAAATCAAATCAAATTTTATTTGTCACATACACATGGTTAGCAGATGTTAATGCGAGTGTAGCGAAATGCTTGTAATCGGGTCTAATGGTTGTCTCTGTCCGAAATGAATAAGTAATCGGGTCTAATGGTTGTCTCTGGCCGAAATGAACAAGTAATCGGGTCTAATGGTTGTCTCTGGCCGAAATGAACAAGTAATCGGGTCTAATGGTTGTCTCTGGCCGAAATTAACATGTGCAGGCTGTCAAATCAAAGGGCATTCCTTCGAACTAAAGTTGTTTTTGACAAAAATGAAAAAGTGTCAGTTTGTCACATTCACAAGGTTGAAGTAATAACATTCCTTAATACTTAAGGAAAATATTTATAGGACAACGGGGGCGGTAGAGAGAAATGTGGTGGTGTTTTTGTCTTACAGTAACGTTATACTATGCTGTTGGGTAGAATACTATCATTATGTGATCTTGAAGACATTAATACAACTTTGATCTAACTTTATTAAATGAACACCATTCACATGAGTCGTCTGTTCTCTACGCGCCCGCTGTCAACCGACCCAAAACACAAGTACACCCCCCCCCTCGCGGCAAGCAAACTCACTAAATGGTCAGGCAATAGAGTGAGCATGAATAGCAAATAAGCAAATTTGACAGTCATTCCCTCATTCATGTCCATCGGGCTGTTATTTTGAGACCGAAACAATTTGTCACACCTTACATGCATTGTCCCTCTCATTAGACACTTTACATAGGCACCGAATGTCACTTTAAAAAGCCATATACACATGAGTGCAGGAGGAGGTGGGAGAGGGGGAGACTGGCCACCCAGCTGCTTCTGGCATAGACTTCCTATGAGATTGACGCACGTTGAGAAAGTGGTCTGGGAGTGGTTTGAGTGGAGCGGGGAAAACGGACAACAAGCTCTTATTGGCAGAGAGGTTTGGAACGCATTCTGATTGCTCTTAACTAATTTACCACCTGGTGATGTCACCAGGCAGGCCAAAACTCCACCCCAACAAAACAGTCAGAAACTTCAGGCGGTCCTTTCAAACAGCTCTTATCAAAAGTTTTTGACTGCACTGGGCCTTTAAATGCAACAAAAACCCAATACATTTTTGTAGGCTTCAGACAAACATAAATATTGCTTAGGCATACATGTGCAGAAAACACAAGCGATAATTACAGCATCTGGCTAAAAGATGAGAAAAGTTGTGTAAATACACAATCCATATTTTCTATAATGGTTCGATACAGTTTTAAGGGAACTTCGGACATCTCAGTGTTCCGCACGATATCCACTTGTGTTTGTAGCTTCGAGGTTCTACGCTGCCCTAGCCTGCTTTGAACACTGAGGGACCGAGTTGCAGTACCTTTGCCGATCACCAGACCACACTTGTCAGCGGGTATTGTGTAGGTGACCTCCTGCAGTCCCCCTGGTGAGCCCATGCCCCAGTCCCCGCGGCCTCGTCCCCTTCCTCTTGGTCCTCCAGAGCCCCCAAAGCCATCGCGCTCCTGCTCCAATCACACATAAGATAACTTTATTATCCCCATGGGGAACTTTTAATTGCAGCTCTTTTCATACATTAAAACATGTCATCAAGCAAAGACAATGGACATTAAGACAATTACAGACAATAAATACAATGAGAATATAAAAGTTAATGAGCGATTCATAATGATAAAACATTCAAACTTCTTACATACAGCAAGGAGACCCTCACCAGCTCGTACAGGTATTATACCCCGGAGCATAACCCAAGCATGGAGTGGAATTCTTTTACAATGTCATTGTGATATATCACAGGTCAAATATTTGAATATATCTGATAATGTATCTTATCAATCCTGTTAATTGCAAACGTGTACTTTTGCTTGAGGTCGTCTGCACTTACAAAGATCCAAACGTATGACTAATCTGTTAGCTGTATTTGACCAGGAGTAGCAGTACTTATTTGCAGATCTAAATGGTAATTGTCTTGGCCACCTGAGCGATACACGCCAGAAAACAAGCAACATGGGACGAGTCCAAAATGGCACACTATTCCCTACACGGTGCACTACTTTTGACCTGAGCCTTATGGTCGCATGTCAAAAGTAGTGCACTATGTAGGGAATAGGCCGTCATTTGGGACACACTCATAGGTCGAGACGCAGCATGGGGAAAAATACATTGACTGGAAAATAAGGATCACGAGTGGTATGTGTGCTTGCTTGGTGTGTGTTCTGTGCCAAGTGTGTGTTTGCTGGCGGTGGTGCGTTTGTGTGTACACTCTACTTCTAAGGAAAGTGTGTGTTCTGTGCAGTGTGCATGTGTTCTTTGCTCTGAGTGTTTACTGGAGCGGTATTTGTTTGTTCTGGGTGTGTGTGTGTGTGTACCTGTGCTGTTTGGATGAGCTCGTTGATGAGATGGACAGCATGCTGACACCTGTCTGGTTGGCCCATCACTTGGGCGATGCGCTCTGGGCTGATGCCATCATCTGGAGTTGGGAGTAGGAAGTAGAGTACGCACTAAGCCAACAGTGGTGACTGAAAGCAGGACTGTGTTCAGTTAGATTCAACGTTTGCATGACAGTTTGTACTGAACGGCACGTTTCCCCAAAACGGTGCACGCCATTCTTCAACAGCCTTTGAAGTACATTTGCTTCCGCTTGGTGGGTTTAGTTTATTAGGATCCCCATTAGCTACTGCACATGGAGCAGCTACTCTTCCTGGGGTCCACAAAAAAACTGGTGGGTGATAAATATGAATGTGACCATTTTACATCTCAAAACTTGTGCAGCACACTACAAGCTAATCACCTTCTGGAATACCATAATCAAATAATCGAATACGGCACACACCAACACAAAGAATCAAAGTCCTCTTTCCACATACATACTTGGTTATGGTATGATAAGAAACAGGGAAAACTGCATTCCCTCAATATAATTACATCGCTACAATGAAGAGAAACCCTCCTCCATATGACATACAGTATGTAAAAATAAACGTTCGACACACACCTGGTTTGAATTGGATCCTCACTCCAGAATCAGCCTGGATCTTCTTGATCATCTCGCCACTCCTGCCGATGATGATCCCCACTGCGAACCTGGGCACAGCTACCTATAGGGAGGGAAAAGGTCAGAAGCACGTGAGCTCAAACATCAAGGGTGTGTTTAAAAAGACACCCTAGTCAGGGGATGTGAAATTCCCTGGACATCTGGTGCATGCACATTGCATTCTTACATCCAAAGTACTTCCGCCTAATCTTGACGCAAAGTCGTTGCGGTTGCTGCGGAAGTCTCCCTGATCTTTGTCGCGGATGATCTCGATCACCAACTCCCGAGCTTGCTATGGGGAGAAGAAAGTGATATTCACGGGACGGTGTGTGTGCACCATGGCAGTCAATGGTCCCCGTCATGCAGCAGCCTGACAGTAGTTGCCCTGTATAACGTTAATCAGGCCTCCCGTCTCACCTGGACCTTGTAGGGATCACCAGTGATTCTCAGGGGTTTGTCCGCCCCGGTGGGCATGGGGCCATCCTGGATCATCATCATCTTCACTCCTATTCTCTCCTGACACACACAAACACACACGGTAAACACCTAGTAGAGCCCATTCCTGAAAGTCAAGACTCCCACATCCATGTCCTCTGTTTCCCTCTATGACACTCAAAATCCATACAAGGCTCATAAGAACAGAGGGTGATAAAACCACACAGAATGAAATGAATTGATTCTCTTTAGATCATACACAAAGATTGCTCAGTCATTATGCCTGGTCTTTTCCTGAACTTTCAAATACCTTTCAATCACTTCAAAGCATACTTCCTTCAGACTGACATTTTGCTCTGTTATTTATAACTTTTGAGATAATGGCAATAAGGCCAGCATTTAAAAAAAAAAAAAAATTAAATCACCAAAATAATTTCTGATAGCACCAAATATCCTAAAATAGACAATCAATCGGGTTGATGGTCCATGTTACACTATTTCAGAAAATCTATGTTCGAGAGTTCAAATGACTAGACAGGAATGCAATGCATTTTGCAAAATAGCGAGGCTCTTCTGTTGCAGAGATGGTAAAAACGTTTCCTATTTTAATAGTCTTTGGAACTTGAAAAGATTAGTCTAGAGCCCTCGCTATAGGCTGCTGCTTTTAGATCTCTCTGACAGAATGAACCAAACCACCTTCTTGGGTAGCCAATATTTTAATAGGCTTTGGAACTTGAAAAGATTAGTCAAGAGCCTTCGCTATAGGCTGCTGCTTTTAGATCTCTCTGACAGAATGAACCAAACCACCTTCTTGGGTAGCCAATATTTTAATAGTCTTTGGAACTGGAAAAGATTAGTCTAGAGCCTTCGCTATAGGCTGCTGCTTTTAGATCTCTGACAGAATGAACCAAACCACCTTCTTGGGTAGCCAATATTTTAATAGTCTTTGGAACTTGAAAAGATTAGTCTAGAGCCTTCGCTATAGGCTGCTGCTTTTAGATCTCTCTGACAGAATGAACCAAACCACCTTCTTGGGTAGCCAACATTTTAATAGTCTTTGGAACTTGAAAAGATTAGTCTAGAGCCCTCGCTATAGGCTGCTGCTTTTAGATCTCTCTGACAGAATGAACCAAACCACCTTCAAATAACTGTCAGTCTAACGATAACTGACCATAAACATAAACACATTTAGCATCTCCTGGTTTCCACACTTAGCCTACAAGCCATCGATGCAGACCGTTGGAACATCTACATTTTAAAAAGTCTAATACATACATTATTTATTTTAGACAGGTCTAAAGGAACACGATATGAAAAAAATGTAGTCTACTTCAGAAAACAGAACAGCATACTCTGACTTGTCCTTATGTTAGGTCCTGATCTGGCTATGCCAAATACTGTGGGCTACACTATTTCATTTAGCAGATAAGATTTGCTTAGAATTCCCGTGGCATTATTTTATAGTATGAAGAATATAGCTGATCAAAGTTGAATAAAATAGAAAGGATATTTTCTCCACACAATCTGAGGGAGTGAGCACATGCAGCTATTCTGTGTTGAGTGGTTAACAATGGAATGGGTCCTCCTATATGCTTAATTTAGAGTTATTAATTTAACTTTAGTTGTTCTACAAACATTGTATATGTTTAGATTTTTTATATATTTTAAAGGCTGCATGATGAGACTAATGATGATTTGAAAAAAGTAGCTTGAAAAAATGAGCTCTGCTTTGTTTCTTTGTGCAGGCTGTAAACACTTTATCAGTCTCTCATTCACAATTTGACAAGCACTTGATAATGCCTCGAATTTCACAGCATCCCCTTGGTGTGGCCGTAACGCATCCTAAAAAAATCCAGGCCTTTTGCGACCAGTGCCGTTGTGCCCTTGGCCCCTAGAGCTGCGCTGTGCCCTTCTCCCCGAGTGCTGCATGTTCCGAAGAACCTCTTACTCACATCTCCATCACCTGATCGGGTCTTTCTAACAGGCTGAAGACCGACACAGGAGACGCAACTGTGTGCTTCCTTTTCCAATTCAGAGGTGCATATTGAAGATATTGGAAGAACTGTCTCCACCTTTACTTTGTCAGCCAACAAGATAAGTAGGCCTAACGAACAGCAAAAGCACTAGCCTATGACAATCTTATTATCCTCCCATAGTACAAATGTTGACCTATTCTATGAGAGAAATAAATATTCCAAACATAGTCCTGGTTTGTGGGATGCGATAGATCCCATATTAATACAACCACTAGCATAAAAAAAAACATTTCTACGCAATGTGGCTGACGCAACAGATCAGACCGTTTATCTTAAAATGTTGATAAACTATTGGGCTATTTATTTATTTCCATTATAAGCGCTTATCTTCTTAAAGATAAGAATTGTGTTTAATATTAGGAAAGTTGAGAAATAAATATAGTAGGCCTAGTCTATAGAAAGTTGATGTGATCCCACTCTTTTTACGAGGCCTTCACGCAATTGCATAGCCTATAGAAATATTGTGCAACATGAGCTCATGGGCTCTCATGAAGTGTTTGATTAGATTTTCGATTGAATTTGTATTGAGGTCCGAGTGATTAGAGGGACAATAGAGTGCTGAGTACCAGGTAGTTAGCAAGTTTGGTTGGCTACCTATGACCATCAGCAGCATCAGAGCTTGGAGAAGACTAATTACTTTGACTAAACAGTCATATGGACTTTGACTGTCTTCATAACTCGTGACCGCCGGTGTGGTGTAATACGGTCACTGCAACAGCCCTACCACTGACGCAGAGTGAAGTTAAGTAGGGTGCATACGGAGAAACAACAATCCTGTGGGCCTTCTGTCCATACGAGGGAACAAAGGAAAATAGTGAACATCATAATTACTTGATACTTACAAAGACTGTAGAAACTGTGATTGCTTGTCTTGAAGTATTTATGGTTGTGAAAAAAATTGCAGTGCAGGCCTAGTAGCAGTAGTAGTGGTATTGGTAGTGCTGCATCAGTAATGGTAGTAATAGGGATAGCTGTGGCATTATTATAGAGGATTAGTATGGTAGGCTAGAGCAGTGGTTCCCAAACCTTTTATAGTCCAGTACTCCTTCAAATATTCAACCTCCAGCTGCGTACCCTATCTAGCACCAGGGTCAGAGTACTCTCTTTTGTTTTTTAGCCATCATTGTAAGCCTGCCACACACACACTATACGATACATTTATTAAACATAAGAATGAGTGTGAGTTTGTGTCACAACACGGCTCATGGGAAGTGACAAAGAGCTCTTATAGGACCAGGGCACAAATCCAAATATAATAATCAATAATCATTTTGATCTTTATTTAGCCATCTTACATATTTTTGTTAATAGAAAATTGTGAATAACTCACCACGGGTTAATGAGAAGGGTGTGCTTGAAAGCATGCACATAACTCTGCAATGTTGAGATGTATTGTATCTTAAATAATTTTCCACACACAGTCTGTGCCTGATTTCAAGGAGAGGGACTCTAACCCGGAAGCTTATAAGAAATCCCGCTACGCCCTCCGACGAACCATCAAACAGGCAAGGCGTCAATACAGGACTAAGATCGAATCGTATTACACCGGCTCCGACGCCGGTCGGATGTGACAGGGCTTGAAAACCATTACAGACAACAAGAGGAAGCACAGCCGAGAGCTGCCCAGAGACACGAGACTAACAGACGAGCTAAACTACTTACAAACACTGAAACATGCATGAGAGCACCAGCTATTCCAGAAGACTGTGTGATCCGCAGCCAATGTGAGTAAGACCTTTGTATTTATTACGGATCCCCATTAGCCGCTGCCAAAACAGCAGCTACTCTTCCTGGGGTCCAGCAAAATTAAGGCAGTTTAAACAGTTTTAAAATATTACAATACATTCACAGATTTCACAACACGCCCCATCTCCACCACTACCACATATCTACAGTACTAAATCCATGTGTATGTATAGAGCGTATGTTATCGTGCATGTGTGTATGCATGTCTGTGCCAATGTTTGTGTTGCTTCACAGTCCCCGCTGTTCCATAAGGTGTTTTTTTAAATCTGTTTTTTTTTTTTTAAATATAATTTTACTGCTTGCATCAGTTACGTGATGTGGAATAGAGTTCCATGGCTCTATGTAGTACTGCGTGCCTGCCATAGTCTGTTCTGGACTTGGGGACTGTGAAGAGACTTCGTGGCATGTCTTGTGGGATATGCATGGGTGTCCGAGCTGTGTACCCGTAGTTCAGACAGACAGCTTGGAGCATTCAACATGTCAATACCTCTCATAAATAAAAGTAGTGATGAAGTCAATCTCTCCTCCACTTTCAGCCAGGAGAGATTGACATGCATATTATTAATATTAGCTCTCTGTGTACATCCAAGGGCCAGCCGTGCTGCCCTGTTCTGAGCCAAGTCCTTTTTTGTGGCACCTGACCACACGACTGAACAGTAGTCAAGGTGCGACAAAATTAGGGCGCTAGGACCTGCTTTGTTGATAGTGTTGTTAAGGCAGAGCATCACTTTATTAGACAGACTTCTCCCCATCTTAGCTGCTACTGCATCAATATGTTTTGACCATGACAGTTTACAATCTAGTGTTATTCCAAGCAGTTTAGTAATTTCAACTTGCTCAATTTCCACATTATGCATTACAAGATTTAGTTGAGGTTTAGGGTTTAGTGAGTGTTTTGTTTAAACAGGTCAACATTCACAAGGCCGTAGGGCCAGACAGATTACCAGGACGTGTACTGCGAGCATGCGCTGACCAACTGGCAAGTGTCTCCACTGACATTTTCAACCTCTCCCTGTCAGAGTCTGTAATACCAACATGTTTCAAGCAGACCACAATAGTCCCTGTGCGTAAGAACACTAAGGTAACCTGCCTAAACGACTACCAACCCGTAACACTCACGGCTGCAGCCATGAAGTGCTTTGAAAGGCTGAACATGGCACACATCAACACCATCATCCCAGAAACCCTAGACCCACCACAATTTGCATACCGCCCCAACAGATCCACAGATGATGCAATCTCTATTGCACTCCACACTGCCCTTTTCCACCTGGACAAAAGGAACACCTCTGTGAGAATGCTATTCTTTGACTACAGCTCAGTGTTCAACACCATATTACCCTCAAAGCTCCTCAATAAGCTAAGGTTCCGAGGACTTAACACCTCCCTCTTCTACTGGATCCTGGACTTCCTTACGGGCCGCCCCCAGGTGGTAAGGGTAGGTAACAACATCCGCCATGCTGACCCTCAACACAGAGGACCCTCAGGGGTGCATGCTCAGTCCCCTCCTGTACTCCCTGTTCACTCATGACTGCATGGCCAGGCACGACTCCAACACCATCATTAAGTTTGCCGATGATACAACAGTGGCCTGATCACCAACAACGACGAGACAGCCTATAGGGAGGTCAGAGACCTGGCCTTGTGGTGCCAGGACAACAACCTCTCCCTCAACGTGATCAAGACAAAGGAGATGATTGTGGACAACAGGAAAAAGAGGACCGAGCAAGCCCTCATTCTCATCGACAGGGCTGCTGTGGCGCAGGTTGAGAGCTTCAAGTTCCTTGGTGTCCACGTCACCAACGAACTAACATGGTTCAAGCACACCATGACAGTCGTGTAGATTTGGCATGGGTCCTCAAAAGGTTCTACAGCTGCATCATCGAGAGCATCCTGGTTGCATCACTGCATGGTATGGCAACTGCCCTGGCCTCTGACCGCAAGGCACTACAGAGGGTAGTGCGAAGGGCCCAGTACAACACTGGGGCCAAGCTTCCTGCCATCCAGGACCTCCATACCAGGCAGAGTCAGAAGAAGGCCCATACAATTGTCAAAGACTCCAGCCAACCTAGTCATAGACTGATCTCTCTGCTACCGCACAGCAAGTGGTACCGGAGCGCCAAGTCTAGGTCCAAGAGGCTTCTAAACAGCTTCTACCCCCAAGCCATAAGACTCCTGAACATATGTGTCAAATGGCTAACAAACAATGTGCAGTGCCTCCCTCAACCACCCTTCACACCACTGCTACTCTCTGTTGTCATCTGTGCATAGTCACTACTAACTCTACCTAGGATGTACATACTACCTCGAAAAACCAGTGCCCCTGCACATTGACTCTGTATCGGTACCCCCCCCCCCCCCCCCCCCCCCCCGTATATAGTCTCGCTGTTGTTATTTCACTGCTGCTCCTTAATTACTTGTTACTTTTATATCTCTTATTTGTATCTGTATTTTTTGAAAATGCATTGTTGGTTAGGGGCTCGTAAGTTAGCATTTCACTGTAAGGTCTACAGTTGTGCCCAAAAGTTTTGAGAATGACACAAATATTAATTTCCACAAAGTTTGCTGCTTCAGTCTCGTTAGATATTGCCAGATGGTACTATGGAATACTGAAGCATAATTACAAGCATACGTGTCAATGTCTTTAATTGACAATTACATGGAGTTGATGCAGAGTCAATATTTGCAGTGTTGACCCTTCTTTTTCAAGACCTCTGTAATCCACCATGGCATGCTGTCATTTAACTTCTGGGCCACATCCTGACTGATGGCAGCCCATTCTTGCATAATCAATGCTTGGAGTTTGTCAGTATTTGTGGGTTTTTGTTTGTCCACACGCCTCTTGAGGATTGACCACAAGTTCTCAATGGGTCTGGGGAGTTTCCTGGCCATGGACCCAAAATATTGATGTTTTGTTCCCAGAGCCACTTAGTTATCACTTTTGTCTTATGGCAAGGTGCTCCATCATGCTGGAAAAGGCATTGTTCGTCACCAAACTGTTCCTGGATGGTTGGGAGAAGATGCTCTCGGAGGATGTGTTGGTACCATTCTCAAAATTTTTAGAAAAGGCTGTTGAGCAGCAACTCACTGCCTTCCTGAAGACAAACAATGTATACGAAATGCTTCAGTCTGGTTTTAGACCCCATCATAGCACTGAGACTGCACTTGTGAAGGTGGTAAATTACCTTTTAATGGCATTAGACCGAGGCTCTGCATCTGTCCTCGTGCTCCTAGACCTTCCTGCTGCTTTTGGAGAGATTGGAAACCCAAATTGGTCTACACAGACAAGTTCTGGCCTGGTTTAGATCTTATCTGTCGGAAAGATATCAGTTTGTCTCTGTGAATGGTTTGTCCTCTGACAAATCAACTGTAAATTTCGGTGTTCCTCAAGGTTCCGTTTTAGGACCACTATTGTTTTCACTATATATTTTACCTCTTGGGGATGTCATTCGAAAACATATTGTTAACTTTCACTGCTATGCTGATGACACAGCTGTACATTTCAATGAAACATGGTGAAGCCCCAAAATTGCCCTCGCTAGAAACATGTGTTTCAGACATAAGGAAGTGGATGGCTGCAAACATTCTACTTTTAAACTCAGACAAAACAGAGATGCTTGTTCTAGGTCCCAAGAAACAAAGAGATCTTCTGTTGAATCTGACAATCAATCTTAATGGTTGTACAATTGTCTCAAATAAAACTGTGAAGGACCTCGGTGTTACTCTGGACCTTGATCTCTCTTTTGAAGAACATATCAAGACTGTTTCAAGGACAGCTTTTTTCCATCTACGTAACATTGCAAAAATCAGAAACTTTCTGTCCAAAAATGATGCAGAAAAATGTATCCATGCTTTTGTCACTTCTAGGTTAGACTACTGCAATGCTCTACTTTCCAGCTACCCGCATAAAGCACTAAATAAACTTCAGTTAGTGCTAAATACGGCTGCTAGAATCCTGACTAGAACCAAAAAAATTGATCATATTACTCCAGTGCTAGCCTCCCTACACTGGCTTCCTGTCAAGGCAAGGGCTGATTTCAAGGTTTTACTGCTAACCTACAAAGCATTACATGGGTTTGCTCCTACCTATCTCTCTGATTTGGTCCTGCCGTACATACCTACACGTACGCTACGGTCACAAGACGCAGGCCTCCTAATTGTCCCTAGAATTTCTAAGCAAACAGCTGGAGGCAAGGCTTTCTCCTATAGAGCTCCATTTTTATGGAATGGTCTGCCTACCCATGTCAGAGACGCAGACTCGGTCTGAACCATTAAGTCTTTACTGAAGACTCATCTCTTCAGTGGGTCATATGATTGAGTGTAGTCTGGCCCAGGAGTGTGAAGGTGAACGGAAAGGCTCTGGAGCAACGAACCGCCCTTGCTGTCTCTGCTTGGCCGGTTCCCCTCTTTCCACTGGGATTCTCTGCCTCTAACCCTATTACAGGGGCTAAGTCACTGGCTTACTAGGGCTCTTTCATACCGTCCCTGGGAGGGGTGCGTCACTTGAGTGGGTTGAGTCACTGATGTGATCTTCCTGTCTGGGTTGGCGCCCCCCTTGGGTTGTGCCGTAGCGGAGATCTTTGTGGGCTATACTTGGCCTTGTCTCAGGATGGTAAGTTGGTGGTTGAAGATATCCCTCTAGTGTTGTGGGGGCTGTGCTTTGGCAAAGTGGGTGGGGTTATATCCTTCCTGTTTGGCCCTGTCCGGGGGTGTCCTCGGATGGGGCCACAGTGTCTCCTGACCCCTCCTGTCTCAGCCTCCAGTATTTATGCTGCAGTAGTTTGTGTCGGGGGGCTAGGGTCAGTTTGTTATATCTGGAGTACTTCTCCTGTTCTATCCGGTGTCCTGTGTGAATTTAAGTATGCTCTCTCTAATTCTCTCTTTCTTTCTCTCTCTCGGAGGACCTGAGCCCTAGGACCATGCCTCAGGACTACCTGACATGATGACTCCTTGCTGTCCCCAGTCCACCTGGGCGTGCTGCTGCTCCAGCTTCAACTGTTCTGCCTGTGATTATGATTATTTGACCATGCTGGTCATCTATGAACATCTTGGCCATGTTCTGTTATAATCTCCACCCAGCACAGCCAGAAGAGAACTGGCCACCCCTCAGCCTGGTTCCTCTCTAGGTTTCTTCCTAGATTCTGGCCTTTCTAGGGAGTTTTTCCTAGCCACTGTGCTTCTACACCTGCATTGCTTGCTGTTTGGGGTTTTAGGCTGGGTTTCTGTACAGCACTTTGAGATATCAGCTGATGTACGAAGGGCTATATAAATACATTTGATATGATTTGATTTATTCATGGCTGATGATGATGGTGATTCATCAGAGAAAATGACTTTACCCCAGTCCTCAGCAGTGCAATCCCTGTACCTTTTGCAGAATATCAGTCTGTCCCTGATGTTTTTCCTGGAGAGAATTGGCTTTGTTGCTGCCATTCTTGACACCAGGCCATCCTCCAAAAGTCTTCGCCTCACTGTGCGTGCAGATGCACTGACACCTTCCTGCTGCCATTCCTGAGCAAGCTCTGTACTAGTGGTGCTCTGTACTGGTGGTGCCCCGATCCCGCAGCTGAATGAACTTTAGGACGGTCCTGACGCTTGCTGGACTTTCTTGGGCACCCTGAAGCCTTCTTCACAACAATTGAACCGCTCTCCTTGAAGATCGTGATGATCCGATAAATGGTTGATTTAGGTGCAATCTAACTGTCAGCAATATCCTGTGAAGCCCTTTTTGTGCAAAGCAATGATGACGGCATGTGTTTCCTTTCAGGTAACCATTGTTGACAGAGGAAGAACAATGATTCCAAGCACCACCCTACTTTTGAAGCTTCCAGTCTGTTATTCGAACTCAATCAGCATGACAGAGTGATCTCCAGCCTTGTCCTCGTCAACACTCACACCTGTGTTAACGAGAGAATCACTGACATGATGTCAGCTGGTCCTTTTGTGGCAGGGCTGAAAAGCAGTGGAAAAGTCTTTTGGGGATTCAGTTCATTTGCATGGCAAAGAGGGACTTAGCAAATAATTGCATTTCACCTGATCACTCTTCATCACATTCTGGAGTATATGCAAATTGCCATCATACAAACTGAGGCAGCAGACTTTGTGAAAATTAATATTTGTGGAATTCTCAAAACTTTTGGCCATGACTGTACACCTGTTGTATTCGGCGCATGTGACTAATAAAATGTGATTTGATTATTTATTTTTCATGCTGGTGAGGACTGAGAATCCACTCTCACATAGGTAAGTGGTTGCAAAGGGTGTCTTAACAGCGCAATTTGCAAAGGCAGGATACTCTTAGACAGCCCTATCCAGAAATCTGTCAGAGGCTTCTGATTAAATTCAATTTTCATAGAAGTGCTTGTTGCAACGATATCGGTGGACTGGAGGCAGGACATGAAAGGGAAAACAAATTCAGTTGTTTGTCATTCGTTTTGGGAAAGTACCTGCGTAACTGCGCACCCAGCTCACTCAAGTGCTTCGCTATATCACATTCAACATTGTCCGTAAGCTTGAATTCACTTGCACATAAAAAATCCTACCATTGTGGAAAGACCTGTGTGTTGTCCTTGTCAATACAGAGAAGAGCTCCAACCTTTTATTCATAGCCTCAATTTTATTCTGCATTTCGAATATACTTGCGGAGTCCCTGTAATATTAAATTCAGATCATTCAGGCGAGAAAAAACATTGCCCGGATAGGCCAGTCGTGTGAGAAACTCGTCATCATGCAAGCAGTCAGACAAGTGAAAATTATGGTCAGTAAAGAAAACTTTAAGCTCGTCTCTCAATTTTTTTAAATGTGTCAAAACTTTGATAACCAGCGCACTTCGGTATGTTGTAAAAGCATTACATTACGCTGCCCATATCATTTCATAATGCAGAAAATAGAGGAGAGTTCAGGATACTTGCTTTAAAAAAGTTAACAATTTTCACTGTAGTGTCCAAAATGTCTTCCAAGCTGTCAGGCATTCCATTGGCAGCAAGAGCCTCTAGGTGGATGCTGCAGAGTACCCAAGTGGCGTCAGGAGCAACTGCTTGCACGCGCATTACCACTCCACTATGTCTCCCTGTCATGGCTTTTGCGCCATCAGTACAGATACAAACACATCTTAACCACCAAAGTCCATTCAATGTCACAAAGCTGTCCAGTACTTTAAAAATATAGTCTCCTTTTGTCCTGGTTTCCAGAAGAGGATGTCTTCCTTAATTGACCCCCCATAAACATAACGGACATATACCAGGTGCTGTGCCAGGCCCGCCACGTCTAGTGACTCATCCAGCTGTAACACATATAATTCACTGGCTTGTATGCAAAGCAGTAATTGTTTCAAAACACCTCCTGCCATGTCACTGATGCATCATGAAACAGTGCTGGCAGTAGCAGTACTACCAGTGGAGCTGGTATATGTCTCTATGGACGTGGGCCTGAATGAGTAGCAGCTACGTTTGGCTACATACGGACCGTCAGTGGAATTCCCACAAGAGAGTAATGGTTCATGTGATTGGATGTTTATTATTTGACCAGGCTACCTGTGTTTGTTATTGAATCTTTATTTTGCTGAATACTAGATAGTTGAATATTATTTCTGGCAGTGAAACAAAGCTACTCAGGGGACAAAAAAAACTCACCCAAATGTATAGCCCCGTTGGAAAATCTAAATGATCTGTTAGAAAATGTGAACCGCATTTTGTATTTGGCGTACCTCCGACGGCATCGCGTACCCCAGTTTGGGAATAGCCAGGCTAGAGGGTGTATAGCCACAGAGATCCTAATAAGTTGTCATTTTTTCTCTTGGAAGACATACCTGCAGTTGCTTAATGGTGTCCCCTCCCCTTCCAATGACCAGGCCCACTTTGCTGGCTGGGATGAGCATCTCTTGGACTGAGCTGTTGCTCTCAGCCTCGCTGTGGAACCCTGGGCCGTTCCGACAGCGTTCCACTATCTGACCAAGCATTCTCTTGGCCTGCCTGGTGGAGTGTAAATGGTTACATGTCAATGAATTATAGATGCTGGAATGTATTATCGCCGAAACCAATGAAATAATGTACTGATTTCCTACAATGACTGTCCTACAGTGTCTCAAGACTTTATCTGAGTGGTCCACAATGTGGTTTTTAAAAATGTATTATGCCTTGTCAAAACTGTAGTATTGTGGAGTGACCGTTAAATATATATATTTTTACCTAATTCCAACAGGGTTACAGTTGATACTGTGAGCATCTATAGACCGTAAATATGGGGACTTCCCACATAATATGGGGCCATTAAATGCAATAGGGTACACTCAAGACGGAAACATATTGTTCTTTTCAAAATGACAAAGGATGTCGACGGTTCTTTACTGCTACTGAGTTTATAGAATTTAACACGTTCAACCGTCAATCTAGAAACTCACTCAATGCTCTCAGGGGTTCCAGTGAGGGAGCAGGCTCTGTCCATCATACCTCCACTCTCTACCATGACAAACAGACAGTCAGCATCATGTATAGAACAGCATACAGTTAAAGGAGTCAAGTTTCCAAGATAGAGCCCCTTCAGTATTGAGCAAAAACAGTCATGATAATCCATTTTGCATTGCTGACAGCGCATCAAGCTAGCTGACAACACTCATACTATATGTTGCTGAGATATTCAACTAAAAGCACTCTGATATTAGTTACTATATCATATGAAGGTTGGAAGTGTGTGTAGTCAGACATTATGGGACATATTGATGGCTGCTTACCAGACGCAATTTGAATCTTACACCCGGACTCCAGCTGGATTCTTGTAATTTGTTCTCCTCCTCTGCCTATGACTAAAATAAATGGGAGGAGAGGAAAATAAAAGTGGGATGGGAGAGGAGAAAATAGTTCAGGTAATGTGTCGGACAAAATAAATACTAGGGCTGACCCCGTTAAAGTCGACTGGTTGATTGTTTGGTCGATAGGCTGATGGTTTAACAGTATTTGATTTGTCGAGCAGTCGCAAATAGATTGGTTTCTTTCATGGCACATGACACCAGTCTGATTTGCGCCTGGCTTAGTGGACTAATCCATTGAGGAGGCCGCGGGGAGATGACACAGTCCAGGAAGGGGTGTGGCTAAGATACACAAGCCACATCTTTCTCCAGAATGAGCTCTCTCCTGCCATTTCATTCACATTCATTGTGACAAATGTTAGACTTTGAGCGTTAGTGTATCAATTCCTCATTACATATCACCAGTAGTAGCTTACATTTACCGTTAATCCCCATAATCTACTTTGTTATTTGGTTAGGGTAATTACTGTTAATGCATTCAATATATTGTTACAGTTGTTGACCATTCTGATTTTCACAGAGTAGACACCTTGTTTGCATAGATCACAACCTATGCTACTCTTGTGAGAAAGAAGTTTAAGTTTATTTCATTCCATTTACGAGTTGTCAATTTATTCTTTGTCTTTTGTTTTGAGCGCTCCTGTCAATGTTGAGTAAGGACGCGCACCTGATTACACATTTTGAAGTGGGCCGAGCTACCTAACCTGTGACCTGTGCGCAAATGTAGGTCTATAAATGTGCCCATTTGGGGATGTCTAATAGTATTTCTGATTGAATAAATGCTGCAATATGTAACTTTTTGGGTGGCATGACCAAATTCATATAGAAATATGTGTTATAGATCTGTCACTCATTGCAAGCAAGTCTAAGAAAGAGTAGATCTGTTTTACGTGGGCTATTTCTATGTTTCCAGGTTTTAAGTTTAGTTTTTGCATCTTTTACTTTAGGTTTTGTACACTAGCTTCAAACAGCTGAAAATACAATGTTCATTTTTGATTTTCTTTCTTCTGGTTAGGCTCTCAGGCTCCCTCAAATAATTTGCGTGTCCTCCTAATCAAACAGTGTGCTTAAAGCATAACAACAAACTCAGTACATATAGTTGATTTTATTACAACACAGGCACGCAGTGTGTCTACACATCTGAACATTTCCACCAATCGATTGGTCAAAAGACGACGACTCTCGGTCTGACATTTTATTTCGTCAGGGACAACACTAATGAATACATCCTTAACATAATTCAAAACAAAGCATACAAAGACAAAACCATCCCAAACCACAGAGCACACCTCCCATAACATGTACTTACTGAATCCAACCATTCTATCAGGCACTTTAAAGTCTTCTGTCATGACAGCCCTAAATGACAAAAGGGTGGGGTGAAAAGAGACCAAATATATCAAATAAAAAGGCCAGCAGATGTCAAATTATTACATTCCATCACTCCATTCAACAATGTGAACTACACTGAACAAAAATATAAATGCAACATCTAAAGTGCTGGTCCCATGCTTCATTAAATAAAAAATGCCTTTAATGTTCCATATGCACAAAAAAACAAATTTCTCTAAAATGTGCACAAATTTGCTTGTCTCCCTGTTAGTTAACATTTCTCCTTTGCCAAGATAATCCATCCACCTGACAGGTGTGGCATATCTAGATTCTGATTAAACATCACGGTCATTACACAGGTGCAACTTGTGCTGGGGACAATAAAAGGCTAAAATGTGCAGTTGTCACAACACAATGCTACAGATGTCATGTTGAGGGAGCGTGCAATTGGCATGCTGACTGAAGGAATGTCCTCATCGCACAGATTTCTCAATCAATACCTATTTAGTCTGTCAATACAGCGGGTAAATTGGTGCTGGCTACAGGCTTACCTTTGATGTACCATGGCTCCCAGCTGGTTACCTACTGTGAGGGAAATAGACAAGAGCCAACCAGGGATGGGACCAGAGCCAGATGGAGATGCAGTGGAGAGAGAAAAAGATTAGAAGTATTAACTGCATCCTGCACCTGTGCCAAAGAGCCCAATTGCAGGAGTTATGCGCCTGGGCAGAGGGTGAAAATGATGAGATGGATCTGTCAATATTTTTTTTATATCAGACACACAGCTGGATGTCGAAGTAAAGTGTGTGTGCAATACACCCCCCCACTAGGAGATGAGCCTATGACAGGTATGAAGTTGGGTATGCTAGCTAAGCTAACCCCCTCCCAGTTAATAGCATATTAGACATGCCTCCCTCTGGCCAGAACCCAAAGCTAGGGGATGAAGCTTGGCACGGCACAGACTCCAGCTATTCCTTCAACATTAACAAACCAGAGACAATAATAGGCTACAACAGGCCGAAAACAACTGACGGAGAAGCCGAGAGGGCTCATCCGAAATGCAGCGTATCATGTAACAGCCCAGATGAGTAAAGGATACACTACCCCACTACTTTTTATGATGACTATTAGCCAAAGTAAAAAATAGAGTCTTAAGTCTAATTGAAATGCCCATTAGTTGAATGAATCCAATAATAAAATTGCAAGCAGCAATGAACAGGGTTCACAGGATGACAGAAAGGACAAGATCAGATGGATAACAAAGCAAGCACTATCATGTGGGAACTTTCTTCCTTATAAAGCAATCAGTAAAGTTCAGTCTAGTGCTGTAGGTTGATTATCTTTGAATGCAGCAGGTAATCATTCTTAAAGGGATACTTTGGGATTTTGGCAATGAGGCCCTTTACCTACTTCCCCAGTCAGATGAACTCGACCTTTTGTATGTCTCTCTGTGTCCAGTATAAAGAAAGGTAGAGGTAGTTTCGCGAGCCAACGCTAATTAGAGAGTTAGCGCAAAAGCTAGTTTGCAAATAGTATCCATGAGTTCATCTGACTGTGGGGAAGCAGGTAAAGGGCCTCATTGCCAAAATCCCAAAGTATCCCTTAACGTGTTCACTTAATGTATTGAGTTTATATACCAGTTTCCCAAGTGGCACTGCGGTCTAAGGCACTGCATCTCAATGCTAGAGGCGTCACTACAGACCCTGGTTTGATTCCAGGCTGTATCACAACCAGACGTGATTGGGAGTCCCCATAGGGCAGTGCCGTCAACGTAAATAAGAATTTGTTCTTAACTGACTTTCCTAGTCAAATAAAACTTTTAAAAGTTGATAGGCCAGAGTGAAGTGAATTTAAAGTGGTTTATTGAATTTAAAGTGAATTTAAAGTGGTTTATTAAAATGGACACATTAATCTGATTTGCCTTTACCATGGGCCTACATATCGAATTTGGAGTTATTTGATAACATTTTTAAGATACGGTCCTTCAGAATAGAGGAAAATCTATGGGCCAGTGAGGCAAATGTATTCCCCATGAGGAAAAACACCTACATAAAAAGGTCCAAGTCTCTAGGTCAAACGGGGCGACGGATATGAGGATTTAGCCAGGATAGGCCGTCATTATAAATAAGATTTAGTTCTTAACTGACTTGCCTAGTTAAATAAGGGTTAAATAAAACCATTTTAAAAAGTTGATAGGCCAATGTGGAGCGAATTTAAAGTGGTTTATTCAATGGACACATTAATCTGATTTGCCAATAACTCAGCCATCTTTTGACCAATCCCTTAGCTTTTCTCAAACTAAATTAAGACATGTACCATGGGCCTACATTCCATTTATACCTATTGTTCATGAGAAGATGTGAAATATTTTTAGCATATGTGCTGATACGCCGCTACTGGTATAGCGTGGCCATCTTTAAACGCATGAACTTTTGTTTCTCAAACTCTTTAGGGGCTGTTGTGATGAGTCCGAAGACCAAATTCGGAGTGAATTTGACTTTTAGTCAATTTTTATTTTTCCAATCTTGAGTCATTTGACCATGTAAAGGAAAAAAACGAAATAAGAATTCAGATAATAACAATAGGTATCAGCTTCGTTTAGCCTGATGCGACAAAATGATTCCGCTGCTCTGTTGTTCGCTACATACTTTAGTCAGACTGCCATCATTGAAGTCGTTTGTGGTGATGAAGGGCATTGTACAAAACAAAGTCACCAGCGATTGGATCGTCTCTAACCAATCAAAGTATCAAAGCCAATGATGAATTTTCAAACCGCTGTGTTTTTGCTCTGGGCCAACCCATCGGTTTCTGGACCAATCAGATCGTCCCAAATGTGTATGCATTCGGTGAAGAGGTACTCGGGGAGGTACTCAGATCCAGACTCATTGCAGAGAAGACACTAAAGAAGAGAAGACACTAAAGTCAATGGGCGTGGAGAAGCATCGAGTCTGGGTAGCCAGGCAAAGCATCGCTGTGAATCTCTAATAATAAAACTGCAATTTACATTTACGTCATTTAGCAGACACTCTTATCCAGAGCGACTTACAGTAGTAGTGAGTGCATACATTTTTATACTAGTCCCCGTGGGAATCGAACCCACAACCGTGGCGTTGCAAATTACATCAAAGTTGGATCAGCCTGTAGTGTGGTTTTCCACTTTTGAGTGTGACTCCAAATCCAGACCTCCATGGGTTGATAAATTTGATTTCCATTGATAATTTGTGTGATTTTGTTGTCAGCACATTCAACTATGTAAAGAAAAAAGTATTTAATAAGAATATTTCATTCATTCAGATCTAGGGTGTGTTATTTTAGTGTTCCCTTTACTTTTTTGAGCAGTGTATTATCGAATAGATATTTGAAAAACACCTTGAGGATTGATTATAAAAAACGTTTGCCATGTTTCTGTCGATATTATGGATATAATTTGGAATTTTTGTCTACGTTGTCGTGACCGCTATTTCCGGTGGATTCCTGGGCATAACGCATCAAACTAACGGAGGTATTTGGATATAAAAAATATATTTATTGAACAAAAGGAAAATTTGCTGTCTAACTGGGAGTCTCGTGAGTGAAAACATCCGAGGATCAAAGGTAAACGATTGCTTTTCTGATTTTCGTGACCAAGTTTCCTGCCTCTAGGTGTACATAATGTTTTTCTAGTATATCGATAAACTTACACAAACGCTTGTATTGTTTTCGCTGTAAAGCATCATTTCAAAATCTGAAACGACAGGGTGATTAACAAAAGGCTAAGCTGTGTTTTGCTATATTTTACTTGTGATTTCATGAATATGAATATTTTCTGGTAAGATTATTTGACCGTTGCGCTATGCTATTTAGCGTAGTTGATGACAATTATCCCGGATTCAGGAATGGTGGTTCCAAGAGGTTATTAAGGAAGGAAGAAGCCACTGCTCCAAAACCACCATAAAAACGGTTTGCAACTGCACATGGGGACAAAGATCGTACTTTTTGGAGAAATGTCTTCTGGTCTGATGAAACAAAAATAGAAGTGTTTGACCATAATGACCATCATTATATTTGGAGGAAAAAGGGGGAGGATTGCAAGCTGAAGAACACCATCCCAACCGTGAAGCACGGGGGTGGCAGCATCATGTTGTGGGTGTGCTTTGCTGCAGGAGGGACTGGTGCACTTCACAAAATAGATGGCTTCATGAGGCAGGAAAATTAGGTGGATATATTGAAGCAACATCAGTCAGAAAGTTAAAGCTGGTCGCAAATGGATCTTCCAAATGGACAATGACCTCGAGTATACTTCCAAAGTTGTGGCAAAATGGCTTAAGGACAACAAAGTCAAGGTATTGGAGTGCCCATCACAAAGCCCTGACCTCCATCCTATAGATAATTTGTGGGAAGCATGTGGAAGGCTACCCAAAACGTTTGACCCAAGTTAAACATTTTAAAGGCAATGCTACCAAATACTAATTGAGTGTATGTAAACTTCTGACCCACTGGGAATGTGAAGAAAGAAATAAAACCTTATGATTTGGTCACACCTAATGTTTTTTCTTTCTCATGGGTTTGTTTTGAGTTGTCAGCCTAATGACGGCTCATTTCAATGGCAGCTTTTTGGACTTCATATTGAGGGTTAAATGCAACAGATTCCAAATGCCACACTTGAAATCAACTCTAGACATTTTATCTGCTTACTTGTAAATTACCTAATGAGGGGATAAAACACACCTGGCCATGGAACAGCTGAGCGGCCAATTGTCCAATTACTTTTGGTCCCTTAGAAAGGGGGGACCACATGTAAAAAGTCCTGTAATTCCTACACCGTCCACCCGATTTGGATGTAAAAACCAAACAATTTATTCATCATTTAGTTTCAACTCCAATATGCTGTGGTAGACAGCTAAAAGAAAAATTTGGTCAATGCCCAAATATTTATGGACATGACTGCATATTTCAGATAATTCAAAGTATCTACCCTTTGCCTTGACAGCTTTGCACACACAACCAGGTTCATGAGGAATGCTTTTCCAACAGCCTTGAAGTAGTTCACACATATGCTGAGCACTTGTTGGCAGCTTTTCCTTCACTCTGCGGTCTAACTAATCCCAAACCATCTCAATTGGGTTGAGGTCGGGTGATTGCGGAGGCCAGGTCATCTGATGCAGCACTCCATCACTCTCCTTCTTGGTCAAATAGCCCTTACACAGCCTGGAGGTGTGTTTTGGGTCATTGTCCTGTTGAAAAACAATGATAGTCCCACTAAGTGCAAACCAGATGGGATGGCGTATCGCTGCAGAATGGCATATCGCTACAAGATGCTGTGGTAGCCATGCTGGTGTGCCTTGAATTCTAAATAAATCACAGACAGTGTCACCAGCAAAGCACCCCCACACCTCCTCCTCCATGCTTCCCGGTGGGAACCACAAATGCGGAGATCATCCGTTCACCTAATCTGCATCTCACAAAGACATGGCGATTGGAACCAAAAATCTCAAATTTGGACTCATCAGACCAACGGACTGATTTCCACCGGTCTAATGTCCATTACTTGCGTTTCTTGGCCCAAGCAAGTCTATTCTCCTTATTGGTGTCCTTTAGTAGTTGTTTCTTTTCAGCAATTCGAGCATGAAGGCCTGATTCACAGTCTCCTCTGAACAGTTGGTGTTGAGATGTGTCTCTTACTTGAACTCTGTGAAGCATTTATTTGAGCTGAAATTTCTGAGGCTGGTAACTCTAACTTATCCTCTGCAGCAGAGGTAAGTCTGGGTCTTCTTTTCCTGTGGCAGTCATCATGAGAGCAAGTTTCATCATAGCACTTGATGGTTTTTGCGACTGCATTTGAGAAACTTTAGAAGTTCTTGAAAGTTCTTGACTGACATTCATGTCTAAAAGTAATGATGGACTGTCGTTTCTCTTTGCTTATTTGAGCTGTTCTTCTCATAATATAACTTGGTCTTTTACCAGACAGCCCTATCGTCTGTATACCAGCCCTACCTTGTCACAACACAACTGACTGGCTCAAACGCATTAAGGAAATAAATTCCACAAACTAACTTAACAAGGCACACCTGTTAATTGAAATGCATTCCAGGTGAGTACCTCATGAAGCTGGATGAGAGAATTCCAAGTGTGCAAAGCTGTCATCAAGGCAAAGGGTGGCTACTTTGAAGAATCTCAAATATATTTTGATTTGTAAAACACTTTATTGGTTACTACATGATTCCATATAAGTGATTTCATAGTTTTGATGGTTTCACTATTAATCTGCAAAGTAGAAAATTGTAAAAATAAAGAAAAACCCTGGAATGAGAAGGTGTGTCCAAACCTTTAACTAGCACTGTAAGTTGAAACAGAACTCAAAAAAATTCAAAAGTAGAATAAAAACATTTTAAACTGAGGTAAACCTTAACACTTGGACATGAACATTTCTGATCCAAAATTTTGAAAGCTTTTACTATTGGCTTTTATGGTATGTGTTTAGAAAATTGTTACGATAACCGACAATATGTTCATGAACTCGTTTGGAGGTAAGAAGATTAAAACATTGTGAAAACCACAGGAAACTATCCTTTTAAATCGTTGGCGGGAGAGAAATGGAGGTTACCTCCATCTTCCACCGAACGCTTCTGGCCCCCATAGCCATACATGGAGGGGTCTACAATTTGCTCATTCCCCATCTTTGCTGCCATCTGAAAGGTGAGAAAAAATAATAATAATTACTTCACAGATTTTCTATACAACAGTTAATCCATTCATTGTATCCATTGTTGCATTACACATAAATGGCTAATTGCATTAAGTTTTCCCAAATTGCTAGTGCTATGACCACATTACATTTTAGTCACATACGGGCTCAATTAGGGTTAAATGGATACTTCAGGATTTTGGCAATGTACCTTTATCTAATTCCCCCAGAGTCAGATGAACTCATGGATATCATTTTTATTACTCCGTGTCTAGTATGAAGTTAGTTAGAGGTAGTTTTGCGTTCAAATGCAAACTAGTAGATACACATAGTCATTGCTCTAATGCTAGTTAGCATTTGTTCTTGAAACTACCTCTAATTTCCTTCTTACTAGACACTTTTTTATTTGATTTTAACTTTCGACCAATCGATTATATAGACACATCTATTGTGTTTTAATCAAATAAAGTATATGCACTGAGCTTGTCTGATGCTTTAAGCGCACTGTTTGATTAAATAATAGAAGCACAAGCATTTCGCTACACTCACATTAATATCTGCTGACCATGTGTATGTGAACAATAACATTTGATTTGAATAATTAAGACAAATGACTAGCAGGAGTCCAACTCAACTTATTTGATTGTGCTGGGCTCGGCTCAGACTTGCTGCACTGGGTTTTTAAAAAATGACAGTAAGTGACTGTAAACTAGCACCCATTGTCTCACTCTCCTCCCTGCTGCAGCGACCACCACAGAACATCAACAGTGTTTATAGTGTTGTCTCTCTCCTCCCTGCTGCAGCGACCACCACAGAACATCAGTGTTTATTGCGCTGTCCGTGTTTCTGAAACTGCAACATAATTACAGCCATTTCTGACTTTAAAGTTCTGTTACTGAAACCCCTCATTTGTTTAGGAAAAGCATTCCCGATTCCCCCAACCCTTGCTCTGTTTCCGTGACCCATGCACATGAACAATAGGGCCTGATCTATAGCATATCATAATCACGTCTCACATCAATAAATTGGTTATAACAAACAGATGTCTCAAGTTGAGGGAATGTGCAATTGGTATGCTGACAGCAGGAATGTCCAACAGAGCTGTGCCAGAGAATTTAATGTTAATTTCTCTACCATTAGCCGTCACCAACATTGTTATAGAGAATTTGGCAGTACGTCACAACCACAGACCATGTGTAATCACGCCAGCCCAGGACCTTCACATCCAGCTTCTCTTTTGTGGGGAAAAACCCTTTATAATTGGCTGGGCCTGGCTCCCCAGTGGGTGGGCTTTGCTCCTAAGCGTGTGTGTGGGGGTGGGGCTACGCCCTCCCAGCCGGCCCAAGGCTGCACCCCTGCCCAGTCATGTGAAATCCATAGATAAGGGTATCATTTATTTATTTCAATTGACTGACTTTCTATGAACTGTAACTCAGGTAAAATCTTTGAAGTTGTTGCATGTTGTGTTCATAATTCTGTTCAGTATAATTTGACCGTTTAGAACATGTAAACACTAAACAAATAAGCGTACCAGAGAGTCTGTTGTAACTTTTTTGTTAAGCCTTTATTACAGCAAAGACTCAAAGCAGTTGCATTCATTCTTGAATGCAATTTCCAAAATAGAATGGTTTATTTATTGCAGGCCAGTCAAGTTCATCCACACTGATCTTGACAAACAATTTCTGTATGGACCTCGCTTTGTGCATATGGGCATTGTCATGTTGAAACATGAAAGGGCTTCATACATCTGTTACCTCAAAGTTACCAAAAATGTAATTGTATGCTGTAGGTAGCTTCCCTTCAACTGAAACTAAGGGGCCTAACCCGAACCAAGAACAACAGCCCCAGCCCATTCATTATTCCTTCTCCACCAAACTTTACAGTTGGCAATATGCATTCGGGCAGGTAGCGTTCTCCTGGCATCCGCCAAACCCAGATTCACCCGTCGGACTGCCAGATGGTTTATCACTCCAGAGAACACGTTTCCACTGCTCTGGAATACAATGGCGGTGGGCATTACGCCACTCCAGCCGATGCTTGGCATTGGCCATGTAGTGTAGCAACATGGTCTAGGAAAAGGCGCCAACTTAACAGCGCACTGATGTTTTCAGAACCGTGAACAGCGACCACTATCCAACGCAGGAGAGAGTGCATTTGTTCTGAAATAATATAATTGTTATTAGCGATGCACCATTCTTCTTAGGTAAAATATCCATTAACAACTTCCGCAGCACGTCTTAAAGTGGACTGTGCCATCCCCACAGCCTCCACAACGTATTAGTCCACTCAGAAAGGCACGAATCAGACAGGTGTCTTAGAAGAAACAAAAATTATAGACATAAAAATGATATCCATGACTTCTCCAGACTCTAGGGACGTAGATAAAGGGTCTCGTTGACAAAATCCCAAAATTTGCCTGTAAGCGCCTTTGCACAAGGGCACATCGACATATTTTTCACCTAGCTGGCTTTGGGATTCAAAACAGCGACCCTTTGGTTGCTGGTCTTACGCTCTTAACCGCTAGGCTACCTGCCGCCCCAGGGTAGCCTAGTGGTCTTAGGCTCTTAAACGCTAGGCTACCTGCCACCCCAGTGTAACCTAGTGGTCTTATGCTCTTAACCGCTAGACTACCTACCTGCCGCCCCAGGGTAGCCTAGTAGTCTTATGCTCTTAACCGCTAGGCTACCTGCCGCCCCAGGGTAACCTAATGGTCTTATGCTCTTAACCGCTAGACTACCTGCCGCCCCAGGGTAACCTAGTGGTCTTATGCTCTTAACCGCTAGGCTACCTGCCGCCCCACACGTCAAGCAAATCCAATATCTGTAGGTCAAAAGCATCATGAGCGCTAGGGCCACCATCTGCTGAATAACAACAACACGCAGTTGACTCACCGGCAACTGAAATGTCTAAACCAGCGGTAACCAACTTTATTTTTTTTTACACAACTACAAAAACATGAACCTAATAAAAACTATTTGTAGGAATGAGTTGTGTGCAGTAGGCCAAATACATTGTCACAGCATTTTACCTGACAATATTGTTTTTCTCTGAACATATTATATTTCCGAAAGCAAGCTTTGATTAAAAAAAGAAATCAGTTGGTGTAGCACTTGCGAGGCACAGCTGAGCATAAATTTGAATTATTCGCTTTTTTATTTTACTGGACTGATGTTACCAGCTTCTGATGGTCATGGTGCTTTCAAGACAACTGGGAACTCGGAGAAAAAAGAAAAAAAAATGGGGATCAAATCATAACTTCAGGTCAGAAAGTCTGAGCTCTAGATCTGCCTGATTTTCCAAGTTGGATGACAGTTAAAAACTGTTTTTCCCAATGGATCTAGTCCCCCCCACCCCTGAACTTTGAGTTGCCAATGTATGCCGATGCAGTTGTACCATTCTCCTTCCAAATAAATTCTTGTCAACTCTTGAAATGATTTTGAATCTTTCAGGGGCCAAGTTATCACCTCTCCATGAGTTTTGGTGCTAAAGTGCAAGTTTCTGTCAAATGTAATAGATGGGTCAATCAATCAAAACTAAATAATGTATATTTCGCACAAGGGAGCACTGTAATATCAGATTTGGCCAGGATAGGCTGTCATTGTAAATAATAATGTGTTCTTATTAACTGACTTGCCTAGTTAAATAAAGGTTTTTAAAAAAAAGTTTTATCCCTAACCTTTATGATGCACAAAAAATAGCCACGTTAGTTATAGTAGTTGGCTAGTAAAAATATGTTTTGCTCGTCCCGAAAAACACTTTGTTTTATAAGATAAAATATAACATAGTACTGAATTAACCTACTCCCTAAACGGGTTCCTGACTAGACACCACCCGCTCCCCGAAGTGTATATCTGGTGCTTGCCAGTTACATAATGGAGCTACAAACTTTGACACTGTCTCAACAGGGGAGGGAGGGGCAACTGGATCAATGTTGTCTACCTACCACTGGGAAACAAAACGGATATCTGTTTAAAAACGAGTGGATGGGTTTGGAACCTTCGACCACTTGTCACAGATTGTTATGGGTTTCAACCCCAGAACTTCAGTGACTGAACAACAGGTTGCATGTGGACACGTGTAGAAAACGTAGCTAGCTAGTTAGCTACCTAGCTGGATTAACGAAGTCACTTGAAGACATTAACACGGTTAACTACATAAAAACATTGTTTCCTGTCGTGCCCTGTTGTATCCAAAAATGAACGAGCACGAGTATTCATTGCGAACTCGAAACTATTGTGGTTGTCAACTAGCTTAGCATGCTAGTTAGCCGGCTAGGTAACATTAGCTGTCTAGCTAGTGTGTTTTTCCATGAGCGCATAGCATAAACTGGTGATGGGCGAGTTAAAATAAAAGTGTTTTCGTCGTTTAAAAGGCTTAGTTCAAAATCAATCGATTTCTTTGCGAGTGTTTATACTGTTATTACCTGTCGAGCCCGATGTAAAGCGTCGGCGAAGCCGTCAGCTTTCATTCCGGGCTGAGCCACGGAGGCCTGTCCCTGCACCAACTCCGCCATCATCATCATCATCCCCAGACTTCTCAGCTGTTGTTTGTACAATCCGCTTCCGCGTTCGGTCACGTGGAAAAGCACTGCACTGCAAGGTTGTTACCACAGCCACAAAGTCAAAAGGCTACATTAAAGACAGTACTAAAACTGCCTCTCCAATAGAAATCCCAGATTACACTTGTAGGCGATGTCATGGCGCGACCTTGGGTAGCAAAATGTACGCGCAGAAACACGGAATGGGGTCTAACATTTGTCTCACACCGAATTGCGCATGTGCAGGAAGTCAAACTAGTAATGCCTTTGATATAGTTATTTTATACAAAAAAAAACATGTTCGACTACTGAACACATTGGCTCGACTCTAGGCTGTGCCTTTAGAATTTGAGAAAATTAACAACTAAGGAAGAATGTTTCACTTCTCTAACCCCAAACAACAGCTTGGTCTGACTTGCAAAGCGTTCCAGAAAGCCTCGAACCAGAGATTTCGCCTGTTGAAAAACGTGAAGCATCCAGTTGGCGTTTCCACTCACTACCAAATATGGTGATGAGCGGAAGCCCAGTGGCCGGTAACGGGAGAGGATCGATTTTGGCAGATATTCTGCAAATGTTCTTATCGATAAAGCATTTGATCTCCATTCAGTTCTCTATTTCCAAAACTACAATCTGTAAAAGGCAGAGTGGACTGAAGTTTGTAGACTTTACCCTTTCCCCCAAACAAATTATGGTGTTGTTTAGAAGGAGTACAAGAACGAAATGAGACATTGCACACACTTGCTTCACAGAGTAGACATTCCCTAAATGAAATGTGCAAAAATTAGCTAGAATGTGCCAATCGGATCTTCCTAGCTCGTTCTTGTCTCTGCCCACCTCTTCGCTTCTTCTGCCTGCTATGATTAATTTGCTCCCATTGGAAAGTAAAGGCTCTGAAGGAAATGGCACCGAAGGAGATGACCTCTGTTTTATGATCCCATAATCAATTGTGCTATTGTGTATGGTTTCTTTTGCGTTATTTGAAGCTTATTTTGTACATAATGTTCTTGCCACCTTGTCTTATGACCGAAAAGAGCTTCTTGATATCAGGGCGGCGATTACTCACCCCGTACTGGACTGGAGGAATTTTTCTTCTTCAATGAGTTGAATGGGAAGGATTTCCTCCAGACACCCGAAAATTTCCCCCAGACACTTGTCATTAGCAGGAGGAAAAGAGGAAGGTATCGTGGACGACGGTCCGGGTGCCTTGTAAGGATCCGTCGCTGAGAGGGTAATCTACCTTTACCATCGGTACTATTAGCCAACTTACAATCAATCGATAATAAAATAGACAAACTACGAGCATGTATATCCTACCAATGGGACATTAAAAACGATAATATATTACGGCTGGGCAGTAGGACGATACAGTGGGGCAAAAAAGTATTTAGTCAGCCACCAATTGTGCAAGTTCTCCCACTTAAAAAGATGAGAGAGGCCTGTAATTTTCATCATAGGTACACTTCAACTATGACAGACAAAATGAGAAGACAAAATCCAGAAAATCACATTGTAGGATTTTTTATGAATTTATTTGCAAATTATGTTGGAAAATAAGTATTTGGTCACCTACAAACAAGCAAGATTTCTGGCTCTCACAGACCTGTAACTTCTTCTTTAAGAGGTTCCTCTGTACTCCACTCGTTACCTGTATTAATGGCACCTGTTTGAACTTGTTATCAGTATAAAAGACACCTGTCCACAACCTCAAACAGTCACACTCCAAACTCCACTATGGCCAAGACCAAAGAGCTGTCAAAGGACACCAGAAACAAAATTGTAGACCTGCACCAGGCTGGAAAGACTGAATCTGCAATAGGTAAGCAGCTTGGATTGAAGAAATCAACTGTGGGAGCAATTATTAGGAAATGGAAGACATACAAGACCACTGATAATCTCCCATGATCTGGGGCTCCACGCAAGATCTCACCCCGTGGGGTCAAAATGATCACAAGAACGGTGAGCAAAAATCCCAGAACCACACGGGGGGACCTAGTGAATGACCTGCAGAGAGCTGGGACCTAAGTAACAAAGCCTACCATCAGTAACACACTACGCCGCCAGGGACTCAAATCCTGCAGTGCCAGACGTGTCCCTCTGCTTAAGCTAGTACATGTCCGGGCCCGTCTGAAGTTTGCTAGAGAGCATTTGGATGATCCAGAAGAAGATTGGGAGAATGTCATATGGTCAGATGAAACCAAAATATAACTTTTTGGTAAAAACTCAACTCATTGTGTTTGTAGGACAAAGAATGCTGAGTTGCATCCAAATAACACCATACCTACTGTGAAGCATGGGGGTGGAAACATCATGCTTTGGGGCTGTTTTTCTGCAAAGGGACCAGAACGACTGATCCGTGTAAAGGAAAGAATGAATGGGGCCATGTATCGTAAGATTTTGAGTGAAAACCTCCCTCCATCAGCAAAGGCATTGAAGATGAAACGTGGCTGGGTCTTTCAGCATGACAATGATCCCAAACACACCGCCCGGGCAACGAAGGAGTGGCTTCGTAAGAAGCATTTCAAGGTCCTGGAGTGGCCTAGACAGTCTCCAGATCTCAACCCCATAGAAAATCTTTGGAGGGAGTTGAAAGTCTGTGTTGCCCAGCAAGAGCCCCAAAACATCACTGCTCTAGAGGAGATCTGCATGGAGGAATGGACCAAAATACCAGCAACAGTGTGTGAAAACCTTGTGAAGACTTACAGAAAACGCTTGACCTCTGTCTGTCTTTGCCAACGAAGGGTATATAACAAAGTATTGAGATGAACTTTTGTTATCGACCAAATACTTATTTTCCACTATAATTTGCAAATAAATTCATTAAAAGTCCTACAATGTGATTTTTTTTGTCACATTTTGTCTGTCATAGTTGAAGTTTGCACGTCGTATATTGCACAAATCTGGCCTTTATGGAAGAGTGGCAAGAAGAAAGCCATTTCTTAAGGATATCCATAAAAAGTGTTGTTTAAAGTTTGCCACAAGCCACCTGGGAGACACACCAAACATGTGGAAGAAGGTGCTCTGGTCAGATGAAACCAAAATTGAACTTTTTGGCAACCACGCAAAACGTTATGTTTGGCGTAAAAGCAACACAGCTCATCACCCTGAACACACCATCCCCATTGTCAAACATGGTGGTGGCAGCATCATGGTTTTGGCCTGCTTTTCTTCAGCAGGGACAGGGAAGATGGTTAAAATTGATGGGAAGATGGATGGAGCCAAATACAGGACCATTCTGGAAGAAAACCTGATGGAGTCTGCAAAAGACCTGAGACTGGGACGGAGATTTGTCTTCCAACAAGACAATGATCCAAAACATAAAGCAAAATCTACAATGGAATGGTTCAAAAATAAACATATCCAGGTGTTAGAATGGCCAAGTCAAAGTCCAGACCTGAATCCAATCGAGAATCTGTGGAAAGAACTGAAAACTGCTGTTCACAAATGCTCTCGATCCAACCTCACTGAGCTCGAGCTGTTTTGCAAGGAGGAATGGGAAAAAAATTCGGCCTCTCGATGTGCAAAACTGATAGAGACATACCCCAAGCGACTTACAGCTGTAATCGCAGCAAAAGGTGGCGCTACAAAGTATTAACTTAAGGGGGCTGAATAATTTTGCACGCCCAATTTTTCAGTTTTTGATTTGATAAAAAAGTTTGAAATATTCAATAAATGTCGTTCCACTTCATGATTGTGTCCCACTTGTTGTTGATTCTTCACAAAAAAATACAGTTTTATATCTTTATGTTTGAAGCCTGAAATGTGGCAAAAGGTCGCAAAGTTCAAGGGGGCCGAATACCTTCGCAAGGCACTGTATATATATTTATTTATTTTAATTCTCAGAATATTAACCATGTGTGTTCGCTTGTTTTGTAGTGTTCTGTAGTTTCAACCCAATGATTCATCTGACAAACAAAGAACTTTGCGTCCAAGCCCAGGTATGGATCAAAGCTGGTGAGACATTCAATAACGTCATCTTCACAGACGAATCAACCGCTGACCTTGAGCAATTTTCTCAAAATTGCTACAGAAAAAAAGAAAGAAGATCAAGAAGATTAATGAAAGCCTAAAGATGTTGATGAAGAAATGCTGTTTTGAGTTAGAAATGTAACACTTTAGAGTACTTAAGCATCGAATACATGGCAAGCTGAGGGATTTTCACAACAGTAGCCGGGCTATAAAAAGTATTTTGTCCTGCTAACAGGAATCATTTGCATGATGGGCTACATTCTTTATTGTAACCACAATGTCATACATCATTTGTATCTACTTTTCCAATTACTTTTAGAGTTTGGGAATTGCAAATGTGCGCTTTCTTTTTAGTTACATTGTTTAAGTTTGAACGTGCAGACTTTTCTTCTTTAAAATGATTGTTTTATGTAGGAGGCTACATTTTTGATCAGTTGCAATTGTAAGTTGGCCTAATAAATCCTACTTCTTAGGCTGTTAAGCCTCATAGCCTATCTCAGCCAATTAAGTTATTTTATATAGGTCTAGGCTCCGAAGAAATAGACTCCTGTTAAGCCCTCTTGTTGTTTGTAAAGTCAAATTCAAAATTCAGAAGGCACTCGCACATCTGAGCTATCTTTTTTGCAGTGCATGGCAACACCCGGATAAGATGAGGAAAAAGAAGAAGGAACCCGCACACGGCTCTTGATCGTATCACTGATCTTTAATAAGCCTTATGTATCGGCCTCACGGCCATCGTCAGAGCTTTTGTGAGTTTTTTAAATTAGCACCCTTATGTAGACCAAGTCACAGCCACATCCATTCCATGCATCGAAAGGGGTAGGAGGTGAAGGAAAAACAAATAAGTGCTACCAAATATAACAATATGCATTTCATGAATATTCGAATAATGTGTGTACATAAAACGTATCAAACATGTCTGCAAAACCACAATGAGGACATGACCTACCAAACAAATTTTCATGAATCATTGGGTACAGTGTAAAAAAACATCATAGTAATCTAAAATAGGGGCATAATTAATGTTCTAATTTACAACATAACATACATAGGCATTTCATAATTTTGACCTTTAGGAAATAATGTCTGGAGGGTGAAAATCCGAACCCTGCTTGCTATAATGAATGATTTTGATTCACCTGGTATTGGATACGGCTGATTAAAGACCTTGCTAAATATGTCCATGGAATAATGTTTATAGAGCTGTTGTCTTCCGAAAAAAACTCTTAAAGATCGGGTCATCTTTTATATCAATAGCAGTCAATTATTAATTGTCACCTCATTCAGTCTCATCTGAATGTCGTAAAATTCTTGGTTATCTTCACGAACCCTGGCTAACAAGTTGAATCAGCAATACAAAATGTGTTTTAATTATTTATTTACTAAATACCTAAATAATCACAAAGAATTACATATACACAGGATGGATCATACATTGATGACTAATTATGTCATACAAGAAAGCGTCCTGAATGGACAGAACCAATATGATGGCTGGTTACACAAAGAAAGGGGGTTGGGTTTGAATGAAAGCGCTGGAAGACTGAGGAACAAAATAATTTAGTCTCTATTGGACCTTATGAAGCTATGCTATCGTAAATACAGAATCTTATGCATTCTAAATAACTGCCCATTTGGAAAAGGAAAATGTAAGAAATATTTACTCTGAGCTGCGCTTCGATAGATTGGTTGTAGATGGAAGGCTGGGTTGCCCAACAGAGATCTCTCTTGTCCTTTGAAGAATATGTCTTGTGGTAGAATGGATCCATTGTAGTACCCTATCTTTCTGAAGATTGTCCGTTCTTTCCGAGCCCACGTTTACAGCTGCTGCTGCTAACTCGGCGTCTAGGATGTATCACTTCTTTAAATGAATAAGAGTTCAAAGTTCATACCAAGTTGCCATACTATAAGCTCATGCTATATTCTGGTTGGTATAGTCGAAATTCATCCTTCCAGCGTGTCGATCGTCACCTCCATGTTGAAATTCACCCTTTTAAATGTATAGACATCAGTCCTCACATCACCGGGAACGCAATGTTAATTTTGTTAGGTTGTAGTCGGTCGTAGCTGAATCAGAATGAGTTAGTTAACATTGATAAATAAGATGTTTTATTTACTTTCATAATATGCTTATGTGAGATAGTCACTTGGGGCCCAGAGAAGGGAGAGGTCAGGATTGTCTTCATATGTGAATGTATCTGTTAAACCATGTGAAGGGCTCCACAATGTCTGTACTCCAGTCACTCCCTCCTTTTCCCATTGGGGGGAGGAGTATATCAGTGTCTGGAACCATTGTATGTCCCCTCTGATGTTGAAACTTATCTTGACCTAGTATATGACCTAGAGGCTCACTCCCCTCCATGAGCTTGTCCAGAAAGGGGTGTATTTGAGATGGAAGTATCTAGAATTGACAATTGATATATGCCATTGGATGAGGTAATGTTTTGGTACTATGAAGTACCAAGAACGAGAAGTAGAACCTCGTCTAAGAGACCAAACTGAACAATAATTTATAGCTAATGCTATCTGGCTATGGGATACTCCTCTCTCAAGTAAAAGGCCATTTGTGAAGTTCCTAAGATCTGTGGTTCGTCATGTGAGTTGAGAGGGGTGGATCTTGGCTATAAAAGATACTAAGTATTCTTTTGTAAGCACTCTCGGAATTCATTTATAGACACTGAATTGTTTTGAGAGTCAAAGGGCTATGGTGAAGTTTGTAAACTCTCCTCATTTAGTAATACAGGAAATTACCACGACAAGTCGTTCAACCATTCGCAACCAGAGCTCACACTGAGGTTCGCTTAGTTCTGTAGTTGATATTAGCCATTTAAAACGTATGGACAGCAGTCCTCACGTCATCGGCAACACATGCTTGACTTTTCGTCAACGTGGCTTTTGTAGTGGTGGAGAGAAGGTCGTGATTTGTAGTTCAAAACCAATATCTGTTCACTTGGGTGGGGCCACTGAGTGAGCAGAGTTTACTTCATGAAAACAATTCCCTCATTTAGAAGCTAAAATTACATTAAATTTTTTCACAAATAGTTTCATATTTAAACATTTAAATTGCACAACAATTCCATGTGAATCTGATAACTAGAATGTGTAGACTTTCCAAGATACAGTTTATGTCATCCTATTATCAGTAATAATGTCTCAGAACACAACTGATCTGACATCGTATTCTTCAAGTACCAATGGATATTTTCAACTGGTTGGATTACCGAAATATGGTTCCGTTCCCCACCCCTTTGATGTTACCAGACTCTCTCGATGTTAACAAACTGCTTTCCAAGAGTCAAATCTGTAGAGTAGAGAGAGGAAAAGGGTAAAGGTATTTATGAGGGTCATAAACCTCACCAACAGGGCAATGTCATGACACTTATAGGAAATCCACTATGCCCCCCACCGAACCATCAAACAGGCAAAGCTTCAATACAGGTGTCATGTTGATATAAAGAGATCGGGATACAAGAGCAGGAATGCGTAATAGTTTTTTTATTTCACCCAAATTACAGCATGCCGTGTGAAGGCATGGGGATGAAAACCAAACAAACACGTATGCAAAACACAGGTGGAAACCCAAACAAAATAGCAAGGAGTACCTTGAATAAATAACACCAGCGAACAATGACTATCACACGGTACGAGACCCGTAATCATCTGCACAATATACGTGGCACGGAAGCCAAAACAACATAGTACTCGACAGGACGATGGTAAACAAAAGGCACACTTATACAATTACCAATCAAAGGGAATAGGGACCAGGTGTGTGTAATGACAGTTCCGTGACAACAGGACTAAGATTGAATCATACTACACTGGCTCCGATGCTCGTCAAATGTGGCAGGGCTTGCAAACCTTTACAGACTACAAAGGGAAGCACAGCCACGAGCTGCTCAGTGACACGAAACCACCAGACAAACTAAATTACTACTACTCACTTCGAGGCAAGTAACAGTGAAACATGCATGAGAGCATCAGCTGTTACAGACGACTGTGTGATCACGCTCTCTGTAGCCGATGTGAGTAAGACCTTTAAACAGGTCAACATTCACAAGGCCGCAGGGCCAGACGGATTAGCAGGACGTGTGTTCCGAGCATGTGCTGACCAATTGGCAAGTCTTCACTGACAAGTGCTTTGAGAGGCTGGTCATGGCTCACATCAACAACATTTTCCCAGAAAACATAGACCCACTCCAATTTGCATACCGCCCCAACAGATCCACAGATGATGCAATCTCTATTGCACTCAACACTGCCCTTTCCCACCTGGATAAAAGGAACAACAAGCCTGAAACCCTTTCTAAAGACTGTGACATCTAGTGGAAGCTGGGAACTGCAAACTGTTCTATAGCAACTGCAACATGTGTCCTAGTTATTTGTAAATCCCATAGGCTAGCATTGAAATGGCCTGTGACCTCAAAATACACTTTTCCGGATGGATTTCCCTCTGGTTTTTGCCTGCCATATCAGTTATGGTATACTCACAGACATTATTTTAACAGTTCTAGAAACTTCAGTGCTTTCTATACAATGCTACTGATTATATGCATATCCTAGCTTCTGGGCCTAAATAACAGGCAGTTTACTTTGGGCACGTCAGTCATCCGAACTTCCGAACACTGCCGCTTGGCCATATGAGGTTTTAATGAATAAAAGCAACAATGAACACGAAACCCAAACAACGCACCAACATGAAAACAGAGTCAATAACACTTGAGGAACAAATTAAAGGGAGTGACAGATATAGGGTGTCACGCCCTGACCTGAGAGAGTCTTTTGATGTCTCTATTTTGGTTTGGTCAGGGTGTGATTTGGGTGGGCATTCTATGTTCTGATTTTCAATGTTTTCTATTTCTTTGTGTTTGGCCAGGTATGGTTCTCAATCAGGGACAGCTGTCTATCGTTGTCTCTGATTGGGAATCATACTTAGGCAGCCTTTCCCCCTGTTGGTTTCGTTGGAAGTTAACTTTGTTAGAGGCATCATAGCCCTGTTAAGCTTCACAGTCATTTTGTATTGTTTATTGTTTTTGTCGGTGACGTTCTAATAAAAAGGAAAATGTACGCTCAAAACGCTGCACGATGGTGACTGGTGTGCGGGATAATCAGCAGCATGATAACCAAGAGGCCGGAGAGGGATTATACATGACACAGTCAAACAAATAATGCCTTATCACCAACGTCGAATTGTAAACACAACATGCTAATTCAGCACACACAAGATTCTATAATTACGCAATAAGGCATTAGAGGGGGTGGCATATTGCCAATATACCAAATCAAATTATATTTGTCACATACACATGGTTAGCAGATGTTAATGCTAGTGTAAGGAAATGCTTGTGCTTCTAGTTCCGACCATGCAGTAATATTTAACAAGTAATCTAACAATTTTACAACAACTACTTTTTACACACAAGTGTAAAGGAATAAATAAGAATATGTACATAAAGATTAATGAGTGAGCGATGGCCGAACGGCATAGGCAAGATGCAGAAGATGGTACAGAGTACAACATGAGCTGTTGAATTGCAACGCTACTTTTTCTCTATAATGACACTTAGCTTGTTTGATAGCCTTGCGGAGGGAATAGCTACACTGTTTGTATTCGGTCTTGTTTCCGGTCACCTTGCCCTGATTAAAAGCAGTGGTTCGAGCTTTCTTTTTTGTGCGAATGCTGCAATCAATCCAATGTTTGTGGTTGGGGAAGGTTTTAATAGACGCTGTGGGTACAACATCACTGATGCACTTGCTAATAAACTGGCTCACCAAATCAGCGTATGCATCAATGTTATTGTTCGACGCTATGAGGAACATATCCCAGTCCACGTGATCGAAGCAATCTTGAAGCGTGGAATCAGATTGGTCGGACCAGCGTTGAACAGACCTGAGCACGGGCACTTCCTGTTTTAGTTTCTATCTATAGGCTGGGAGCAGCAAAATGGAGTCGTGGTCAGTTTTTCCGAAAGGAGGGAGGGCTTTGTATGCGTCGTGGAAGTTATAATAACAAGGATCCAGTGTTTTGCCAGCCGGGTGGGGCATTCGATTTGCTGATCAAATTTAGGGAGCATTGTTTTCAGATTGGCATTGCTAAAATCCCCAGCTACAATAAATGCAGCCTCAGGATATGTGGTTTCCAGTTTACGTAGAGTGAAATGACGTTCTTTCAGGGCCGTCGATGTGACTGCATGGGGGGGAATATACACGACTGTGATTATGATCGAAGAGAGTTCTCTTGGTAGATAATGTGGTCGGCATTTGATTATAAGGAAATCTAGGTCAGGTGAACAAAAGGACTTGAGTTCCGTTATGTTGTTATGATCACACCACGACTCGTTAATCATAAGGCATACACCCCCGTCCTTCTTCTTACCAGAGAGATGTTTGTTTCTGTCGGCGCGATGTGTGAAGAAACCAGGTGGCTGTACCGATGCTGATGACGTATCCCGAGTGAGCCATGTTTCCGTGAAACAAAGAACGTTACATTCTCTGATGTCTCTCTGGAAGGCAACCCTTGTTCGGATTTCGTCTACCTTGTTGTCAAGAGACTGGACATTGGTGAGTAGTATGCTTGGGAGCGGTGCGCAATATGCCTGTCTACAGAGCCTGACCAGAAGACCTTCCATCTGCCCCTTCTGCGGCGCCGTTGTTTTGGGTGGCCGGCTGGGAACCAATCCATTGTCCTGGGTGGTCTTCCAAACAGAGGATCTCCTTCGTGAAAGTCGTATTCCTGGTCGTAATGTTGGTAAGTTGACGTTGCTCTTATATCCAATAGTTCCTCCCGACTGTATGTAATAAAACCTAAGATTTCCTGGGGTAACAATGTAAGAAATAACACATAAAAATACTAAATACTGCATAGTTTCCTAGGAACGTGAAGCGAGGCGGCCATCTCTGCTGGCTAAGGGCTGTTCTTAGGGACACGACAAATAACAAACTTATATTATAAACTGGCTGGTTCGAGCCCTGAATGCTGATTGTCTGACAGCCGTGGTATATTGGCCATATACCACAACCCCCTGAGGTGCCTTATTGCTATTATTAACTGAATGCTGATTGGCTGACAGCCATGGTATTTCAGACCTTATACCACGGATTTGACAAAACACTTATTTTTACTGCTCTAATTCCGTTCGTAAACAGTTTATAATAGCAATAAGGCACCTTAGGGTTTGTGATGTATGGCCAACATACCACGGCTTAGAGCTGTGTCCAGGCAATCTGCGTTGCGTCATGCATAAGAACAGCCCTTAGCCATGGTATATTGGCCATATACCACACCCCCTTGGGCCTTATTGCTTAAATATACCACTGCTATCAGCCAATCAGCATTCAGGGCTCGAACCACGCAGTTTATAATATAATTTTGCAGTGGTGGAAAACTATCAGACTTGAGTAAAAGTAAAGATACCTTCATAAAAAATGACTCAAGTATGAGTTGAAAAACTACAAACCTCAGATTTCCCACTTCCTGGTTGGATTTTTCTCAGATTTTCGCCTGACATATGAGTTCTGTTATACTCAAACAGTTTTAGAAACTTCAGAGTGTTTTCTATCCAAATCTACTAATAATATGCATATATTAACTTCTGGGCCTGAGTAGCAGACAGTTTACTCTGGGCACACTTTTCATCAGAACGTGAAAATGCTGCCCCCTATCCCAAACAGGTTTTAAATAAAAAATTACACAAGAAAAAGTAAAAGTCACCATGTAAAATTCTACTTGAGTAAAAGTTTAAAAGTATTTGTTTTAAAGTATCAAAAGTAAAAGTATAAATAATAAAACAATTCTTATATTAAGCAATCAAGTTTCTAGATTTTTTAAATTTTATTTACGGAAGGTCACAGGCACACTCCAACATTCAGACATAATTTACGAATTAAGCATGTGTGTTTTGTGAGTCCGCAGTAGTGATGACCAGGGATCTTCGATTCATAAGTGCGTGAATTTGACCATTTTCCGGTCCTGCTAACCGTTCGAAGTGTAACGAACACTTTCGGAAGGAAAATGTATGGAGTAAAAAGTACAATATTTTCTTAACCTCTCTGAACCACCCTTACCGGATCCGGGATAATTGTCATCAGCAACGCTGAATAGCATAGCGCCACAGTCAAATAATATTACTAGAAAACATTCGTATTCATGAAATCACAAGTGCAATATTGCAAAACACAGCCTTTTGTCAATCCACCTGTTATCTCAGATTTTGAAATTATGCTTTACAGCGAAAGCAATACAAGCGTTTGTAAGTTTATCGATCGCTCGACAAAACAATAAGTACACTTAGCATCAGGTAACTTGGTCACGAAAATCAGAAAAGCAATCAAATTAATCGTTTACCTTTGATGATCTTCGGATGTTTTCACTCGCGAGACTCCCAGTTAGACAACAAATGTTCCTTTGTTCCATAAAGATATTTTTTATATCCAAATACCTCTGTTAGTTTGGTGCGTTATCCCCAGGAATCCATCGGAAAGAGCAGTCACGACAACGCAGACAAAAATTCCAAATTATATCCATAATGTCCACAGAAACATGTCAAATGTTTTTTTATAATCAATCCTCAGGGTGTTTTTCAAATATCTCTTCGATAATATATCAAACGGGACAGTTGGCTTTTCACTAGGACCGGGAGTAACAACGGCCACCTTTCTCTTTTGCGCACAATTCAGTCTGAGAGCCCCCACCTATCCACTTGACGCGATGTTATCGTTCTGGCTCATTTTTCAAAATAAAAGCCTGCAACTATGTCTGAAGACTGTGGACACATTGAGGAAACGATAGGAAAAACAATCTGGTTGATATCCCTTTAAATGGAGCAATGGGAGGCTATGGAACATGGAGTTTTCAAAATAGAAGCCACTTCTTGGTTTGATTTTTCTCAGGGTTTCACCTGCAATATCAGTTCTGTTATACTCACAGACAATATTTTGACAGTTTTGGAAACTTTAGAGTGTTTTCTATCCCAATCTGTCATTATATTATATTATATTATATGCATATTCTAGCATCTGGTTCTGAGAAATAGGCCGTTTACTTTGGGAACTTTATTTTTCCAAACATAAAAATAGTGCCCCCTAGCTTCAAGATGTTTTAAGGAATGTAGTGAAGAAGAAGTAAAAGTAGTAAAGTAAGGTACAGATACCCCCAAAACGACTTAAGTAGTACTTTAAAGTATTTTTTACTTTACACCGCTGTAATTGTGTTATTTGACGTGTGTCTGTTTTGACACGCTAATACCCAAACAGCGTTCCATATCTAGCCACCTATTGCCACACTCAAGATGGCGTCTTTTTCATTCCACTTTCGGCATCGAGGCGCCTCGCAAGTGTCAAAGTTGTGTTGACAGTGGCTGCAGGAACTGTCAGGGTGAGGTAGCTAACATCCCAGAACCGAATGGAGTAATTATCGCGTTACATTTCTTGAAAACCAACCCACCACATTCATTATAACACTGTAAACAGTGTAAACCTCCAACGAAGCCATGACAGAGGACCCGAGTGCTCAAACCTGGTCCATCAACAAGGACGATTATGTGCTCAACGAGGTGATTGGTGAGTATGCCGCTAGACACCTAGCTAGCATGCTAACGTCATAGCTAAGCTGGCTTTCTTGCAAGACAGCTAACTAGCTCGCTAACTTATAGCTGGTCAGCTAAACCTACAGCTAACCACCAACCGTACTTTTGATAGCTAGCAAATATATTGAAGTAACGTTAGACATAGGCCAAACATCTGTTTCTCAGTTGTGCGTTTCATGGATTACTAGCTAGCTAGGCAGCTAATTAGCGTAGCTAGCTTCCCGAAGCTACTGGAGCTAGCGAACTAGGTAAATCAGGACAAGTGAAGTGCTAGCTAGGAGCAGGATGGAGGTGGGTGGTTCCCTTTTTTCTCTGAAAGAAGGCATGATAGGGCTTAATGAGTCACTCATACCTTGTGTTAGTATGGAGTTGGTAGCTACTAGATTAGTCAAATCAAATTTTATTGGTCACATACAAACGGTTAGCAGATGTTAATGCGAGTGTATCGAAATGCTTGTGCTTCTAGTTCGACCGTGCAGCAATATCTAACAAGTAGTCTTACAATTTCACTTATACACACAAGTGTAAAGGAATGATTAAGAATATGTACATAAAAATATATGGATGAGCGATGGCCGTGCGGCAAAGCAAGATGCAGTAGATGGTATAGAGCAGAGGTGGGACCAAGTCATTATTTACAAGTCTCAATTCTTGGCACTCAAGTCTCAAATTATAAACTTTGAGTTTCGAGTCCTAAACAAGTCATAATTTGCTCTTCACCAAATGTAATCCCATGTCATGGTTTTTAACAAGAGTAATAGTTAGTATATTACATTTATGCAAATCATGAATGCTTTTAAAAATATCTATATTTTTTACTTTACAAATAAACGTTATATATCCATGGAAATACATTTGGTAGCCATGAGAAAGACTCCCCTCTCAATCTGTGACAGCGGAAGAGGCGTGGTAGGCTGGGTCGGGTCGTGTGGGGTGGTTGCTCTCCTGAAGATGAATTAAGTAGCAGAGTGTCTGCTGGACATCCAACATGGCAATTCACATATAAATACATCACCTAAAACAGCCTTTGCTGTGTAGAATAGAGAATCGAGTACAGATCTATATATTGCATTTCTATCTGGAAAACTGTATCTGAATGCGGTGCCTCAGATTAAATAAGCCGTCGTTCATTATCAATGGAGAAAGCTCAAAACTGCGGAGGCCAGCAGAGAGGGGGATGGTAGGATTTGTGTGAAGCATAAACACAGAGGTTCAAGCACTCGCCGTAATCAGCAGGTTAGGAAGAGTACACAACCATTCTAGGAGGCACTCTGCCACAAATGTGCTCATTTGATCTTGTCCAGCTCCAAAAAGCGTGGTGGCTCGTCAATCAGCAAGTCTAATCTAGGCTAGCAGTGAGGACGGCACATAACAATACAGGCTCCAGACATCACAAGCCAGCGAACCCATGAAACAAACAAGTTACACCCACTCATAAACACACAACCTCGTGTGATGGATAGCTGTCGGCTATATTAGCCACAACTTACTGTTTTGTGCATCTTCAAATGTCGAATGAAGTTGGAAATTGTTTCGCCTCCGTCTGTAATTTTCTTCCCGCATGTTTTGCAAGTTGCAATCCGTTTTTTGTTTTATACAACGCTGTCTTTATATCCGAAAATAATTATTTTGGGTACCGTCTTTCCAAGGGCTCCATCTGAATTCACCCGCCGACGTTCCTTTGCACTTCCACGCACAATTTGATTGGCTGCTGTCCGATTCAAACTGTAATCTGTTAAATGAAGAGTTGATGCGCTGCACACTTTTTAATAGCATAATTTTTTTATATTTGGGCTCGGGGAGGGTATCAAGTCAGGTCGAGTCATAAGGCTCAAGTCCAAGTCAAGTCACGAGTCATTGGTGTTAAAGTAGAGTTGCAAGTCATCATATTTGTGTCATGTGACTCGAGTCCACACCTCTGGTATAGAGTCTAGAATATACAGTGGGGCAAAAAAGTATTTAGTCAGCCACTAATTGTGCACGTTCTCCCACTTAAAAAGATGAGAGGCCTGTAATTTTCATCATAGGTACACTTCAACTATGTTTTGTTGACATTGAGTGTGAGGTTATTTTCCTGACACCATACTCCGAGGGCCCTCACCTCCTCCCTGTAGGCCGTCTCTTTGTTGTTGGTAATCAAGCCTACCACTGTAGTGTCGTCTGCAAACTTGATGATTGAGTTGGAGGCGTGCATGGCCACGCAGTCGTGGGTGAATAGGGAGTACAGGAGAGGGCTGAGAACGCACCCTTGTGGGGCCCCAGTGTTGAGGATCAGCTGGGTGGAGATGTTGTTTCCTATCCTCACTGCCTGGGGGTGGCCCGTCAAAGTCCAAGACCCAGTTGCACAGGGCAGGATCGAGACCCAGGGTCTTGAGATTAATTATGAGTTTGGTGGGTACTATGGTGTTAAATCCTGAGCTGTAATCGATGAACAGCATTCTTACATATTTATTCCTCTTGTCCAGATGGGTTAGGGCAGTGTGCAGTGTGATTGTGCCATCTGTGGACCGATTGGGGCGGTAAGCAAATTGGAGTGGGTCTAGGGTGTCAGGTAGGGTGGATGGTGATATGGTCTAGTCTCTCAAACTAGTCTCTCAAACTACTCTCATGATGGTGGAAGTGCGTGCTACGGGGCGATAGTCGTTTAACTCAGTTCCCTTAGCTTTCTTGGGAGCAGGAACAATGGTGGCCCTCTTGAAGCATGTGGGAACATGAGACTGGGATAGGGATCTATTGAATATGTCTGTAAACACACCAGCCAGCCAGCTGGTCTGCGCATGCTCTGAGGACGCGGCTAGGGATGTCATCTAGGCCAGCAGCCTTGCAAGGGTTAACACGTTTAAATGTTTTCCTGACGTTGGCTCCGGTGAACTAAAGCCCGCAGGTTATGGTAGCGGACCCTGTCAGTGGCACTGTATTGTCTTCAAAGCAAGCAGTTTTGCGCGAATGCTGCCATCAATCCACGGTTTGTGGTTGGGGAAGGTTTTAATAGTCACCGTATAGTCACCGGGTACAACATCACCGATGCACTTGCTAATAATCTCGCTCAAGAATCAGCGTATACATCAATGTTGTTGTTTGAGGCTATGCAGAACATATCCCAGTCCACGTGATCGAAGCAGTCTTGAAGCGTGGAATCAGATTGGTCGGACCAGCGTTGAACACACCTGAGCACGGGAGTTTACTGTTTTATTTTCTGTCTTTTGGCTGGGAGCAACAAAATGGAGTTGTGGTCAGATTTACCGAAAGGAGTGTAAGAGGGAGTGTACAGAGGGAGGGCTCTGTATGCGTCGCGGAAGTTAGAGTAGCAATGATCCAGAATGCTGCCAGCCCAGGTCGTACATTCAATATGCTGATCAAATTTAGGGAGTCTTCTTTTCAGATTAGCTTTGTTAAAATACCCAGCTACAATAAATGCAGCCTCAGGATATGTGGTTTCCAGTTTACATAGAGTCCAATGAAGTTCTTTCAGGGCTGTCGAGGTGCCTGTGAGGAATTCTAGGTCAGGTGAACAAAAGGACTTGAGTTCCTGTGTGTTGTTATGATCACACCACGACTCGTTAGTCATAAGGCATACCCCCCCCCCCCCCCCCGCCCTTCTTCTTACCAGAGAGATGTTTCTTTCTGTCTGTGCGATGAGTGAAGAAACCGGGTGGCTGTACCAACTCTGATAACGTGTCCCGAGTGAGCCATGTTTCCGTGAAACAGAGAATGTTACATTCTGTGTGTGATGTGTCTCTGGAAGGCAACCCTTGCTCGGATTTCGTCTACCTTGTTGTCAAGAGACTGGACATTGGCGAGTAGTATACTCGGGAGCGATGAGCGATGTGCCCGACCAGAAGACTGCTCCGTCTGCCCCTTCTGCGGCGCTGTTGTTTTGGGTCGCCTACTGGGATCCGATCCATTGTCCTGGTTGGTGGTCCAAACAGAGGATTCGCTTCGGGAAAGTTGTATTCCTGGTTGTATTGTTGGTAAGTTGACGTTGCTCTTATTTCCAATAGTTCTTCCTGGCTGTATGTAATAAGACTTAAGAATTCCTGGGGTAACAGTGTAAGAAATAATACATAAAAAAAAACTAAATACTGCAAAGTTTCCTAAGAACGCGAAGCGAGGCGACCATCTCTGTCGGTGCCATGTCCTGTATTTCAGGCTTTTGTTTCTGTGAAATTGGCTGGTTTGTATAATGCTGTATGTTTGGTATTGTAGTTGAAGTTTGAGTCGTAAAGGAGACCACTAAGACTTGATACAGATGAAATTGTCTTAGAGACCTGAATAAGGCCAAACATCTCACAAATCACTGTTGATACAAATGCCAAGATGTCAAAAACCTTGCAACAAAGGGATATTAATTATAGTATATTAGCTATATAATTAATATCCTTCCAGCAAAGGATATATATTATAGGTACTTAGATGTATTACTTGTATTACATTTATTTAACCTTTATTTAACTATGCAAGTCAGTTAAGATTTTTTATTTATTTACAATGACGGCCTACAAAAGGGCAAAATGCCTCCTGCGGCGATGGGGGCTGGGATAAAAAAAAAAATTATATATATATATATATAGTTGAAGTCGGAGGTTTACATACACTTAGGTCATTAAAACTTGTTTTTCCAACTACTCCACAAATTTCTTGTTAACAAACTATATTTTTGGCAAGTCGGTTAGGACATCCACTTTGCATGACGCAAGTAATTTTTCCAACAATTGTTTACAGACAGATTATTTCACTGTATCACAATTCCAGTGGGTCAGAAGTTTACATGCACTAAGTTGACTGTGCCTTTAAACAGCTTGGAAAATTCCAGAAAATTATGTCATGGCTTTAGAAGCTTCTGATAGGCTAATTGACAACATTTGAGTCAATTGGAGGTGTACCTGTGGATGTATTTCGAGGCTTACTTTCAAACTCAGTGCCTCTTTGCTTGACATCATGGGAAAATCAAAAGAAAATCAGCCAAGACCTCAAATGTTTTTTTTAGACCTCCACAAATCTGTTTCATCCAATTTCCAAATGCCTGAAGGTACCACGTTCATCTCTGCAAACAATAGTACGCAAGTATAAACACCAGGGGACCACACAGCCGTCATACCGCTCAAGAAGGAGATGCGTTCTGTCTCCTAGAGATGAACGTACTTTGGTGCGAAAAGTACAAATCAATCCCAGAACAACAGCAAAGGACCCTGTGAAGATGCTGGAGGAAACAGGCACAAAAGTATCGATATCCACAGTAAAACGAGTCCTATATCGACATAACCTGAAAGGCCGCTCAGCAAGGAAAAAGACACTGCTCCGAAAACCAGCATAAAAAAGCCGGACTACGGTTTGCAATTGCACACTAGGACAAAGATTGTACTTTTTGGAGAAATGTCCTCTGGTCTGATGAAGCACAAATAGAACTGTTTGGGCATAATGACCATCGTCATGTTTGGAGGGAAAGGGGGATGCTTGCAAGCCGAAGAACACCATCCCCCGTGCTTCACGGTTGGGTGGCAGCATCATGTTGTGGGGGTGCTTTGCTGCAGGAGGGACTGGTGCACTTCACCAAATAGATGGCATCATGAGGGTGGAAAATTATGTGGATATATTGAAGCAACATCTCAAGACATAAGTCAGGATGTTAAAGCTTGGTCGCAAATGGGTCTTCCAAATGGACAATGACCCCATGCATACAGTGCCTTGCGAAAGTATTCAGCCCCCTTGAACTTTGCGACCTTTTGCCACATTTCAGGCTTCAAACATAAAGATATAAAACTGTATTTTTTTCTGAAGAATCAACAACAAGTGGGTCACAATCATGAAGTGGAACGACATTTATTGGATATTTAAAACTTTTTTAACAAATCAAAAACTGAAAAATTGGGCGTGCAAAATTATTCAGCCCCTTTACTTTCAGTGCAGCAAACTCTCTCCAGAAGTTCAGTGAGGATCTCTGAACGATCCAATGTTGACCTAAATGACTAATGATGATAAATACAATCCACCTGTGTGTAATCAAGTCTCCGTATAAATGCACCTGCACTGTGATAGTCTCAGAGGTCCGTTAAAAGCGCAGAGAGCATCATGAAGAACAAGGAACACACCAGGCAGGTCCGAGATACTGTTGTGAAGAAGTTTAAAGCCGGATTTGGATACAAAAAGATTTCCCAAGCTTTAAACATCCCAAGGAGCACTGTGCAAGCGATAATATTGAAATGGAAGGAGTATCAGACCACTGCAAATCTACCAAGTCCTGGCCGTCCCTCTAAACTTTCAGCTCAGACAAGGAGAAGACTGATCAGAGATGCAGCCAAGAGGCCCATGATCACTCTGGATGAACTGCAGAGATCTACAGCTGAGGTGGAAGACTCTGTCCATAGGACAACAATCAGTCGTATATTGCACAAATCTGGCCTTAATGGAAGAGTGGCTAGAAGAAAGCCATTTCTTAAAGATGTCCATAAAAAGTGTTGGTTAAAGTTTGTAACAAGCCACCTGGGAGACACACCAATCATGTGGAAGAAGGTGCTCTGGTCAGATGAAACCAAAATTGAACTTTTTGGCAACAATGCAAAACGTTATGTTTGGCGTAAAAGCAACACAGCTCATCACCTTGAACACACCATCCCCACTGTCAAACATGGTGGTGGCAGCATCATGGTTTGGGCCTGCTTTTCTTCAGCAGGGACAGGGAAGATGGTTAAAATTGATGGGAAGATGGATGGAGCCAAATACAGGACCATTCTGGAAGAAAACCTGATGGAGTCTACAAAAGACCTGAGACTGGGACGGAGATTTGTCTTCCAACAAGACAATGATCCAAAACATAAAGCAAAATCTACAATGGAATGGTTCAAAAGTAAACATATCCAGGTGTTAGAATGGCCAAGTCAAAGTCCAGACCTGAATCCAATCGAGAATCTGTGGAAAGAACTGAAAACTGCTGTTCACAAATGCTCTCCATCCAACCTCACTGAGCTCGAGCTGTTTTGCAAGGAGGAATGGGAAAAAAATTCAGTCTCTCGATGTGCAAAACTGATAGAGACATACCCCAAGCGACTTACAGCTGTAATCACAGCAAAAGGTGGCGCTACAAAGTATTAACTTAAGGGGGCTGAATAATTTTGCACGCCCAATTTTTCAGTTTTTGATTTGTTAAAAAAGTTTGAAATATCCAATAAATGTCGTTCCACTTCATGATTGTTTCCCACTTGTTGTTGATTCTTCACAAAAAAATACAGTTTTATATCTTTATGTTTGAAGCCTGAAATGTGGCAAAAGGTCGCAAAGTTCAAGGGGGCCGAATACTTTCGCAAGGCACTGTACTTCCAAAGTTGTGGCAAAATGTCTTAAGGACAACAAAGTCAAGGTATTGGAGTGCCCATCACAAAGCCCTGACCTCCATCCTATAGATAATTTGTGGACAGAACTGAAAAGGTGTGAGCGAGCAAGGAAGCCTAGAAACCTGACTGTTACACCAGCTCTGTCAGGAGGAATGGGCCAAAATTCACCAAACTTATTGTGGGAAGCTTGTGGAAGGCTACCCAAAATGTTTGACCCAAGTTAAACATTTAAAGGCAATGCTACCAAATACTAATTGAGTGCATGTACATTTCTGACCCACTGGGAATGTGAAATAAATAAAAGCTGAAATAAATCATTCTCTTTACTATTATTCTGACATTTCACATTCTCAAAATAAAGTGGTGATCCTAACTGATCTTAGACGGGGAATTTTTACTAGGATTTAATGTCAGGAATATTGAAAAACTGAGTTGAACTGTTTTTGCCTAAGGTGTATGTAAAGTTCTGACTTAAACTGTGTATATGTATGTATGTATGTATGTATTTATGATGAGACAATAAGACATGGTAGCAGCACTAAACATGGTACACACATTATTGGGCCCAGACAACAGCATGAAGGTAGAGGCAACAATACATCATGCAAATCAGCCACAACTGTCATTAAGATTGTCCATGATTGAGTCTTTGAATGAGATTGAGATAAAACTGTCCAGTTTGTGTGTTTGTTGGAGCTCGTTCCAGTCACTAGCTGCAGCGTACTGAAAAGCGGAGCTTTTGTGTGTACTTTGGGGGACCTTTAACAGAATGTGACTGGCAAGAGCGGGTGTTGTATGTGGAGGATGAGCGCTGCATTAGGTATCTCAGATAAGGGCGAGTGAGGGTTTTTAATAAGAATCAGCCAGTGGGACTTGCGACGTGTATACAGAGATGACCAGTTTACAGAGGAGTACAGAGTGCAGTGATGTGTCCTATAAGGAGCATTGGTGGCAAATCTGATGGTCGAATGGTAAAGAACATCTAGTTGCTCGAGACCACCTTTAACTGCCGATCTATAAATTATGTCTCTGTAATCTAGCATGGGCAGGATGGTCATCTGAATCAGGGTTAGTTTGGCAGCTGGGGTGAAAGAGGAGCGATTACGATAGAGGAAACCAAGTCTAGATTTAACTTTAGCCTGCAGCTTTGATATGGGCTGAAAGAAGGACAGAGTAACGTCTAGCCATACTCCCAAGTACTTGTATGAGGTGACTGATTGAAGGCGATAACACCCAGCAACAGTCAAGAGGTATTTGAAAGTTTAATACTTAAATCCAGCAAATCAAATTGTTTGGGGACAGACTTAGTGGAGACAACCGAACACTGAAGGTGATCCTTGGCAAAGATTGCCACTCCCCCACCTTTGGAAGATCTGTCTTGCCGAGAAGGTTATAACCAGTAAGGTTAACATCAGTATTCAAAACACTCTTCCTTAACCACGTCTCAGTAATAACCAACACATATGGATTGGAGCTGTGAACCCACACTTCCAAAAATACAACTTCTAATGTTAACGTGCAGAAAACCTAGGCTTTTACGGGAGCAGAAATCAATGAAGCAGATATCAGAGCACAAGTCAGAATTGGGGCTAGCAACAGTAGGTGGGCCAGGGTGTACATGGACATTTCCAGATATCATCAACAGCAATACAGTCAAGGCACGGCAGAGGACAGAGAGAGCTCTGCAGTGCTGATGTTATGACATCTGAATGTGCATCAGATGGCAACAAGATCATGTTGTACAGCAATTTCATCAGGTAACTTGAATAGAATGCCGGCGAGAGGTGGTTAGGATGGGATAGGAGGCCAAAACTCTGTGTAACCAATAGTCAGAGTCCCGAGCGTGGGAACAAATAGTCTGTCCCACTGTTGGGTAAAGAAAGTTCATAGTCAACAAAGCATCCAGGAGTTGTAGCCATAGTTTTTATTAGTTCTAGGCTTATTAGTAGTTGTACAACATTATTATGCTGTTAATGTATATACAGTACCAGTCGCAAGTTTGGACACACCTACTCATTCATACTACTGGCTTCATCAATAAGTGCATCGATGACGTTGTCCCCACAGTGACTGTACGTACATACCAGAAGCCATGGATTACAGGCAACATCCTCACTAATCTAAGGGATAGAGCTGCCACTCAAAGAGCGGGACTCTAACCCGGAAGTTTGTAAGTAATCCCGCTCTGCCCTCAGACGAACCATCAAACAGACATAGCGCCAATACAGGACTAAGATTGAATCGTACTACACTGGCTCCGACGCTTGTCAGATGTGGAAGGGCATGCAAACTATTACAGACTACAAAGGCAAGCTGCGACCTGCCCAGTGACACAAGCCTACCAGACGAGCTAAATTGCTTCTATGCTCGCTTCAAGGCAAGTAACACTGAAACCTGCATGAGAGCATTAGGAGTCTTTTTGACCAATTTTGGGGCTTTCCTCTGACACCGCCTAGTATATAGGTGCTGGATGGCAGGAAGCTTGGCCCCAGTAATGTCCTGGGCCGTACGCTCTACCCTCTGTAGCGCCTTACGGTCAGATACTGAGCAGTTGCCATAGCAGGCGGTGATGCAACCAGTCATGTTGCTCTTGATGGTGCAGCTGTATAACTTTTTGAGGATCTGGGGACTACTGCCAAGTCCAACTGATGAATCTGGGCCCCTATTTCAATAAAAGGGTGCTTTGACACACCCCTCTTAGCATCCTTCCTATGTTGACGGCACAGACGGCAGAACATTCCTAGACGGGATGGAAAGTGTAGTTTAGTGGAATTACTGGTGGCTTGGGCAATACCTATTACATATAGCAAGTATTACAACACTTCACATAAGGCTGTAGACTAGTACAGACTAAATTTGCACAAACATTTTTACCCCTAGCCTAATTAAAGGAAATTTGACTGACCATCTGGCGTGTTATATAGCCACAGGGTCAGTCTGTAAATTTTAAGCCACTTTGGGTCCCATTCGGATTGCCTATTGTGCACACTTGGCCTTACTCCTCTCCTCCTCATCCTCCTCCACCACTCTCCTTTTATCTACTCTTTCTTCTGCTCTCCTCTCTCCTTTTCTCCTTCCATCTCCCCTCCTGGCTCTCTCCTCTCAGCTCCATTCTGTCCCTCATGCATTCCTACCTTACTCCTGGGATTCTGCCTCTTTTCTGGCCTTCACAATCACCCGACCTCAACCCAATTGAGATGGTTTGGGATGAGTTGGACCACATAGAAGTGTATCTTCTGTGTATAGTAAGCCATACACTTGTTATAAAATGATAGCTTAAGCTTTTAAAGAGTTGGCGAACTGAAGAAAGTTTAATTTAATTCCGGCTGATTTTACGATAGCAAGCTAAGGTGACGTTACCTGACACTCTTGTCCCTGCTCCCTCTTTCGCTGCTGTGGCTGGAAATACTTCAATAAACTCATCTGAGAAAAAAAATCTAATCAAGGTCAGATAAATGTATCTATCTTGCTTGCACTTAATACAGTTCCAAACGAAGTAGCTAGCTAACTTGCTCGACTAGTAATGTTAACCATGTTTCTATCCTCAACATACTTGTGGATATTGGATAGCTTATTGCTGTTACAATTGTGGCAGCAATATTATAGATCTAAATTATGTTAGAGCTTTTATGTGATAGCTAGCTTGTGTAGTTGGCTAGCTAATGTTAGTCAAACAAGCAAGCTAATGTACCTTTCTTGCAGTTTCTCACGAAGGTGCACTCTGAGGTGATTCAAGTGAATTGTGTTTCGCGCCGCAGAGCGTCTATCGAACACTGGTCACTCGCACACTGTGTTTCTTGAGTTGCAGGCTACCTGCCACAGCTCACAGAGCTAAATAACCTTCAGAACTGTGTTGAACCCAGACAGATTTTTTATTGACCAAGAAAAGCAAATGTGCTTTATGGAACTTTATTGAAACTATGTTTGGTAGACATAGGATATTTATTTTTGTGTGGCGGCAATGATTCTGCCGTGGCGCATGCCCACACTTACGCAGAGGAAACACTACTCTGCAGTCCAACTCATCCCGAACCATCTCAATTGGGTTGAGGTCGGGTGATTGTGGAGGCCAGGTCATCTAATGCAGTACTCCATCACTCTCCTTCTTCAAATTTCCCTTACACAGCCTGGAGGTGTGTTGGGTCATTGTCCTCTTGAAAAAGAAATTACCGTCCCACTAAGAGCAAACCAGATGGGATGGCATATCGCTGCAGAAAGCTGTGGTAGTCATGCAGGTTATTAAGTGTGCCTTGAGTTCTAAATAAATTACAGACCGTGTCACCAGAAAAGCACCCCAACACCATCATACCACCACCTACATGCTTTACGGTGGGTACCACACATGCGGCGATCTGTTCACCTACTCTGCATCTCTCAAAGACATGGATGGTGGTTGGAACCAAAAATCTCAAATTTGGACTCATCAGACCAAAGGACAGATTTCCACCGGTCTAATGTTTATGGCTCGTGTTTCTTGGCCCAAGCAAGTCTTCTTATTATTGGTGTCCTTTAGTAGTGGTTTCTTTCCAGCAATTCGACCTTGAAGGCCTGATTCACGCAGTCTCCTCTGAACAGTTGATGTTGAGATATGTCTGTTACTTGAACTCTGAAGCTTTTATTTGGGCTGCAATTTCTGTGACTGGTGACTATAATGAACTCATCCTCTGCGGCAGAGGTAACTCTGGGTCTTCCATTCCTGTGGCGGTCCGCATGAGAGCCAGTTTCATCATAGCACTTGATGGTTTTTGCGACTGCACTTGAAGAAACCTTCAAAGTTCTTGAAATTTTCCATGTTGACTGACCTTCATGTCTTAAAGTAATGATGGACTGTCATTTCTCATTGCTAAATTGAGCTGTTCTTGCCATAATATGGACTTATCCCTATTTGGTAAAAGACCATATTCTGTATACCACCCCTACCTTGTCACAACACAGCTGATTAGCTCAAATGCATTAAGAAGGAAAGAAATTCCACAAATTAACTTTTAACAAGGCACACCTGTTAATTGAAATGCATTCCAGGTGACTTCCTCATGAAGCTGGTTGAGAGAATGCCAAGAGTGTGCAAAGCTGTCATCAAGGCAAAGGGTGGCTACTTTGAAGAATCTCAAATATAAAATATATTTTCATTTGTTTAACACTTTTTTGCTTACTACATGATTCCATGTGTTATTTCATAGCTTTGTCTTCCCTATTATTCTACAATGTAGAAAATAGTCAAAATAAAGAAACCCTGACTTGAGTAGGTGTGTCCGAACTTTTGACTGGTACTGTATATATTTGTGTTATTGTTTAATTGTTGTTATTATTGTTATTAGATGTTTGCCTTATTGCTCTTGTTACTAATTGTTTAAATTTTTAAATTTTTAATTTGGACACCTCAATTTTATCCTGTAAAATAAACAAATATTTATTTGTTGTAAATACAGGGGTGTTATAGTGACTTGTTGTTGAGTATTGAAACATTACTGTAGCTAGTTCGTTTTCCTATAAATGTGCAACTTACATTCTTCCCCAACTGACTTCTTATTGGCTTTTGTTGTAGTTGTCGGGTCAGTTACTGTAATTTGAGCCATGTCTAGGACTAAAAAGAGAAGACTATTTTACAATTGGATTTATTTATATCGCTTCGTTGTCAAACACGGGAGTTAAATTATTAAATACTGTAATTTAAACCCTCATGGTTTACCTATGTGTGTTACATTCTTCCCCCTCTGTCTTCCTCTTGGTTTTGTTGAAATTGTCTGGTTATTACACATTCATTTAAAACCTGATGGTTTCCCTGTCCAATGAGTGTGTTGCCATCTAATTCGAATTCTTCCCTCTTTTTTTTTTTTTCTCCTTTTTTTTTTTGTTTGTTGAAGTTGTCTGGTAACAAAACATTACGATTAGTTAAACCCTTATGTGTTCCAAACAGTGATGTGTCCCAGGTCCCAGGTAATGGTGCCACTGGCTTCCCTTTGGATGTGTGTTACATTCTAATTCTTCCCCCCCTACTTTTCCTATTCAGGGAGTGGTGCCACGGCTGTGGTGCAGGCGGCCTACTGTGAGCCCAGGAAGGAGAGGGTGGCCATTAAACGCATCAACCTGGAGAAGTGTCAGACCAGTATGGACGAGCTCCTGGTAACACACACACACACTCATTCACTACAGACACATGCCACAGATGCGCTCCCACACATGCACGCAAACACACACAGACGGACAGGTATGCACGCACTCACATGTTTAGAGCACAATGTCTTTCAGGAGTTGACAGTATAGCAATCAATACTATCTAATAAATACTAGCTAATAATTTGATAGCAAGCCCTCTTAAAGGGATAGTGTGATATTTTAGCAATGAAGCCCTTTATCTATTTACCCACAGTCACATGAATTGTCAAAATCTCACAATATGGCCTCTGGTATAGGCTAGCTGTAGAGAAGGGGCTGGAAAAAGTGAGAGTGCAGCAGCAGACACACATACACACCATACAACACACACACACACACACACACACACACACACACACACACACACACACACACACACACACACACACACAAACACAAAATCAGAGGGAAAGATGTTATAACTGCATTGCTGAGACTGATACAGTCCTCTCAGATTCTCTCTCTCTTTCTCTTCCTTTTTTTGCAGAAAGAGATCCAGGCTATGTCCCAGTGCCACCACCCCAACATCGTGTCCTACTACACATCCTTCGTAGTGAAGGACGAGCTGTGGCTGGTAATGAGGCTACTCAGTGGTGGTAAGTACTACTGTTAGAATACATTTACTAATGGCTGCCCCTGCACTGACCTTTCAAACTGCCTGGGATGGCACGATTGGGATGACATGGAATTGAGATTGATATCAGGTTGTTGCCAGCTCGACTGTTAATATAGTGTTGATATTAGTAATGAAATTGTATTTGAAATAGAAGTTTGTTCTTGAACTACTAGACCCCATCTCCATCCCAGGTGCCTGCTTACCAAGCTCTTTTGGCCACAGAGCAGCTGCTTTTCTCCAGCTGTGGCCTTGACTCTCAGCCCAGTACTGTCCATCCTCCTGGCATGCAGTAACACTGCCAAGAGATAGAGGAGGGATAGAGCAACTCAGGGCAGACTATCCCTGCTGCCTGTTATGGACACCTTCTTTTATCTCTATATATTCTGTGGTCTACCTTTGCTTGTAATGAAACGTGCATGTGTGTGATAGCTATTTCTGATCACAAAATCTAAATAACTAGACTTTTGAAGTAAAGTACTATTGACATAAAAGGACTTGACCAAGAAATTCATGATTTTACTGTTCACCCTCCTATGACGCATGTTGAATCCTACAGCTAACTAAGTGACCTCTCATTGCTTCTGTCTCTCTCTCTCTCAATCTTTCTTTGTCAGGCTCAGTACTGGACATCATTAAACACATCATATCTCGTGGGGAGCATAAGTCTGGGGTGCTGGATGAGTCGTCCATAGCCACCATCCTTAAAGAGGTCCTGGGAGGACTGGAGTACCTGCATAAGAATGGTCAGATTCACAGGTGCAGTCACATGTTTTTTTTGGTAGTTTTTTTTTTAACCTAAACTTGATTTTGAGCCTGAAATATTTAGCATGGCCATTACCTGTGTGTTGTTCTCTGACCAAAGTCAAATTATAGGTGCATTTTGTTGAGTTGTGACATGCAAGTCAAAGAAATTGGCACACATCCTATTTAATTCTTAACCGTCTAGGAACCCCCCCCCCCCCCTCAACAGCCAGTGAAAGTGCAGGGCGCCAAATTCAAAACAACAAAAATCTCCTAATTAAAATTCCTCAAGCATACAAGTATTTTACACCATTTTAAAGATAAAATTCTCGTTAATCCAGCCACAGTGTCTGATTTTAAAAAGGATTTACAGTGAAAGCACCCCAAACTATTATGTTAGGTCACCACCAAGCCACAGAAAAACACAGAATTAATCACTAAGCTTTGATCTTCATCAGATGACACTCATAGGACTTCATGTTACACAATACATGTATGTTTTGTTTGATAAAGTTCATATAAAAAAATCTGAGTTTAAATTGTAGTAGTTCTAAAACATGCGGTGATATTGCAGAGAGCCACATCAATTTACAGAAATACTCATAATAAACATTGATAAAGATATGACTATTATATATGGAACTTTAGATAAACTTCTCCTTAATGCAACTGCTGTGTCAGAGTTCAAAAAAACTTTACGGAGAAAGCAAACCATGCAATAATCTGAGTACAGCCTTCAGACAACAAAGCAGCCAAAAAGATACCCGCCATATTGGGTAGTCATCATTACTCAGAAATAGCATTTTAAATGTTCACTTACCTTTGATGACCTTCATCAGAATGCACTCCCAGGAATCCCAGTTCCACCATAAATGTTTTGATTTGTTCGATAATGTCCATCAGTTCTATCCAAATATCTTCTTTTGTGAGGGCGTTTGGTAAACAAATCCAAAAGCGCATTCAGGTCGCACCGAACGTTGGAGGAAAAGTTTAAAAGGTTCCGTTACAGCCCGTAGAAACATGCCAAACTAAGTATGGAATCAATCTTTAGGATGTTTTTAACATCAAACTTCATTAATGTTCCAACCGGACAATTCCTTTGTCTGTACAAATGAATTGGAACGTAGCTACCTTTCACGTGAGTGCGCCAGACCGAGGCTGTGGCACTCTGCCAGACCACTCACTCAAAGAGCCCTTATGAGCCCCTCCTTTTAGAGTAGAGTCCTCAAAACAGGTTATAAAGACTGTTGACATCTATTGGAAGAACTTGGGAAGTGAAACCTAACTAATATCACCCTTTATCTTCAATGGGGGCTGAGTTGAAAAACTACACACCTCAGATTTCCCACTTCCTGGTTGGATTTTTCTCAGGTTTTCGACTGCCATATGAGTTCTGTTATGCTCACAGACATCATTCATACAGTTTTAGAAACTTCAGTGTTTTCTATCCAATACTAATAATAATATGCATATATTAGAATCTGGGACAGAGTAGGAGGCAGTTCACTCTGGGTATGCTATTCATCCAAAAGTGAAAATGCTGCCCCCTATCCCAAAAAGGTTAACTTCCTCCCTTCATGTAAACTCCCTCATTCATTCAACAGCTTCTCCCTAGGAACACACAGCGATCTGTCATCCAGCTGAAGCACCACAGTGCCATACAGCTAGGCCACAGACACACAGGATAATGACTCCGTTTTAGTAGTATGCACTGATCAGCATGTTTGGCTCAGATTTATGGAGTGCAATTATCAGGAGCAAATAAATATAGTTTATGGTTTACAGCTCAAACAGGCCACAGACACACAGGATAATGACTCCGTTTTAGTACTACCTACTGCTTAGTTTAGTTCCATTAAAGGCGATTCCTGATACTGATTCATCTGGTTAGTCTGTTTTTTTCTGTTCACAGGGATCTGAAGGCTGGTAATATTCTTCTCGGGGATGATGGCTCTGTGCAAATCGCAGGTATGGATGGTCATGTGTCCTAAGACCCCAACTCCCTTAAGCTTATTTACTTGTGTTTTTTACTGATACAAATTATACAACCTTCCTAGCATTTACTCCTCTGGAACAAGTCTGTTGGTTGGTTGCCTATCTCTCTGATCTTTCTATCTACCAACTCTCACCTCTCTCCTCCCTTCTGTCTATCCCAGACTTTGGTGTGAGTGCCTTCTTAGCGGCGGGAGGAGATATGACCAGAACAAAGGTCAGAAAGACATTTGTTGGAACGCCATGTTGGATGGCCCCAGAGGTCATGGAGCAGGTGGGTGGCAATCCTCATTCTGTTTTTCTTTCTTTCTCTCTCTGTTGCTGTCTCTCTCTCTATCTCTTGCTTTCGCTATCACTCTCCTTCTATTTCGATCTAACTTCTAGATGAAAACTAATTCACCTCCAAAGAGCGTAGTGGAGACATACACAATTTCCTCTTGCTTCAGATCTTTTGAGAAATTACAAGCACTTTATTATGTCGTGATTGTTTGTCAGCTACCATTTTATCTGTCTAACTGTTAGAACAGATGCTCTTTTAGAAGATATTTGAAAAGATATCTTACAAGTATTCTTCCTCTCTCCTCAGGTCAGAGGTTATGACTACAAAGCAGATATCTGGAGTTTCGGGATCACAGCCATCGAGCTAGCTACAGGCGCTGCCCCATATCATAAATATCCGCCCATGAAGGTGATTTATACACATTTACTTGGAAAGATGTGGAAGCAGTGTCATCTTTATCCCCCTGAAAATCAGTTTCTGTGACTATCCTGACTATCCTGGCTAAATATATATGAATTCAATTGCCAACTGATGTTGTCTTACATGTTGTTTGTGTAATAACCTAGTCATGACCTGGTGTTGTGTGTGTGTGTGTGTAGGTGCTGATGCTGACCCTGCAGAATGACCCTCCCTGCTTGGAGACGGGCATCCAGGACAAGGAGATGGTGAAGAAGTATGGCAAGTCCTTCAGGAAGATGATCTCACTCTGTCTACAGAAGGAGCCTGAGAAAAGGTGACTATCCCACACTCTCATAATACAATGTATGCCATTTAACAGATGCTTTTATCCAAAGCGACTTACAGTACAGTGATTGCATACATTTTAGTATATGGCCCCAGTGGGAATTGAACCTACTACCCTGACGTTGCAGGGGCCACGGTCTAACCAACTGAGTCACATCGGACCACTGACTATGTAACTGATCTGAGATGGGTATAGCGCAGGAGTATTTCTGGAGAGCTTCCCCCTTCAGGCTTTTGCTTCAACCCTAATCTAACAAATGTGATTCTAGTAATCAGACAATTTCTCCAAGTTAGCATTGTCCTTTGTATGGCACATCAGAAAGCAGCTATTATTATTATTCACCTAGTCATCTTATTCTCGTTCTCAACTTTTCTTAATCCCATTTATTTTTTGAGTGGATTCTCTTCCCTCCATGGTGCGTTTACGGTCCTGCAGAGTAGTAAAGAATTGTCTCTCTGTCTTTCAGACCAACTGCTGCTGAGCTACTAAAGCATAAATTCTTCACTAAAGCAAAGGTAAGACAGATACTATATATACACTGAGTGTACAAAACATTAGGAACACCTACCTAATATTGAGTTACACCCGATTTGCCATCAGAACAGCCTCAATTTTTTCATTCTACACTAAGGTGTCAAAAGCGTTCCACAGGGATGTTGATTCCAATGCTTCCCACAGTTGTGTCAAGTTGGCTGGATATCCTTTGGGTGGTGGACCGTTCTTGATACACACGGGAAACTGTTCAGCGTAAAAAAAAAACAGCAGGGTTGCAGATCTGGAATCACTCAAACCGGTGCGCTTTGCACTTTCTATCAAACCCTGTTCAAAGACACTTCAATATTTTGTCTTGACAATTCACCCTCTGAATGGCATATGTACAAGTGACATCAATAAGGGATCATAGCTTTCACCTGTATTCAACTGGTCAGTCTGTCATGGAAAAAGCGGCTGTTCCTAATATTTTGTACACTGTGTATGTGCATCCGTAATATGTAGTACCTTTGACAAATATTATTTTTATTTAACTTGGCAAGTTAGTTAAGAAAATATTTTTATTTACAATGACGGCCTACACTGGCCAAACCCGGATGACGCTGGGTTAGTTGTGCGCCGCCCTATGGGACTCCCAATCACGGCCGGTTGTGATACAGCCTAGATTCAAATCAGGGTGTCTGTAGTGACGCCTCTAGCACTGAGATGCAGTGCCTTGGACTGCTGCGCCACTCGGGTGGCTGCTGTTGCAAAGAAAAATAGAGCCATGTTGTCATGGGATTTAATCTTGTCTGTCTGTTTCTGTCATGCAGAATAATGAATACTTGGAAGAGAAGCTCCTTCAGAAAGGTCCATCGATAGGAGACAGATCCAAAAGGGTACGAGACAACAAAATTATAACCTTGGCATACTCACACAGTGGAATTCTACATGACACAGTCATAGCTGTTCTACACAATGCAGTTCTATAAAAATGTTATTCAGCGATACAGCCTCCCGAACAGGCCCCAGGGCTTATTCCAGGTTAGTGTACATAGTGACATCAAACACAGGAATCTACATAGACACATCATGCTTTGAAATAATGACTTCCTTCCTGCTATGTACAGTAGTAGGCCTACAGTATGGCAGGGAAATGTTGCATTTTGTGTCAGTAGGCCTACAGTATGGCAGGGAAATGTTGCATTTTGTGTCAGTAGGCCTACAGTATGGCAGGGAAATTTTGTGTTTTGTGTCTATGGTTTTACGATATTAAAAGTTTGTGTACATGATTTCGAGGGACTGGTCCAAGGTATGTTTTTTTTACTCCAAACCACACAATGCCACGCTAAAGATAAAATAGTGTGTTTAGGTGCGCCGTGTGCCTGGTTCCAGTGGTCGTCTCCACAAGACAGAAGACGGGGAGTGGGAGTGGAGTGATGATGAGCTGGATATGGAGAGTGAGGAGGGCCAGGCAGCCGTGGCAGCTCTAAGGGTGAGACTAACCTAGTTACCCTTAACCTAGACATCAGACCTACGTTCAAATACCATTGAAAATCTTTACAATACTTAGCTTTCGGGACGGTTTCTCAGACACAGATTAAGCCTTGTCCTGGACTAAAAAGCATTCTCAATGGAGATGTTCATCGGAAGTGCTGTTTAGTCCAGGATTAGATTTAAGCTGTGTCTGGGAAACCATCCCTTATGGTTTGCTCTAGTCTGCCTGGAGTGGGTTTACACTCTTGCAACTATTCTATTGTTTTCATTGTACCAAGCAAGTTCAATCAAGCACAGATATTGATTATTGAACCCATGTCTACTAGCTGTAACCTTAAGTCCTGTCGTGGTTCAATGCCACCTAGGACTCCTCAATCAATCAACCTGTTATTCTGTGGGGAGGGAAAACCTTCATTGCATGTTCTGTTGAGGTCTGTTAATCTTTGTGTCGTATCCCATTCTAGTCTCCCAGAGTGAAAGATGGATCCATCGAGGTAAGCCCTGGTGTTGCTATAAATCAGAACACCTAAAAACCTTTCATCTGTTCATTGCAGAAACAATAGGATGCCGGTGGGCTTTAGTTTTGTATGAAATTGTATTAGAAGAATCATTGCCAAAGACCTGATCTAACTCTTTAATCTGCTCTCTCCCAAAAGAAGTGTATGGACATGCAGATCATGTGATAACACTTCGCTTAAGGCATACAGGTATACAATGCATTATGGTGCAGTCATAATGCATTGTAAGACTTGGCATAAGTATCTATAGCCACGTTCACACTGCTCTTAGCCCAGGGCTGACAGCATCATGGCCTGAGAGAATACAGTGTAAAAAGGCTTTGCATTTACATTTGACTCTTTTAGCAGACACTCTTATCCAGTGTGACTTATAGTTAGTGCCTTCATCTTAAAGGGATCATTTGGTATTTTGACAATTAAGCCCTTTATCTACTTCCCCATAGTTTGATGAACCAGTGGATACCAATTTTTATGCCTTTGCGTGCCTAGCGTTAATGCAGTGGCTTACTAGCGTTAGCGCAGTGACTGGAAGTCTATGGGTAACTGCTAGCATGCTAGTAGATACCATAGACTTCCAGTCATTGCGCTAATGCTTGTTACCGTTGGCTCGCATAACTACCTTTAACTCCCTTGATACTGGATGCAGAGTCGAAAATGGTATCCATGAGTTAATCTGATTCTGAGGTAGTTGATAAAGGGCTTGATTGCCAAAATCCCAAGTATCCCTTGAAAGGTAGCTTTGGTAATAGTACCACAAGGTTGACAACCAAAACCACATTCACGTGAAAAGGTGGATTAATCTCTTTCTGATACAGCATGAGTTTATCTCTTTATCTCTGGTCCACCTCAGATCTTCCCTCCAGAGGATGGTTCTCCCAGTCTGCTCCGTCCAGGAGGGGCAGGGCACGACAAGCCAGCTGAGGCCATCCTTACCCAGGGAGACGCTGTAGCCCAGGACCCTGCCGCCACCAAAGTCCCCATCAGCCTGGTGTTGAGGTTGAGGTACGCATCTAGTGGTGGGTGACATTGTTTCCGTTAGGAAAATGTGGCACCAGACATTATACTGGCAGCATTTGAATTGACCGGACATTTAAGAAATTCACCAGACCACCATATGCATTGGTTGCATAACCTGATTAGGGCGTCCACCCGCGATTAGGGCGTCCACCCACCCAATGCTGTGGATTATTTTAAATCACATAGCCTACAGCCGGAAGGGCCCTCAGTTTGGACCAAATAGATGATTGTTGAGTTGCGACCGTCAGTGAAAAGCAGAGAGACCCAGCCATGAATATTGCAATATAAAAAAATACACAATCGTGGAAAAAAAGTTTGGCTATTGCTGTAAAGAGACAATGAGAAGACTCCAATCTGTCTTTTAGTTATCAAAATTCTCAGCTTATTTGAGGGAAAAGTAGCCTGTCTTATTGGCACCAGTGGAAAACATCAACCATATCCTTGGTGAGTGTTTATATTCACTGTCTTTATCATTGGGTCATTGCTACTTTTGTTTGTTTTTGGACAATATTTTCCTCCTCCAGGTTAGCTAGGTCTCCCCCTTTCATAGGCCTAATTGATCAGACAATGTGGTTTTTATTGTTTCTGTTTGTCAGTGTCAGCAGAGTAGGCTACCCAGTAATTTGTCGTATTAAAAAATATTCTGTTAATGTCTCCTGTCATATAAAGTGTAATAGAATTGCAATCATGAGTGGCAGTGGTCTAAGGCACTGCATCTCAGTGCAAAAGGCATCACTACAGGTCCTGGTTCGATTCCAGGCTGTATCACATCCGGCCGTGATTGGGAGTCCCATAGGGCGAGGCACAATTGGCCCAGTGTCGTCCGGATTTAGCCGGGGCAGACCATCATTGAAGATAAGAATTTATCTTGCCTAGTTAAATAAAGTAAAACATGTTTTTATAAAACGCAAACATTTTCCTGCGCAAAGAAAGCATAACATTTCTTCTCCTATCTGATATAACGTAATACACACAGCTACTAGGCCTAGGCTACTTCCCCAAAACAGAAAAAAACAATGAGGCTCATGCAACAGATAAGAACGTTAAGCATAAAATGTTGATCATTTATTTTCCCACATAACCACAGCAATGCACACAGGGCAGTAGGCTACGTGTGAATGTTAGTTCCATAATGAGAGAACTAATTAATGAGAGAACACCATTGTGAGCGGTTTCATGTGATGATGGAAACATCCTTTAGAAATGTTGAGAGGGGAGATCTAAAGATGCATCAACTAGCAGGGTTGCTAATATGACTAGGATTATCATCAACTAACATGGGTTGGTTACTAATATGACTAGGATTATCATCAACTAGCAGGGTTACTAATATGACTAGGATTATCATCAACTAGCAGGGTTGATAATATGACTAGGATTATCATCAACTAGCAGGGTTACTAATATGACTAGGTTTATCATCAACTAACATTGGTTACTAATATGACTAGGATTGTCATCAACTAGCAGGGTTACTAATATGACTAGGATTATCATCAACGAGCAGGGTTACTAATATGACTAGGATTATCATCAACTAGCAGGGTTACTAATATGACTAGGATTATCATCAACTAGCAGGGTTACTAATATGACTAGGATTATCATCAACTAGCAGGGTTACTAATATGACTAGGAGTGTCATCAACTAGCAGGGTTACTAATATGACTAGGATTATCATCAACTAGCATGGTTGATAATGACTAGGTTTATCATCAACTAACATGGGTTACTAATATGACTAGGATTGTGCCTTTGGCTACTGGACAATGAAAGAATGTTCATTTGAAAACCAATGGAACATGAGAGAACAAGCTTACTGGTTTCAATGGCATGTGAAAGTCTTTATAAAATAATTGTCTGCATGTTTGGTTGGATTTTGACTAGGATACTTTGAAGCATGTTAAGAAGTGCCTCATAATAATTAGTAAAATGTTTAGGTTTAAATAAATTAACTAACTATATATTTTCAAAATGTATACTGCCTCCAGCTCATTGCAAAGTTGTGTGATGCGCTGAAACCTGCCTAATTGCCTTTGCACTTGAATGGTAATTGCGCTTCAATTACCAGTTGAGAAATAAAAATATATATTTTTAATTGTGACCAAAACATTTTTGCCTTTTAGAATTGTTGCACAATGATTGGGCTGATTTTAAAGTCCATGTTTCACTCCAGAAGCAACAAATAGCTGTTTGAGCTGTATCAGCAGCTCTCGTGCTACATCGACTGGTTTTCAATCAATGAATAGCCTAAAATGCATTATTTGGGAGGGGCAAAAGCTGGTTATTACCCTGGGGGGTTTGCATCCAGCAAACTCTGCTGCTGAGCCGGAGAGAGTTTACATTTCTGCAGAAGTATTGCGTCGTTGGGGGTGTTGTCATGTTTCCATTTTCACTTTTCACTGTCTCTGCATTGTGTATTTATCTTCAACATGTTCTTACAATAGCTGCGTTTGTGGGGTTGCGACTATCTTAGATGACGCTGCAGCTGTGGTCCGTTTTAGTCTCTTTGTAAATTCTTACTTCACAAGTTTTATACCTTCGGGTCACAAAGGGGCGTTACTGTCTTTATGGCTCTCTGGGCTCCCTCAGGCGTAGCTCATTACAAGGTATCGGGATTTCACTCTGATCTAGTTTAGACAACTATATTCACAGTTCATCTTTTCTACACAACGCACAGTATGTAAACACATACATATTATGAAATCTCCTGAAGTAAATGTTTCGTTATAATGTCATTTAACTTTTAATAACAACAAACTACATTCATTTTCATATTCCATCTATCATTGTAAACACCATTTTGGCTGGTGAAATATATTGTCTCAAAGTCCATTTACTCTAATCTTCTGTAGTTTTGGGCTGTAAACTCAAAGGATTCAGAAACACTGACTGAGTGAAGCGTACCAGCAGCGTACAGCAGGGCAGCACACTAATGACATACCGAGTCATTTTAAATTCCTTTTTGCTATAGCCTATTTCAATAAATATGTTGTATACAGAATGCTAAAGCAGTCCAAAATGTCAGAAAATAGTCAGTCTGTCAGATGCATGGGCCTATTCATTGTTTTATATACAATGGGGTCTAAAATGATTGACAAAGATGGTAAGCTAAAAAGAACGTATAAAACCTTTTGAAAATTATATTTTACACTAATACAATTGCTCAGAGATTTTGTTTAACAAGTAATAAAACAACTTAAGATAGGGGTCAAAATTATTGACACCTTTGTTTTCGATACTGTTGAACTCTGTCCTTGTGAGGGTAATGACACTGAGCCCATTTCTAAGATGTCTTATGAGATTGGAAAACACATTGAACCCTTAGACCATTTTTCCAGATCCTCGATATTCTTCGTCTCCCTGCATGGACTGCCCTCTTCAATTCAAACCACAGGTTTTCAATGGGGTTCAAGTCTGGAGACTGAGATGGCCATTGCAAAATGTTGATTTTGTGGTCACTTAATAATGTCTTTGTAGATTTTGATGTGTGCTTGGGGTTATTGTCTTGCTGGAAGATCCACTTGCAGCTAAGTTTCAGCCTCCTAACCAGGTTTTTGGCTAAAATGTCCTGGTACTCGGTAAAGTTCACGATGCCGTTGGACCAGTGGAAGCGAAATAGCCCCATAACATTCTCAATCATATTCTCAGTCACAGCTTTATGAGAAGTTGAACAAACGAGGATGAGGCAAATGAAGCAATTATTATCCAGTTCTGAAGACAGCAGACTTTGCTTCTATCCAGCCCATGATTTATAACCTAACTCACTACGGCAAGACTGCCCATTCGTCATCAGTCGACTGTCACTTTGCTCCGTCGTGTGGGTGCCACATAGACACAAACCTGTTCCATGCTCAAGCTCCTCCACCAGAAAGGAATATTAGAAAAGATTTGCCTTAGTATCTGTCCAGGCTTTCAACATTACGTTTTGTCTTGTTTCGTCCAGTTGTAGCATCCGATTTCGCGCCAGCCCAACTGAGTTTTAGCTGGGTTGCTTTGTTTATATAACAAAAAGTGTTGGCCAATAGGGGTATATCACACTGTTTTATGAGTAGATAATCCCGATTGGACAATGGTTGACACCGCCTAACCTGAATGTCCAGACCTCCTCCTAACCAGTTCTAACTCTTCTCTTCCCAGGAACTTGAAGAAAGAACTGAACGACATCCGATTTGAGTTCATGCCTGGTAGAGGTAAGTGTCTGTCTGTCTCTGTGTTTGTGTGTTTTTCGCTATTTCCTGCTACAGTGGGGCAAAAAAGTATTTAGTCAGCCACCAATTGTGCAAGTTCTCCCACTTAAAAAGATGAGGCCTGTAATTTTCATCATAGGTACACTTCAACTATGACAGACAAAATGAGAAAAAAAATCCAGAAAATCACATTGTAAGATTTTTAATGAATTTATTTGCAAATTATGGTGGAAAATAAGTATTTGGTCACCTCCAAACAAGCAAGATTTCTGGCTCTCACAGACCTGTAACTTGTTCTTTAAGAGGCTCCTCTGTCCTCCACTCGTTACCTGTATTAATGGCACCTGTTTGAACTTGTTATCAGTATAAAAGACACCTGTCCACAACCTCAAACAGTCACACTCCAAACTCCACTATGGCCAAGACCAAAGAGCTGTCAAAGGACACCAGAAACAAAATTGTAGACCTGCACCAGGCTGGGAAGACTGAATCTGCAATAGGTAAGCAGCTTGGTTTGAAGAAATCAACTGTGGGAGCAATTATTAGGAAATGGAAGACATACAAGACCACTGAGAATCTCCCTCGATCTGGGGCTCCACTTAAGATCTCACCCCGTGGGGTCAAAATGATCACAAGAATCACACGTGGGGACCTAGTGAATGACCTGCAGAGAGCTGGGACCAAAGTAACAAAGCCTACCATCAGTAACACACTACGCCGCCAGGGACTCAAATCCTGCAGTGCCATACGTTTCCCCCTGCTTAAGCCAGTACATGTCCAGGCCCGTCTGAAGTTTGCTAGAGAGCACTTGGATGATCCAGAAGAAGATTGGGAGAATGTCAGATGGAACCAAAATATAACTTTTTGGTAAAAACTCAACTCGTTGTGTTTGGAGGACAAAGAATGCTGAGTTGCATCCAAAGAACACCATACCTACTGTGAAGCATGGGGGTGGAAACATAATGCTTTGGGGCTGTTTTACTGCAAAGGGACAATGCCCTTGCTGATGGAAGGAGGTTGTAAAAGAAAGAATGAATGAGGCCATGTATCGTGAGATTTTGAGTGAAAACCTCCTTCCATCAGCAAGGGCATTGAAGATGAAACGTGGCTGGGTCTTTCAGCATGACAATGAAGGAGTGGCTTCGTAAGAAGCATTTCAAGGTCCTGGAGTGGCCTAGCCAGTCTCCAGATCTCAACCCCATAGAAAATCTTTGGAGGGAGTTGAATTTCCGTGTTGCCCAGCAACAGCCCCAAAACATCACTGCTCTAGAGGAGATCTGCATGGAGGATTGGGCCAAAATACCAGCAACAGTGTGTGAAAACCTTGTGAAGACTTACAGAAAACGTTTGACCTCTGTCATTGCCAACAAAGGGTATATAACAAAGTCATGAGAAACTTTTGTTATTGACCAAATACTTATTTTCCACCATAATTTGCAAATAAATTCATTCAAAATCCTACAAGGTGATTTTCTGTAGTGTACCTATGATGAAAATTACAGGCCTCTCTCATCTGTTTACGTGGGAGAACTTGCACAATTGGTGGCTGACTAAATACTTTTTTTGCCCCACTGTAAATTACTGATTCTGCAGTTTTTTTTGTTCTTCTGCTTCTGTCCTGAGTGAACTTCCCTTCAATTGCTTTAATAAACTCTTATAAACTGGATAATGAGCTCTGCCTGAGCCTTGGAACAAGTTTCCCTCAACAATCCTGCACTTATGTAGGCTTGCAATAACAAAAAGTTTGACTACTTAAATGATTTCACCCATATATTTTTTATAATTTGTAGACATTTCTAACAACATAATTCCACTTTGACATTATGGGGTATTGTGTGTAGATCAGTGAAACAAAATATGAATGTAATATATTTTTAAATTCAGGCTGTAACCTTACAGAATGTGGAAAGAGTCAAGATGTGTGAATACTTTCTGAAGGCACTATCTAACCATTAAACAAAAGTGGACCATCGCATTCACCCAAAAGTCTGATGATATCATAAAACCAGTGAATCCAGATTAGCAAAACGTGTGATGGGATTCGCACTCAAAATATTTTGCATAAAGCTAACTTTTACTGCTTCAGAGCAGATGTTTCAACTTAAGTCTTCTTCATGTAGGTTAAAATCTTTTCCTATCAGAAAACGCATTTATAGGGATCAACAGGTGAGAAGCAGGTGTTTCTAATCAGGGTTGCCAGTCATCTGCATATCAGGGCTATGTGGCTATGTTACAATCACATATATGGACCTATCACACTTTTTCTTCTCACATAACTAACCACTCCTGCTCTGTTTCTCTCTCCCCATCTATCTCTATATCTCTCGGTTCTGTTATCTCTCTCACTCACTCACCTACCTTCCTCAGATTCATCAGATGGAGTGTCTCAGGAGTTGGTATCCGCAGGTCTAGTCGATGGGAAAGATGTAGTGGTTGGTGAGTATGAAACCAAAGCTTAGAGAGGTCGACTGTAGGATAACAAGTCCCTGACTATGTTAACTTGACCAAAGCTACTAGAGGTCAGTGAAGTCACAGGTCAGGCTGAAATGACTGACTGAGACAACACATTTTGGTTATGTGGAAATATAATATTTTATAGTGTGACATTTAGAAAATTGAGTGTGCTTTAAATGCCAGGATGTCATACTCATTTTGGCTTTTCATCTAGTAGATTTATCTGCACACTAAGGAAGAGAATTGCATTTTCAGACGCATGTGTGTTTGACAACAGCTGATAATCAAAGAAAGGGACAGGCTGTAGAAAAATGAACAAATGGCTGGAAACAACGCAATTGCGCATTAGCTGACACATTCTCAGTATGGGTGAGCCTAGTGTCGTGTCTTTGGCATCATTAAAGTGAAGACTTATCAAATCAGTTCTCTGTAGTTATTATTACGTGATTAAATTAATCATGTACATGTAATTAACCAGGAAATCAGGGCACCAAGGAAAATCTTCAGGTTACAAAGTTATAATTTTCCTAATGTAACTTTTCAGATATTTTAATATCTGACCAATTAGTCTTCTAATTAATGAATCATTCTTTACCTCACATTAGTCTCATCCCAAATGTCATTGGTTATCTGCATGAACCCAGCCTTCACTATGAATCATCCATACATTAATAATTTATTTACTAACTAAATAATCACAGAAATGCATAAACAAACAACAATATATATGGTTACAAGGAAATGATAAGGGAAGTGGGTGTGGACTGAGAAGGCCGGGAAAAACGAGTCACTACACAGTTGATAATTATCATAATTCAAATGCTAATCCTTTGCACATGAACGCCCACTCATTCGGGAATAATTGCAATCAATATATATATTTACGCTCAGTGTGTCGTTGTGATCTCTTGGAATCGTCCTTTTCTGTTGGAAAGTTCATCCGAGATTCTCTCTGTGTCCAAGGAGTCTTTGGTTAGAAGGAATATTTCACAGTAACATTCAGGAATGTTCTTATAGATAGATGTTTCGGCGGTTGTCGGTCTTCTTATTCCAGGTCAACATAAATTCTAGCTGCAGACTAGTAATTAGTATAGAAGATTTGCTCTTATTCTGTCGGTATCGATAGTCTGAGTTTAACAATTTCCACCAGTGTAGCCAATGCTCCACGTGGTTTGGTTAGGAATTCAACAACCGAGGAATGCATGGTCTCAACTCAAACCTAGCCATCTCGGTAATCGAGGTACACTTGGTCTGAAGTGGGCTTCTCCAGCCGGGGTTTATATTCGGAACAGCAGAAAAGGGCTGTCCCATGACGCCAGATCAATGTCTGTGCTCATGGGGCTGGCCAATGACTTAGTTAAACTTTAAAGGGAGTTGGATTCTCTTTCAACAGTTTAAATTCACATGACATAATTTCACAAATAGTTTCATCTTTACTCATTCATTTTATACAATAATTAGATGCAAATCTCATAACGGAGACTCTTGTATATACAGAGTTATGGTAATGTGGCTGTATTGTATCTCATGAGGTCACAAACATTAGTCAAAATGGACAGGTCGTAGCTGGATTCTCCACCGACCGTTTACACGTTCTCCAAAACATGGATATTGTTCAGTTCTCAAGTTCTATGAGGTAGAAGAAGTTCCTTTGTTCTACTGTGAACCCTCTCTCTCTATACTGCATGAGGGAGAGAGTCTCCTCCAGGAATTTATGACCTGAGATAACAGAGCCTGGGTGTAGGGGGAAGAGAGAGGGGTTGCTTGCTATATCTAAAGAGGACCACGCCATGACACTAGTATGTTGATATGTGTTGCTTAGTGCATACGTTTTACAAAACAGTATGTTCTAAATAGTATGTAGAACGATTCGTACACAGTATGTAGTTTTAGTAAGTAGTAGGCAAGACAAATATCAGATACGGTCATTTACTCCAGAAATGGCAAAAATTATGCTGGTTTTTAGAGAGGTTCAGATTCCTTATTCCACATCTGTATTCTTTCCAGTTGCTGCCAACCTGCAGAAGATTGTTGATGATCCTTTCAACAATAAAAATGTAACTTTCAAACTGGTAAGTTCAATATTTTTTGTTTCAATCAAAGCTGCCATTTGTGTCCTGTTGAAACAGCATTATGCCCTGCTCAACATTCTACAAAGACAGATGCACTGAACATTTCTTTCTCTTTCTTTCTCAGGCATCTGGCATAGACGAGTCGGAGATCCCTGACGATGTCAAGCTGATGGGTTTCGCTCAGCTCAGCATCAGTTAACTCAATATTCCGTCAACAAAGGAGAACAAACAGTATTGCACAGCGGCATAGTTCTAAATTCCAAGACACCACTACTGCCAAAGAAGAGAGCCACAGTGCATTTGTCAACCTGTAGGGTTATTTTCTTTACTGAAACCTGCAGTGTTAGTTAAAATGGGCTCTGAGAATGGGACCAGTGTAACAACAGTTAGGACAGGAACAGTAAATCACACTTGAAAGAGTTTACAGCAGTGTATCTGGGAGGGAGGACGGCGGGCATCGCAATCGACATAATCATCATCGACTTAAAAATGAAATGAACGTTTCTTATTTCGTTTTCTACATTTAGCTCTACAATCCAAAACATATTTTAATATAACTCTCTTGAGTTCTGGAAGTGATGACTTACAGTGCCTTCAAAGTGTTCAGACCCCTTGACCTTTTTCCACATTTTGTTATGTTACAGCCTTATTATAAAATGGATTAATAAAAAAAAATCCTCAAATCTACACACAATACCTCATAATGACAATGTGAAAACAGGGTTTTAGACATTGTTGCACGTATATTAAAAATAAAAAAAACGAATACCTCAGACAGGATTGTGTCGAGGCACAGATGTCTGCAGCATTGAAGGTCCCCAAGAACACAGTGGCCTCCATCATTCATAAATGAGAGACGTGTGGAACCACCCAGACTCTTCCTAGAGCTGACTGCCTGGCCAAACTGAGCAGTCGGGGGAGAAGGGCCTTATAACTCTCATTCTGACAGAGCTCCAGAGTTCCTCTGTGGAGATGGGAGAACCTTCCAGAAGGACAATCATCTCTGCAGCATTCCTCCAATCAGGCCTTTATGGTAGTGGCCAGATGGACGCCACTCCTCAATAAAAGGCACATGACAACCCGCTTGAAGTTTGCTAAAAGGCACCCAGATCATGAGAAACAAGTTTAATGAAACCAAAATTGAACTCTTTGGCCTGAATGCCAAGCGTAATTTCTGGAGGAAACCTAGCACCATCCCTACAGTGAAGCATGGAGGTAGCAGCATCATGCTGTGGAGATGTTTTTCAGCAGTAGGAACTGGGAGAGTTGTCAGGATTGAGGGAAATATGAACGGAGCAAAGTACAGAGAGATCCTTGATGAAAACCTGCTCCAGAGTGCTTCAGACCTCAGACTGAGGCGAAGGTTCACCTTCCAACAGGACAACCACCCTAAGCACACAGCTGTAGTAGCTGAGATCCGGAGCACTCTGGAGCAGGTTTTCATCAAGGATCTCTCTGTACTTTGCCCCGAGTGGCTTCGAGATAAGTCTCAATGTTGAGTGGGCCAGCCAGAGCCCGGACTTGAACCAGATCGAACATCTCTGGAGAGACCTGAAAAGAGCTATGCAGCAACGCTCCCCATCCAACCTGACAGGGCTTGAGAGGATCTGTAGAGAAGAATGGGAGAAACTCCCCAAATACAGGTGTGCTAAGGTTGTAGCTTCATACCCAAGAAGACTGCTGTAATCGCTGCCAAAGATGATTTAACAAAGTACTGAGTAAAGGGTCTGAATACAAAGTACTGTGTAAAGGGTCTGAGTACTTATGGAAATGTGCTGTTTATGTGTTTTTTAAAAATGTATTTATATAAATTAGTAACATTTTCTAAAATCCTGTATTTGCTTTGTCATTTCTGGGGTACTGTGTGTAGATTGATGAGGAACCAAACCAATTGAATAATTTTTTGAATAAGGCTGTAACCTAAGAAAATGTGGAAAAAGTCAAGGGGTCTGAATACTTTTCGAAGGCACTGTAAATGCCTGTTTATAAACTACCACTGAACCAGTGCACAACTGAGTGTTGTGTGTAATAGCCACCACTATTAGGCATCCTTGTACTGTTATCTGAATTATATAATCTGCCTCCCCAATGGCCACCTTATTCCCTATATTGCGCACTTCTTTTGAGCAGGGCCCTGTTCAAAAGTAGTGCACTATGTAGGGGAGGGGTGCCATTTTGGATGCAGACTTAGTATATTACGAAGTGTGAAGGAGTTATTTAGTGAGGATCTATTACAGTATGGATTTGTAAAAGAGTGAGTGAATGGCTGATGAAAAGTAACTTCCCTTGATAACATTATTGATATTGAACTATAGGGGCCTCCAGTCATGAATCAGAAATAACTGGCATCATAGTGTATATCATTACATACGCTGACATGCGCTTTCTTAGGTGTCATGCTTTCCTTGGTCTATCTGTTGACATAAGCTGTTATAAGCTCTCATAGGTGTTTTAAAAGTTGACATTAGCTGTCATAAGTTATTACTTGGGTTACTTCCCTGTTTTAACCTCTCATTGGTGTATCATTATGTTGATATTGTATATTGCTGTTGTGTTAGTGGTTCAACTTACCCCAGACAGACCTATATCATTGCTCTAACGAGGAAGGGGTCTGTTCAGAAGGCAGCAATATTACAGGACATAATGAAACGTTTGGATAGATATGTATTGTGTAGAACAGATAGGATTGCATGTCGTATAGATTTGGGAATTGGGTCTGCTCTATTCATTACATTTCAGTCTGAAAATATTCTGAACGATTATCCAGAGTTAATACTCAGACAGTAAAACAATAACTTCCTTCGATCTTGATTATGGTCTTGGGACTATGCAATTTTGTCTCTGTGATGTTCATGACCAGCGGTTCAGTAGTTACTGGACCTCTGTACTCCCGCTAGCTACCTAGCTAGCTGTCATCATGATGGCTGTTTCTTTTTCCTAGATGGACAAATTCATTTGTATCGTAGCCTTGTGCTCCAATCCATCCACACTCACCTCAAAGTCACCAACAGTTGTCACTCCTACTTTACGTTCTATGTTTGTTTGTTTTGTTGGTTGGTTGGTTGGTATGTGTGTTTCTGTAGTGTTCCATGGGCTGTGTGTGTGGGTTAGCTAGTTCAGGTACTGTTGTAAATCGGTCTATTTAGCAGATATTGTATTTCCAAAAAGGTACGTTACATTATAATGGCAAGTCTTTCACACACGCTCCCAAAGGTGTGTATGTGATTAGGAAGCAAAGCAAAGTATCAACTGTTTCTGGAGTACATTTCTAAGGAGGAAAGAATGCTCTTTAGTTGTACATATGATTGTGGCGGATAAACAGCTGGTATACTTGATCAGTAGCTTATCCAGTATCTCTACAGGTTTAAATAATTGGTTGTTTTATAGATTTTTCCACTAATTCCAAGTTTTGTTGCTAATCATGCCATGTGATTTGCTGAATTGGTTCCTTATTATTGATATTAACGTACATATTTGAGTTAGTTAGTTCACATTCTATGCTTTTGTTGTCATGGAGATAGTAATATGCATTTTGTTTTTTGCATTGAGACTTTTTGAATCACTGAAACCTGTAGAATTTTGAGTTTCCTGTAGAAATACAAACTGGAATGATGTCACTCAAGAAATGTAAAAGTAGGCCTAGCTAACTAACAACACAATGACACAGAACTGACACAATTCCCACTGGTGTGATATGTTGCTTTCAGACTGAGCAATATGTTGAAGAATGTTACCCCGTGTGTCAGTCTGTTTGTGCCAACTCCCTGTTACTCATTTTCTTGCCAAACAATACAATTGGCATTGGCAAGAGCATAAACATATCTTGGACACCCAGGCTAGAAGAATGTGTGAGCTGATAGCAAAATGTCCTGGGTTTTAATCTATTTTCCCTCAAATTATAAAGCCAATGTTGTCTGGTCGATATCGGTCACAAGGCAAACTCTTTGAATGATTAGTATTTATTATGACACTTCTGATTGATTTAACTTTTATGATTTTGTTATTTTTATTTGTAGGAAGTTTTTTTTATGTCTTTGGAACGCATATATATTTTCGACATTAGGTGTATCATAAAACGTGCAAGTGATCAAAATTGAAGAATGCTATTTGTGAAACCTTAGCATTAAATGACAAATTGATGTCAGGAATTAAAAGCACTTTGCAGAATCAATGTTGTTAATGTGTGGTTAAAATTGCCATCACACAAAAACATGAAAATAAATAATTCTGGTCAACTATTTCTAAAATAGGTGAAACGGTAAATAAATTCACATGGTTTGAACCAAGTCCCAAGAGTTTGTTTTCTTTATATACAGTGCCTTCAGAAAGTATTCACACCCCTAGACTTTTTTAACATTTGGTTGTTAGAAAGTGGGATTAAAATGATATTTTTCTTTCAAATACCTTGTCAAAGTGGAAGAAAATATAATTTTCTAATGAAAAATAAAACATCTTGATTAGATAAGTATTCAACTGCCTGAGTCAATACGTGTTAGAATCACTGTTGGCAGCGATTACAGCTGCGAGTCTTTCTGGGTAAGTCTCTTAAGAGCTTTGCACACCTGGCTTGTACAATATTTACCCATTATTCTCTTAAAGTCTTCAAGCTTTGTCAAGATGTTTCTTGATCAATGCTAGACAGCCATGTTCAAGTATTGCCATAGATTTAAAACCCGATTTTAAATCTGTAACTAGGCCACTCAGGAGCATTCAATGTCATCTTGGTAAGCAATGCCAATGTATATTTGGCCTTGTTTTATGTAATGGTCCTACTACAAAATATGCAGGTGCTGATGAGAGGTAATGGGCGACACTATTATAGACTATTAGACAAAATGTATTCACTGTTTTAACGGATTTGCCCCCCAGAAAGGGAGGTGAGCAAAAAACAACAAGTGGGTAAGGAATAACAGTACTTTACCACATTGTCCTAGGCACTTGTGCAGGCTCTAGGCCTACTGTGAGCTTCAAGAGTTACATTATTCCATGCGAAAACCTACACTATTTTTCCAAAAAAGTGAGAAATTCCATGAGAAATGAAACACAATGGGAAGTATAACTTGTGACAGTTTCTTTATTCCTGGTAAAAATAAGTGTAATCCAATCTCGTAATTTTATGTGACGTAAAGGGTAATGGAGTAGACTATTTAACATGTTTTTCTAATTCAAGAATTATTGATAAATAATTGTCATCTTATTACAATTTTGATGTATAATGAGTTCATTACCAGAATGCATCTCTATAGCCTATAGGCGTTAACAAAATATTCATTCAAACATGATTAGGCTTCTCATAAATCCAGCCATAGCATATAGCCCATCAAAATAAAACATGTTGTTTATAACATGCACATTTAGAAGCATCGATATAAATATAGAGCAAGCTAAACTAAATTCGAGCCCAGTAACTTTGCTCACCCCATAATACTGGCTTCCACGAAAAGCCCCCATCTGGGAGACCAAATCATAGATCAAATCATTGAATCTGCTAATCTGCACGCCAGTGGCACGCACACACTTCAATGTACTTTGCTGGACATGCTAGCCTCTCTAGGCTAGGGGGCGGTATTTTCACATCCAGATGAAAAGCGTGCCCAAAGTAAACTGCCTGCTACTCGGGCCCAGAAGCTAGGATATGCATATTATTAGTAGATTTGGATAGAAAACACTCTTAACTTCATATGGCTGCAGGGGCAGTATTGAGTAGCTTGTAAATGGCCAGCTCCTCAGTCTCAGTTGCTAATATATGCATATTATTATTAGTATTGGATATAAAACACTCTAAAGTTTCCAAAACTGTCAAAATATTGTCTGTGGGTATAACAGAACTGATATTGCAGGCGAAACCCTGAGAAAAATCAAACCAGGAAGTGGCTTCTATTTTGAAAACTCCATGTTCCATAGCCTCCCTTTGCTGGATTTACAGGGATATGAACCAGATTCATTTTCCTATCGCTTCCTCAAGGCGTCAACAGTCTTCAGACACAGTTTTAGGCTTTTATTTTGAAAAATGAGCCAGAACGATAACATCGCGTCAAGTGGTCACATGAGTTTTGCTCGCTCAACAGAGTTTCCGCAGCCATTGCTTTTCCCTCTCCTACTGTGAAAGACATTGACGGTTGATATATTATCGATTTATATATTTTAAAAACAACCTGAGAATTGATTATAAAAAACGTTTGACATGTTTCTGTGGACATTATGGAAACCATTTGGAATTTTTGTCTGCGTTGTCGTGACCGCTCTCTCCTGTGGATTTCTGAACATAATGCGACAAACAAACTGAGGTATTTTGGATATAAAAATAATCTTTATGGAACAAAAGGAACATTTGTTGTGTGTGTAACTGGGAGTCTCGTGAGTGAAAACATCCGAAGATCATCAAAGGTAAACTATTCATTTGATTGCTTTTCTGATTTTCGTGACCAAGCTTCCTGATGCTAAGTGTACTTAATGTTTTGTCGTGCGATCGATGAACTTACACAAACGCTTTCGCTGTAAAGGATCATTTCAAAATCTGACACGACAGGTGGATTAACAAAAGGCTAAGCCAAATTGCACTTGTGATTTCATGTTTATAAATATTTGTAGTAATATTTATTGAATGTAGCGCTATGCTACTCAGCGGTTGTTGATGACACTTATTGAGATAGGGGGATTGCAGCCATAACAAGTTAAGTTTCTAAAACTGTTTGAATGATGTCTGTGAGTATAACAGAACTTATTTGTCAGGCGGAACTCCGAGGACAAACCATCCAGGAAAATTTTGTTTTGAGGTGGCAGGGTTTTCTATGTGGATCTAGATTTCTAAGGCACTTGCCTGCAGTTCCTATCGCTTCCACTGGATGTCAACAGTCTTTAGAAATTGGTTGATGTTTTTCTTTTGTGTAATGAAGAAGTAGGGCTGTTCAGAACGAGGGTCGAGTCTAGTGTACTGTTTGTTAGGGTCGCACGACCTGAAAGCTCGCTCCACTTTGTTTTTATCCGCTATTGAACGCAGTTTATCCCGTCATAAATTTGATTATTTACGTTAAAAAATACCTAAAGTTGTATTAGGAAAGTTGTTTGAAATGTTTGGACAGAGATTACAGGTAACTTATTAGATATTTTGTAATCATGTTGCGCGAGTTGGAACCGGTGTTTTTCTGGATCAAACGCGCCAAATAAATTGACATTTTGGAGATATAACGACGGAATTAATCGAACAAAAGGACCATTTGTGATGTTTATGGGACATATTGGAGTGCCAACAGAAGAAGATCTTCAAAGGTAAGGCATGAATTATCGTTATTTCTGAGTTTTGTGTCATGCCTGGCGGGATGAAATATGATTGTTTGTTTGATGGGGTGCTGTCCTCAGATAATCGCATGGTCTGACACTGTGGCTGAATGAACAAGAAGATAAGCTTTATTTTGACATATTGCATGTGTATTTTTATGCATGTTAAATATTTACAATTCTGTAGTTTGAATTTGGCGCACTGCACTTTCACTGGATGTTGGTCAGGTGGCGTCCCATCTAGCCTAGAGAGGCTAGCGGTTCTCGGCTGCGCATCATCACTTCAAACGCATTCCGTCGTGGTGTTATCTGTTATTACCGGTAAAATGTAAGTTATGAATCGCAAATCACCATATAGCGACATACTTCGATTTTATCAATCATTTTGACTTCAATTTGGTTGTCCAAAATACTATCAGCTGGCACTGCGTATTTGCTGATGAATGCCCTGATCTCTGGCCAGTCAATTGGTTAAATGACATTGTTGTTTCGTCTATTCGCTTCTAATAGATCTGAAAAGAATGCATTAACCTTGAATTTAACCGACTGTTTGTTTATAATGATGGACACCCCACGTTTAACCTGGACATATAAACAGTAGGAATTCACACTGTATTCAGCCATGACTGCATGAGAGAGAAATGAAACATCTGCATGTCGCCTGCAGTTGAAAGCGTATGCGTTTCACTGTCCAATCTGAGGCTCGAACATGATCCGAGTGTGTGATCTCGGGCTGTTTGGTCTCTTGCTCATCAATTTGGGAAAGCCTCAAACGGGAGCGGACAGTGGATTACAAACAAAGCCCAACAAAGTAACACACCTGATTGTTATTATTATTGGTGTGGAGAAAAGTAAGGCGGGGCATCCGTTAAACAGTAATTCAACTTTGCCCGGCCTTATAGAGACTTAGCCTAAGTAATTGAGAATAAGCAGTGCTTTCCACTCTGTGTGCTCTTGTCTTGGAGAGCTTGTTTGCTCTGCAGGTCTTGACAAGGAAATATTGTCTGCAGACCACTTGGCATTTCTACATTGGCTGGTTACCTGCATTAGAAGGCGGGGTTTCGAAACAGGCGCAAAACTCCAGGGAGGAGAAACATGACCAGTGCTCCGAGCCTTGAATAGAGGGAGGCTACAGGATACAAAGCTCTCCGGCTCTGCTGTTGAGACATGGTCATTTCTTAACCTACTCACAGGGGTGGAAAAAGTACCCAATTGTCATACATGAGTAAAAGGTAAGATACCTTCATAGAAAGTTACTCAAGTAAAAGTGAAAGTCACCCAGTAAAATACTGCTTGAGTAAAAGTCTAAAAGAATTTGGTTTAAAATATACTTTTTCTACTCCACCCTAGGGAGTAGAAAAACTGTTAGAAATGGCTCGGCTTGCAGAAGATGATGAACCATGTGGCAGAAGGGTGATAAACAATGTATGTGATCTTTGGAAAAATACAGCCCACCTAAAGAGAGCTGGCGTTTCTACTGATGTGAGTTAATGTGTGTGTGTGCTATAAAAAGATTGTGGTCTCATTTTGAAGACAGAGCGCTCTCTGAATAAAGTATTGATCTATTGCAGAATCTGAGGCTTTGTCTACTTTTTTATTAACTGACGCCTTACAACCTTCGGGAAATAGACAAAGCTTTGAGTAGTAGTTGAATTCACCCATTCTTGTGACATATGGACCCTACCCTAGTTTCTGAATTAGGTATCTCCACTCAACTCCTCTCTGTTCCCATGGACACTAGAGCACTAGACGACCGCTCCATTGGTAGAGTTACCCACAGCACTGTTCCTGTTAATCTGCAGGTTTCAGGAAATCACAGTGGGGTCATCCAGCTGCTTCTCATTGAGTCTCCCCATGTTCCTATTGTTTTGGCATTTTCTTGGCTCAAAAAACACAACCCTGTTATTGACTGGACCACAAGTTCAACTCTGGGTTGGAGTATGTTCTGCCATTCCCATTGCCTCAAAGCAGAGCAGCCTTCCCCAGAGAAAAGCAGAGCAGCCTTCCCCAGAGAGAAGCAGAGCAGCCTTGCCTCCTCAGGGCTTAAGTCAAGTCTCGGATTTCTCTGCCGTCGCCACAGAGTACCACGACCTCCTGGAGGTCTTCAGCAAGGCACGGGCTCTCCTGTTAACAGGATTTAACCTCACCATTTCCTTCCGCCCAGGGTCCAAGAATGTGAAGCCTGGTGCACTCTCCCGCCTGTACAGTTCGTCTGCCAATCCCTCAGTCTCCGAAACCATTCTCCCTTCCTCATGCCTTGCAGCCTCAGTAGGTTGGGGTATTGAGACCCTGGTTCGCAAGGCACAATGTTCCCAGCTTGGACCTGAAGGGGGCCCGGCTAACTGGCTGTTTGTCCCAAACTCAGTCCACTCCTGGATCCTGGAATGGGCTCATTCCTCCAGGCTGACCTGTCACCCCAGTTCCCGCCATACCCTAGCATTCCTCCGACAACGTTTCTGGTGGCCCACAATGGTTCCTGACATCTCTGCCTTTGTCGCCGCGTGCACGTTGTGTGCCCAGAACAAGACTCCACGGCAAGCTCCTTCTGACCTTCTTCAGCCACTACCGGTCCCTCATCGTCCCTGGTCTCATATCTCTCTGAATTTTGTCACTGGGCTTCCCCCGTCTGATGGCAACACCGTCATTCTGACGGTGGTGGATCGGTTCTCAAAGGCTGCTCATTTCATCCCTCTCCCCAGACTTCCTTCTGCCAAGGAAATGGCCCAGCACATGGTGCAGCACATCTTCAAGATCCATGGACTCCCGTTGGACATGGTTTCCGACCGGGGTCCTCAGTTTTGGAAGGCGTTCTGCACCCTTATTGGGGAGTCGGCCAGCCTATCCTCTGGGTTCCATCCCCAGTTGAACGGCCAGTCGGAGCGAGCTAACCAGGACCTGGAGACCACCCTAAGATGCCTGGTCTCAACCAACCCCACTACCTGGATCCGTCAACTGGTCTGGGTGGTGTATGCCCAGAACACCCTTCCCTGTTCTGCCACGGGACTCTCCCCTTTTGAGTGCTCCATGGGGTATCAACCTGCACTCTTCCCAGAACAAGAACCGGAAGTCAACGTACCCTCAACCCAGATGTTCGTTCGCCACTGTTGACGTACCTGGAGAAGAGCTCGGGTAGCACTTACAGTGCCTTGCGAAAGTATTCGGCCCCCTTGAACTTTGCGACCTTTTGCCACATTTCAGGCTTCAAACATAAAGATATAAAACTGTATTTTTTTGTGGAGAATAAACAACAAGTGGGGCACAATCATGAAGTGGAACGACATTTATTGGATATTTCAAACTTTTTAAACAAATCAAAAACTGAAAAATTGGGCGTGCAAAATTATTCAGCCCCTTTACTTTCAATGCAGCAAACTCTCTCCAGAAGTTCAGTGAGGATCTCTGAATGATCCAATGTTGACCTAAATGACTAATGATGATAAATACAATCCACCTGTGTGTAATCAAGTCTCCGTATAAATGCACCTGCACTGTGATAGTCTCAGAGGTCCGTCAAAAGCGCAGAGAGCATCATGAAGAACAAGGAACACATCAGGCAGGTCCGAGATACTGTTGTGAAGAAGTTTAAAGCCGGATTTGGATACAAAAAGATTTCCCAAGCTTTAAACATCACAAGGAGCACTGTGCAAGCGATAATATCGAAATGGAAGGAGTATCAGACCACTGCAAATCTACCAAGACCTGGCCGTCCCTCTAAACTTTCAGCTCATACAAGGAGAAGACTGATCAGAGATGCAGCCAAGAGGCCCATGATCACTCTGGATGAACTGCAGAGATCTACAGCTGAGGTGGGAGACTCTGTCCATAGGACAACAATCAGTCGTATATTGCACAAATCTGGCCTTTATGGAAGAGTGACAAGAAGAAAGCCATTTCTTAAAGATATCCATAAAAAGTGTTGTTTAAAGTTTGCCACAAGCCACCTGGGAGACACACCAAATATGTGGAAGGTGCTCTGGTCAGATGAAACCAAAATTGAACTTTTTGGCAACAATGCAAAACGTTATGTTTGGCGTAAAAGCAACACAGCTGAACACACCATCCCCACTGTTAAACATGGTGGTGGCAGCATCATGGTTTGGGCCTGCTTTTCTTCAGCAGGGACAGGGAAAATGGTTAAAATTGATGGGAAGATGGATGGAGCCAAATACAGGACCATTCTGGAAGAAAACCTGATGGAGTCTGCAAAAGACCTGAGACTGGGACGGAGATTTGTCTTCCAACAAGACAATGATCCAAAACATAAAGCAAAATATACAATGGAATGGTTCAAAAATAAACATATCCAGGTGTTAGAATGGCCAAGTCAAAGTCCAGACCTGAATCCAATCGAGAATCTGTGGAAAGAACTGAAAACTGCTGTTCACAAATGCTCTCCATCCAACCTCACTGAGCTCGAGCTGTTTTGCAAGGAGGAATGGGAAAAAATGTCAGTCTCTCGATGTGCAAAACTGATAGAGACATACCCCAAGCGACTTACAGCTGTAATCGCAGCAAAAGGTGGCGCTACAAAGTATTAACTTAAGGGGGCTGAATAATTTTGCACGCCCAATTTTTCAGTTTTTGATTTGTTAAAAAAGTTTGAAATATCCAATAAATGTCGTTCCACTTCATGATTGTGTCCCACTTGTTGTTGATTCTTCACAAAAAAATACAGTTTTATATCTTTATGTTTGAAGCCTGAAATGTGGCAAAAGGTCGCAAAGTTCAAGGGGGCCAAATACTTTCGCAAGGCACTGTATCAAGAACAACTCCAGGTATCGTCAACAAGCGGACAGCCGCCGGACTCCAGCTCCCCACTACTGCATTTGGCAGAGGGTATGGCTGTCCACATGGGACCTGCCCCTTCGGGTAGAGTCCTGCAAACTGTCCCCCCATTTCATTGGTCCGTTTCCCATCTCTAGAGTCCTTAGTTCCACTGCTGTCCATCTCTTGTTACCCCGTACCCTCCGTATTCACCCTACGTTCCATGTGTCTAGGATTAAGCCAGTGTCTCACAGTCCTTTGTCTTCTATCCCCAGGCCCACCCCCATTCCCTGTGTCATTGATGGCCATTCGGCCTACATGGTAAAATGTCTCCTGGGTGTTCGACCACGGGGCAGAGGTTTCCAGTACCTGGTTGACTGGGGGGGTTACGGCCCGGTGGAGAGGTGCTGAGTTCCCGTTAGAGATATCCTGGATCCAGCTCTCATCACAGACTTCCACCGCCGACACCCCGGTTAACCAGGTAGGACGCCGTGTGGTGTCCCTAGAGGGGGGTTACTGTCACTCCCTGATCTGTTTCAACTGTCTTGTAATTGTCTCTTCCCCCTCCAGGTGTCGCTTATTATCCCTGGTGCATATATCCCTGTGTTTCCTGTCTCTCTGTGCCAGTTCGTCTTGTTTTTTAAGTCACCCTGCGTTTTTCCCCTACTCCTGCTTCTATTCTCTTTTGCTAGTCCTGGTTTTCGACCCTTGCCTGTTTTCTGGACTCCGTACCCGCCTGCCTGACCATTCTGCCTGCCAAGATCTCGAGCCTGCCTGCCACTCTGTATCTCCTGGACTCTGAACTGGTTTTGACCTTTTGCCTGTCCACAACCATTCTCTTGCCTACCCATTTTGGATAGTTTAATAAATATCAAGACTCAAACCATCTGCCTCAAGTGTCTGCATCTGGGTCTCGCCTTGTGTCTCCTTCCTGAGCGGTATGATGGCTGCGTGGTCCCATGGTGTTTATACTTGCATACTATTGTTTGTACAGATGAACGTGGTACCTTCAGGCATTTGGAAATTGCTCCTAAGGATGAACAAGACTTGTGAAGGTCTACAATTTTTTTCTGAGGTCTTGGCTGATTTCTTTTGATTTTCATATGATGTCAATTAAAGAGGCACTGAAATACATCCACAGGTACACCTCCAATTGACTCAAATGATGTCAATTAGCCTAAAGCCATGACATAATTTTCTGGAATTTTCCAAGGTGTTTAAAGGCACAGTCAACTTAGTGCATGTAAACTTCTGACCCACTGGAATTATAATACAGTGAATGATAAGTGAAATAAGTCTGTAAAGAATTGTTGGAACGATTACTTGTGTCATGCACAAAGATGTCCTAACCGACTTGCCAAAACTATAGTTTGTTAATAAGAAATTGATGTTGAGTTTTAATGACTCTAACTTAATTGTATGTTAACTTCTGACTTCAACTGTGTACAGTGCATTCGGAAAGTATTCAGACCCCTTGACTTTTTCCACATTTTGTTACATTACAGCCTTATTCTAAAATTGATTAAAAATTAAAATCGTCATTAATCTACACATAATACCCCATAAATTTCACTGTATATAATCATTAACCATATTACCCCGGATACCATACATTGCCAGCTGCTACTTCTCTGATGAGTGGGTCTTCTAGGTTTACAAGTGCACAGCAAGTCTGCACCAGCACATTACTATAACAACACAGATAAGGTGGCATGATTTGGAAATATTTTAGTCAAACATTTGCCCTCTCAACATGAATTCTGTTTCTTGCTATTGTCACGATCGTCGTCGTGAGGAGACCAAGGCGCAGCGTGATATGAATACATGTTCTATATTTAATGAAGAAAGAACACTGAAACAAACTTACAAAACAAACAAACGTGACGCTATATAATCTAAATGTGCATACACAGGCAACTAGACATAGATATAGATAATAACCCACGAAATACCCAAAGTACCCACAGAATATTACTGCCTAAATATGGTTCCCAATCAGAGACAACGATAAACAGCTGCCTCTAATTGAGAACCAATCTAGGCAACCATAGACATACATAAACACCTAGAAGGTAAACAACCCCATAAACCTACAAAACCCCTAGACAGTACAAAACACATACATCACCCATGTCACACCCTGACCTAACCAACATATATTTAAAAAAAACTCAAGTCAGGGTGTGACAGCTATGTTGTTTGTGCGATGTATCTCACGCTCTGTGAAACTTTCGTGATTCAGGAATGGAGGAATGTTTACTGTGACTCCTGCAGACATCAAGCTCTGGATAAAGAAGCCTTTGTCTGCCAAAATCATGTAACCAGACGTTAAGATCTTCTCAAACCCCAACTTCTGGACAATGGCTTTGTCTGACACAGATCCTGGATACAGATCACTGCAGTATGTCATCACCGCATTAGGTGCAACTGCCAGGAGAAAATCATATCAACACAAATGAGTTTATGTTGGATTCAGGCTAAACTTTGAACATTGAGATATTAAAGACATGATAGATCAGACACATAGTATATAAAGGAGTGAGATCTGTAGAGTGTCTGGAATGTGCTGGGTGGATGGGAGAGAGTCACGGGAGTGCGATAGGTGATACGAGAGGACATCTGTGGATTAGGCGAAGGAGGGGTTGAGGTCAGGAGGTGAGGTCAGATCCCCTGAAGGGACTAATAATGGTTTAGTATCATGTTACCCTGTTACTGTGAAACCATAAGATGTAAGGATTGGCAAGAAGGAGGAGTGTCCAAAGTGGAGTATATATTCTTGTGATGGTTGGAACATGTTTTTGTCTGAATTCCAGCTGTAACGGCCCTTTGAGAAAAATTCAACTTGGTTAAGCTTCTCTAGTGTCCGTGAGTTATTTACTCTAGGATAGGTCCCTGGTGGGGGGTTTCCCCCTGCAAGATCTGTAAAAGGGACAAAAGTCCCAGCTGCAGTAGGTTTTTGTAAGAGGAGAGTTCTAGAAGATAGTGAGTTAAAAAAACAAAAAGAAAAGATGGGATATTCGAACATTGTTTGATTTATGTGTAGTAGCAGTATCAATATGGAAAGAGGTTGGTTTTTGTCTAAATTACAGCTGTAAGGACCCGTTTGGAAGAATGTAAATGTGGTTAAGCTTCTCTAGTGTCCGTGAGTTATTTACTCTGAAAAATGTAGAACCTAACACTAGTCAAGGATCATATCACCTCCACCTTACCTGCCACCCTAGACCCACTTCAATTTGCTTGCCACCCCAATAGATACACAGACATTTCAATCGCCTGCACACTGCTCTGTCCCATCTGGACAAGAGGAATACCTATGTAAGAATGCTGTTCATTGACTGTAGCTCAGCACTCAACACCATAGTACCCTCCAAGCTCATCATCAAGCTCGAGGCCCTGTGTCTGAATCCCACCCTGTGCAACTGGGTCCTGTACTTCCTGACAGGGTTGCCCCCAGGTGGTGAAGGTAGGAAACAACACCTCTTTGCTGATCCTCAACACTGGGGCCCCACAAGGGTGCATGCTCAGCCCCCTCCTGTACTCCCTCTTCACCCACGACTGTGTGTCCAAGCACGCCTCCAACTCAATCATCAAGTTTTGCAGAGGACACAACAGTAGTTGGCTTGATTACCAACAATGTTGCGACAGCCTGCAGGGTGGACTTAAGGAAACAGCAGAGGGAGCACCCCCCCCCCCCCCCCCCCCCATATCCACATCGATGGGACCGCAGTGGAGAAGGTGGAAAGCTTCTCCGCATTGGAGAAGTTCCTCGGCATACACATCGCTGACAAACTGAAATGGTCCATCCACACAGACAGTGTGGTGAAGATGGTGCAACAGCGCCTCTTCAACCTCAGGAGGCTAAAGAATTGTGTATTAAAACACCTAAAACCCTCACAAACTTTTACAGATGCACAATTGAGAGCATCCTGTCGGGCTGTATCACCGCCTAGTACGGCAACTGCACCGCCCACAACATACTGACTCAACTCTAGCCACTTTAATAATGGAAAAATGTATGGATAAAATGTATCCCTGGACACTTTAAACAATGCCACTTCATATAATGTTTTTATGCCCTACATTACTCATCTCATATATATATATATATATATATATTGTATATGCATTGTCGGAACTAGAAGCACAAGCATTTTGCTACACTCGCATTAACATCTGCTAACCATGTGTATGTGACAAATAAAATGTGATTTGATTTGAGATGTTATAACAAAATGAGATAAGTAAGGGTTTACACATTTTTTGAGAACTTCCGGAAGTGAACGATGGGATGTGAACGATGGTAGACGACACACCCCCTTCAACATGCATACTATAAACAGACCAAACTCATCTTGCCTTCTCTTACTATCTTTGGTTTCTGTGAGAGAAAAAAGCATTGCTGCGTCCAGAAACGACCCATCGTTGGATTACTTTCGATTTCTAGAAAGTGTTGTACTCAATTACTTCGTTCAATGGTGAGCTCACCCGTGATGAATTACAATAGTAATTACTATTAGCTAATTCATATTGCAGTTTATGTCAGCCGAGAGTTATAAAAATATGACCGCTTGTATTTTTAGCGCTAGGACAAATGTAGCCTACATTTTTTTTTTTTGGGATGATTGTGTTATGCTGTAGATACTTCTGTGAATGTCTGAACATTGAATCCAAAAATAAACTGCTCACATTCAGGACATAACTTTGTAAGGACTGCGTTTGTGCAAAATGTTTCTGAAAAAACAGTGTGGCTCAAATGCTGATTGCTGCGAAACTGGCTGTTCTATATAAGCTTTCTAATCACACCGGTTTGATCGTGCTAAAGGGACCACTGTAGAATGATCACACCCCTGTGTTGGTACATGTGTAAAGGTTAAAAACAATATGTTACTTATCCTTTTATCTGTAAAATGTATTGTACAACAAGTTACATTTGTTTTTATCACTTTATAAATGTAATTATGGGGTTCCACCCTGTAAATGTAATTTGCCTGGTAATGCACAATTGGAGAAGGAGAGATGACTGAAACAGGAACCAACTTTGCCACGATTCATACAGTGGATACAAATGAATGTCGTATTTAAGGCTCTCTCATACTAATTGATTACACAATGTAAACGCATATGATTCCAGTTTGTCAGTGTGTGGTGGTTGTTTATTTCTACATTAGAAAGGAAAACTTTTATGAACGATGACAACACTTCCATGTCGATCTGAACCTTGCTGTTGGAAAACCACATTAGTGCCGACTTTCGGCTGTTGCAAATGCAACTCCCCCGACTTCACTCCTTGACTTTCGTCTACAGTCGGTTGCTTTAGCCTTAAAACTCAAACGCGCAGAGAGTCTCATTTCATACAAGCTCATTTGGTGAAACACGGCCTCCCATTCATTTCCAATGGAAGGAAAGCGGAGAGGGCGGGGAACGGTTGGGCAGTGCGAACGTGGCGTGGGAGGTGGTGAAAAAGTTCAGCATTTCCCAACTTTATGAAAATTACCAGCTGCGACAGCTTGGCGATGACCAATCATACCGAGTGGTTTCCATGACGAAGAGGTTAATAACTCTACCTACATGTACATATTACCTCAATTACCTTGTCTATATGACCCCGCTCATTGACTGTACCGGTACCCACTGTATATAGTCTCGCTATGGTTATTTTACTGCTGCTCTTTAATTACTTGTTCCTTTTATTATTCTTATTCTGATTTTTTTAAACTGCATTGTTGGTTAAGGGCTTTTAAGTAAGCACTTCACTGTAAGGTTGTATTCGGCGCATGTGACAAATACAATTTGATTTGTTGTATATACATTTTATTAGTGCAGATTTCTCATGTAGATAACACGAAACGTAAGCGGATTCATATGACCTTATCTCTTCAGCTTCCTCTCTCTTCTGGGAAACCATCGACATACATTTTTCAGCAAGTGTTGCGTTGATCATGAAAAGGATAAGACACATGCCCATGGTCGCAGAAACACACACACACACTTCTAGCCCTTCACTTGAGAATTCCACACTGTTGGCATAGGTTGTTTTTACACCAGTCTTAAAAGGCCCACGTCGACCACCGAACGCCGCCCAAACAAGGAGAGGAGCCGACTTCGGCGGAAGTCGTGACACTTCCTGTGATGTAATAATTACCATGGTAATGTAGAATGTTCATTTAAATTATTCTAACTGACGTGGCTCATGAAATGGAATGTATTTTTTTCCGTAATGTAATTTGAGTTGGTTCAACAAATCACAACAGATTGATGGGAACACTTCCTGCTTTTACTTCCTGCCTTTACTTCCTGCTTTGCGCTTATGGGTACACGCGTTGGCCGCCAGTCCACCCGTTATGCCATCATTTACTTGAATGGGGACACCTGTTCTATTCATTCTTATGTCTATGGGGTCAATGCTCAATACTTCTGTAAATGTGCCATTACATGAATTACATGAACAAAGGGGGAAAAGAATAGAACATAGGCAGGGGATGGCCAGGGATGTTCTCTTGATAAGTGCGTCAATTAGACCATTTTACTGTCCTGCTAAGCATTCAAAATGTAATGAGTACTTGGTGTCAGGGAAAATGTAAAGAGTAAAAAGTAGATTATTTTCTTTAGGAATGTAGTGGAGTAAAAGTTGTAAAAAAAATATAAATAGTAAAGTCAAGTACAGATACCCCAAAAAACAACTTAAGTAGTACTTAAAAGTATTTTTACTGAAGTACTTTACACCACTGGAAAAGAAGGAGATGTGAGATGGCCATAGAATCACATTGTTGCATCACCAGCTGTAGAATCACCCATTACTCTAAGTTCTAGATTGCCGATGATTGGAAGTACGGAATCACAGAACTCAAACGTGTCACAATGGACCAGAAGGTACTAAATCCTGTTAAGATGTTCTGTGGCTTCACATTCAGAAGAACCTCCCCTGCCCTCGACCTGGCTTGCTGCTCTCCCTCGCAAGCAGCATGTCCTCAGCAGCCTGTGTTTCAGAGAACCCAAGGCAAAGCCCTTTCACGCCAGGACGCTACCCAGACATACCCATGTCTCCAACTGCCCTCTCTAAAGGCGACACACTGAGTTGCCAGGATGGGTAAGACTTTAGATGATCAACTCACATAGAAAACATTGTACCTTGTTGATTGATATTGCATAGGTCTGTAGCGAATCAGAATGTCAAAGCATATAGAAATAATGTAGTTTGTATTTGTGTTGTATATTGAGATGCTAAGAGAAACTAATTGTCCCATAGGCTCTTCACTAAACTTGCTAGCCAATCGGCGGAGTCCTCCAGCATGACATCAGGGTCATGTGACCTGAGCAGGCAGATCGTGTCCCAGTTGGAGTGCTACCTGTCCAATGAACACCTGGCAGAGGATGGCTTCCTGCTCAAACACGTCCAGAGGAATAGGATGGGATACGTCAGCCTCAAGCTGCTCACCTCCTTCAAAAAGGTAATGCCAGCTTTATGAGATCAAGGTGGTTCCCTCATTTGCTATTTTATTAGGACCCCCTTTAGGCTGTTACAAAATAATCAGCTACTCTTCCTGTTTCAAAACATGAAACATGACATAATACAGAACAGTAGTAGACAAGAACAGCTCAAGGAGAGAACTACATACATTTATTTCTTAAAGGCGCACACAGCCTACATATCAATGCATACACACAAACTGTCTAGGTCAAATAGGGGAGAGGCGTTGTGCCCTGAGGTGTTGCTTTATCTGTCTTTTGAAACCAGGTTTTCTGTTTATTTGAGCAATATGCAATGGAATGGAGTTCCACACAATAATGGCTCTATATAATACTGTACGCTTTGTTGAATTTGTTCTGGATTTGGGGACTATGAAAATACCCCTGGTGACATGTCTGGTGGGGTAAGTGTGTGGGTCAGAGCAGTGCGTAAGTTGACTATGCAAACAATTTAACACATTCATGTTTCTTATAAAAAGAAGAAGTGATGCAGTCTGTCTCAACTCTTAGCCAAGAGAGACTGGCATGCATAGTATTTATATCAGCCCTCTGACTACAATGAAGAGCAAGACATGCCACTCTGTTCATTCACTCCAATGACTCTCAAAATTCTAATTCAAGAATTCCTTTACAGCCAATTTACTATGATGGTGAATATTATGTAAGCCTGGTCTGAAAAATATTTTGCTGTCTTGCCAACTACAATGACCAAAGGAGTTGACAAGACCATACAAACAGATCTGTGACCAGGCTATGTAGATATTGGTAAGGCTTGAAAACACAACCCAAAGCAAACCTGTTGTACGTACGGCATGTTTAACAAACCAAACCTGGGCCATGTTTAGTAGCCAAATGTTGAACACTGCAGATAGAAATGCCATGAACCGATGCCAGGAATAGAACAAACATGCTTCACTGTCATGTAGACGTGGAGGATGATCATTGTCATGCAGATGTGAAGGATGATCATTGACATGGAGATGTGAAGGATGATCACTGACATGTAGATGTGAAGGATGATCACTGACATGTAGATGTGGAGGATGATCACTGACATGTAGATGTGGAGAATGATGTGATTCTTTATTCTACATGTCAGAGTGGCATGTTCGCTCTACGTTCCAAAACGTTGCACCTTGCTATTTCGTTTTTGTAAATAATCAGTTGTACTTGATTAACCTGCCTGGTAAAATACCTGTGTGTCTCAGATGAAGGAGCTGACGAGAGACTGGCGCACCACCCTGGCCGCAGCGCTGTGCTCTGATTCGCTGGAGGTCAACAGGGAAGGGACCAAAGTGAGGCGCAGAGAGCCTCTGCCTGATTGGCTGTTGAGTGCCCCTAACAGCAAGCTGCTACTAGCCTGGAACCTGTTTGGGGAAAACACAGGAAGTGACATCTCTACCCTCAGCAGCTTGGACCAACAGGTAGTCCTAGAGAAAGCTCTGAAGCTGTTCAGTGCCCATGCTGCCGTGGCCTCGCTGCGTATCCTCCGTCCTGGGAAAGAGCTTCCTGTGGAGCTGAGACGCCATGCCAGGAGGCATGCCGAGCTGGGCCGCAGGTAAAACCAAAGGCAGCGTTTGCTGACTATTGATCATCAATATTGTCCTCAATTAGGGCAGTCTCTATGAAGTCCCGACATTGCTTCTCACTTTAGATACCTGTTAGTGTAATTTTACAGGACTGACAGACATGGGCGCTGTCCTATATACATAATTACAAAGAAATGCATTGCAAGACTATTGTGCACTGGGAAAATATGGCAAAATCTCTCAACTGTTGTTTTCCATATCATCAGGACGTGTGCTGTGGTGGAGTTTGAGACCCTGGAGGGGGCCAGGTTGGCCTACCGAGCACTGCAGAGAGGAGGAGCAGAGGGGGCCGTGGTTTGTGTCGCCAGCCTGGGCAGCCCTGGCACGCGCTCACCCCCCTCCTCCTCGTCCCACCCCACCAACCGGCAGGCGGAGAAGGAGGGTGAGGAGGACCCCAAGCCAGATGGAGGCCCCGAGGTGACTAAGGTGTCCCAGAAAAATCCCAAGGTGAAATCGAGATGTTTCACCAACAGCTCCCTGAAGGATCCGGTCCCGTCTAGATGTTTCATAAACGACTCTATGAAGCATCCGGAACTACTGAAGAGCTTAGAGTCTGACCCTGCCCAGGCCACAGTCCCAACCCTGGGTTCAGCCCCAGCCAGGCTTTCATGCAGAAGGATCCAGCGCCATAAGTCCCTGGACAGCCCCCTGGGCCAGGAGGGTCATTGCCAAACATCACAAAGGGATAGGCCCTCCTCCTCGGACAGCCATGCGTCCCGCGTCCCCCTGGTCCTGTCTAAGCTCCGGGACTTAAGGTCTGGAGGTGTGGGAAGGAGCAGGTGCTCTGGGGACAATGTACAGGAGAAGGTGGCCTGCCCCTGGGTGCAGCGCCAGAAGGTGGCTACTAGCGCGGCCCTACTCCACCCGGAAACCCCGGGCAAGCTGCGGAGACAGACTCTGCCCCTGAGGGTGGTGCGTCTGCCCCAAGGACCCTACGGGACCAAGGGCTTCTATGGAGGCAGGGGAAGAGGGAAGCTAACTCAGCAGCAGTAATCTGTCTGTCTATTGAACAACAAACCTCTTCTGGATGACACCCTGTCTGTCCCTTTAAATGTTTCGACTGATGAAATTAAATATATTGTAGCCATGATTGTTGCCATGATAACAAAAAAAGAGTTAAGTCATCGAAATGAAAGATAAATAAAATATTTTGTCATATTAAACACACAGTATTTGTTGTGAAATACATGTGAGAACTCTCCCTGAGAGCATCAGTTGATGTCTGTGTTATTACTCTGTTATTCACTGACACTTGTGATGTAGTACCAGATCTGAAGCCAGGGGCACTGTTGTCCTGCTTTATGACACAGAATGAAGATAAATGAGTTACACTTTTTCTTTATAGTCAAATAGCTCTAAATGGCCATTTAGATGTGAAAATGTAATGACCATGTCATGAGTATTGTTACAGTTACCTCAGGGCTCTCCAACCCTGTTCTCGGGGAGCTACCTAGTTGTAACTAACTTGATTCAGCTTATGAACCAGCTAACTATTAAAATCAGGTGCAGTAGATTAGGGATGGAGCGAAAACCTACCAGACAGTAGCTCTCTAGGAGCAAGGTTGGAGAGCCCTGCCCTACATGCCTGGCTCTGGTGAAAAGTAGTGTACTATGTAGGGAATAGGGGGCCTATTGGGATGCAGATGTCTCTCCCAACAAGGTTGAGCCTTTACCAGATGTCCCTGTGTAGGATACTGAGGGATCATCTTAGTATCCACCTCTTTGAAACATACTCCATTGATTCCAATGACTCATTTGGTCCAGACAATAATCCACGTGTTGTGGGATTTTCAGGAAGACCTATCTAGTTTCTACAGTACAGCTTTATCCCAGACGTTATCACTGTGCCTTACAGACAGCTTGTTTCACCTTAAGCCCAGCGTTCAGTCTGGTTCAACCACCAGGCTATATTACAGATGTCACCTGACTGACAGTGACACGTTTATAGAAGTAGTGACTGAATACTTCCTCACAATCAAGCCCAAACCTAAACAATGTACAATATAAACCTGGTATAAAACCCCAAATGTAAACAAAGGCTTATTCAGTATTCCATCTTAACCAATACATTGCACAGTATGCTGTGACAGCATGGACCATATGCTGAACATTCCCCACACTCACTAAGGGTGTACCCCAAATGGCAGCCTATTCCCTACGTAGTGCACCACTTTTCACCAGGGCCCAAGTAATGCACTATATAGGGAATAAGGTGCCATTTGGGATGCAACCCAAACCTCGATGGAAAGGATTCCCCTGTATTTCCTACTTCTCCACCAGCAGCGCCCAGCCTTAACAGGAAGCCATTGTGAGGGTCAAATTACCAGGGTTAGAGCTTCCAAGCCCATTCAATTAATTCTTATTTCCATGTTTGACAGTGTCAAATAAATATAATAAAGTAAAGTATACTCATTGTGGTAAGAAAATCCATAGCTATGAAGGCACTTTCCTGTGAAATGTAAGTAAAATCTGTCACAGCTTTCAGAAAGTATCCACAGCCCTTTACTTTCATCACATTTTGTTGATTTGTTGTCACTGGCCTACGCACAATACAACAACGTTAAATTGAAGTTATATTTTTAGAAATGTTTAGAAATGTATTAAAAATGAAGAGCTGAAATGTCTTGAGTATTCAACCCCTTTGTTATGGCAAGCCTAAATAAGTTCAGGAGTAAAAGCATCTTTTCACTTTGTCATTATGGGTTATGGTATGACAAAAACATATTTTTAATGCATTTTGAAAGTATCAATCAAAAGTTTGGACACCTACTCATTCCAGGGTTTTTCTTTTTCTTTATTTTTACTAATTTCTACATTGTAGAATAATAGTGAAGACATTTAAAAACATGAAATAACACATATGGAATCATGTAGTAACCAAAAAAGTGTTACACAAATAAAAACATATTTTATATTTGAGATTCTACAAAATAGCCATCCTTTGCCTTGATGACTGCTTTGCACATTCTCTCAACAAGCTTCTTGAGGTAGTCACCTGGAATGCATTTCAATTAACAGGTGTGCCTTGTTGAAAGTCAATTTGTGGAATTTTGTTCCTTCCTAATGCGTTTTGGCCAATCAGTTGTGTTGTGACAAGGTAGGGGTAGTATACAGAAGATAGCCCTATTTGGTAAAAGACCCTAATATGGCAAGAACAGCTCAACTAAGCAAAGAGAAACGACAGTCCATCACTACTTTAAGACATGAAGGTCAGTCAATCCAGAAAATGTTACCAGTCTCAGAAATTGCATTCCATATAAAAGCTTCAGAAATCAGAAATCTGTCTTTTGGTCTGATGAATCCAAATGTTTGATTTTGGTTCCAACCCCCGTGTCTTTGTGAGATGCAGAGTAGGTGAACGGATTATCTCTCCATGAAGCATGGAGGAGAAGGTGTGATGGTGCTTTGCTGGTGACACTGTTTGTGATTTATTTAGTATTCAAGACACACTTAACCAGCATGGCTACCACAGTATTCTGCAGCAATATGCCATCCCATCTGGTTTGCACTTAGTGGGACTATCATTTGTTTTTCAACAGGACAATGGCCCAACACACCTCCAGGCTGTGTAAGGGCTATTAGACCAAGAAGGAGAGTGATGGAGTGCTGCATCAGATGACCTGGAATCCATAATCACCCAACCTCAACCCAATTGAGATGGTTTGGGGTGAGTTGGACTGCAGAGTGAAGGAAAAGCAGCCAACAAGAGCTCAGCATATGTGGGAACTACTCCAAGGCGGTTTCAAAAGCATTCCAGGTGAAGCTGGTTGAGAGAATGCCAAGAGTCTGTAAAGCTGTCAAGGGTGGCTACTTTGAAAAATATAAATATATTTTATTTGTTTAACACTTTGCTTACTACATGATTCCATATGTGTTATTTAATAGTTTCGATGTCATTACTATTATTCTACATTGTAGAAAATAGAAAAAATAAAGAAAAACCCTTGAATGAGTAGGTGTGTCCAAATTTTGAATGGTAAAATGATCGTATTTTCCATGACAACATGTGGAGCCTCAAATAGAATTAACAAACAAATGATCAAAAACGAATATTTAGCTGTTAGCAAGGCAAGTTGTTGTATTTTGAGACGTTTTGTGGTTAGAATTGCAGTATGTTGTGATGTGTACCCAGGTGCAGAGAAGAGACCAGACGAGAAATCAGCGGATAAACATAAAACTTTACTGAGAAACGGTAATGGAAGGATCACAGTAACACTAGGAAAACAACAAACACTAAGACTCGAAAACTCACTCAGGAGACAAATGCACATGGCAGATAATTCCAGCTTCAGCAAAGGACAACAGAAAACACACCTCTGTTAACCTGTTGAGTGTAGGGGGCAGTATTTTGATGTTTGGATGAAAAACTTACCCAAATTAAACTGCCTATTTCTCAGGCCCAGAAGCTAGAATATGCATATATGCCAGATTAGGATAGAAAACACTCTAACGTTTCCAAAACAGTCAGAATATTGTCTGTGAGTATAATAGAACTAATATTGCAGGCGAAAACCTGAGGAAAATCCAACTAGGAAGTGCCTCTTATTTTGAAATCTCCCTGTCCCATTGCATGCCTTCCCTCCATTTAAAGGGGTATCAACCAGATTCCTTTCCCTATGGCTTCCACATGGTGTGAAAAGTCTTTAGACATAGTTTCAGCACTTTATTCTGAAAAATGAGTGAGAACAATCACATCGCGTCAGTGGATGGCTGGGTGTCCCTAGAGTTTTGCATGCGCCAACAGCTTGGGAGCAGACATTTTCTCTCTCTCGCTCCTATTGAATAAGCTACAGTCCGGTTAAAATATTATCGATTATTTATTGTAAAAACAACCTGAGGATTGATTATAAAAAAACGTTTGACATGTTTCTACGAATTTTACGGATACTATTTGGAACATTTATTGTGTAACTGGGAGTCTCGTGAGTGCAAACAGCCGAAGATCATCAAAGGTAAGAGATTCATTTTATTGCTTTTCTGACTTTCGTGACCAGTCTACTTTGCTGCTAACTGTTTGTAATGTTCTGTCTGCTGAGAGAGATGATCTCACATAAACGCTTGGTCTGCTTTTGCTGTAAAGCTTTTTTTAAATCTGGGACGACAGCTAAACTGTGCTTTGCTGTATTGAACTTGTGATTTCATGAAAATTAAATATTTTTAGTAATTTAATTTGAATTTGGTGCTCTGCAATTCAGCGGATGTTGACAAAAATTATCCCGCTAACAGGATGGGTGCGCCAAAAAGTTAACAGGGAAATCATAACGAGTAAATAGGACAGAGCTCTCTGCTGCCCTCTGGTGACAGGTGGAACCATGATATATTTTAGACATGAGCTATTAACTTTTGACGGACAGGTTGTATCTGGACGATCAAAAACGGTTGCTTAGCAACTGGTATCACCGTATCACCAAAATAAGTTCCAATCATTGTCTAATCGTTGTAATTGGAGGATAGCTGTGAGGGTGATCGAATCAGAATCAAATCCTCTGTTCTCCTCGAGCTTATTGATGAAAGAATGTTCATATTTGAAGATGGATAAAGGCCAGTATTTTTGGCACATGACATGGGATGGATTAGCTAATGAGACTGGTACCCAGGCTAGGAAAACCCTTTCTCAGGTGCCGCTCCAGTCTCCATAAATGTTGGGTTGAGATCTGGTGAAGGAGACGGCCATGGCATATGGTTTACAGCAGCGGTTCCCAATCTAGGGGTCGTGACCACATGTGGGGTGCCCTGACATGAAAATGGGGTGGCGGGACAATTTCCAAAAACCTGGTAAAAGTAAATAAGTTGTTTTTGTCTCTTAAAATCATTGTAATGTGGTTAACCTTAAAAATCTAACTGAAAATTGGTGAAATCTAAACTTTAAATTTAGAGCACCTTTAGAGCTGGGGAAAAGGCTGCAATTGACCATTGGACTTGAATCATTCCCACGGTGAATGGCTAAGCCTGCTACGCTATACAACTACACACTATTGCAGTGACTAGTGATATGGTGAAAACTAGGCACACAAACTCACATCAATAGCTTTGTCAGATAACACTGTGAAACTAAGAATTGATGCTATAGCTAGCAATCAAGAGGACACTGACTGAACGACTCAAACTCCCCACCTTGTGCTCTTCCAATGGATTTTAGCTGTGAGGGACAAGATGCATTGACTTTTGTTTGCTACATGTCGTAGGATGCTATTTACGAGGACATACAGTGGGGAGAAAAAGTATTTGAGACACTGCCGATTTTGCAGGTTTTCCTACTTACAACGCATGTAGAGGTCTGTAATTTTTTTTATCATAGGTACACTTCAACTGTGAGAGACGGAATCTAAAACAAAAATACAGAAAATCACATTGTATGATTTTTAAGTAATTAATTTGCATTTTATTGCATGACATAAGTATTTGATTCATCAGTAAAGCAGAACTTAATATTTGGTACAGAAACCTTTGTTTGCAATTACAGAGATCATACGTTTCCTGTAGTTCTTGACCAGGTTTGCACACACTGCAGCAGGGATTTTGGCCCTCTCCTCCATACAGACCTTCTCCAGATCCTTCATGTTTCGGGGCTGTCGCTGGGCAATACGGACTTTCAGCCCCCTCCAAAGATTTTATATTGGGTTAAGGTCTGGAGACTGGCTAGGCCAATCCAGGACCTTGAGATGCTTCTTATGGAGCCACTCCTTAGTTGCCCTAGCTGTGCGTTTCGGGTCGTTGTCATGCCGGAAGATCCAGCCACGACCCTTCTTCAATGCTCTTATTGAGGGAAGGAGGTTACTGGCCAAGATCTCCCCTCAATATGGTGCAGTCGTCCTGTCCCCAAAGAGTGATGTTTCCACCTTCATGCTTCACGGTTGGGATGGCGTTCTTGGGGTTGTACTCATCCTTCTTCTTCCTCCAAACACGGCGAGTGGAGTTTAGACCAAAAAGCTGCATTTTTGTCTCATCAGACCACATGACCTTCTCCCATCCCTCCTCTTGATCATCCAGATGGTCATTGGCAAACTTCAGACGGGCCTGGACATGCGCTGGCTTGAGCAGGGGGACCTTGCGTGCGCTGCAGGATTTTAATCCATGGCGGCGTAGTGTGTTACTAATGGTTTTCTTTGAGACTGTGGTCCCAGCTCTCTTCAGGTCATTTACCAGGTCCTGCTGTGTAGTTTTGGGCTGATCCCTCACCTTCCTCATGATCAATGATGCCCCACGAGGTGAGATCTTGCATGGAGCCCCAGACCGAGGGTGATTGACCGTCATCTTGAACTTCTTCCATTTTCTAATAATTGCGCCAACAGTTGTTGCCTTCTCACCAAGCTGCTTGCCTATTGTCCTGTAGCCCATTACAGCCTTGTGCAGGTCTACAATTTTATCCCTCATGTCCTTACACAGCTCCCTGGTCTTGGCCATTGTGGAGAGGTTGGAGTCTGTTTAATTGAGTGTGTGGACAGGTGTCTTTTATACAGGTAACGAGTTCAAACAGGTGCAGTTAATACAGGTAATGAGTCGTGAACAGGAGGGCTTCTTAAAGAAAAACTAACAGGTCTGTGAGAGCCGGAATTCTTACTGGTTGGTAGGTGATCAAATACTTATGTCATGCAATAAAATGCAAATGAATTACTTAAAAATCATACAATGTGATTTTCTGGATTTTTGTTTTAGATTCCGTCTCTCACAGTTGAAGTGTACCTATGATAAAAATGACAGATGTCTACATGCTTTGTAAGTAGGAAAACCTGCAAAATCGGCAGTGTCTCAAATACTTGTTCTCCCCACTGTACGTGACCCGTTTCAAAGCTAGGCATATGTTGACATCACTACTTCACAGGGAGAAATATAAATGTTTTTATCAAAATGTGTTTTTTGGCAGAAATGCCATGTGAACTTTCATGTGCCTCAACTAAATAGTATTCCATCTGTAAATACAAATAAGATTGTTAACCACTCGGGCATCACAACTTTCTCAATTAGCTCAGACAAAGACAAACATATTCTGAGCACTTGAATCACTGGACAAGTCCATGTATTAAATAGATTATCCATATCAAGTCACCAAGGATACGTTCAAAATACTGGTTTATCATAGCACTGCGAGCAGATTTAAACCCTGCGCAAGAAGCCAACATTGGATTTCAAGTCCAAAGCCTTAAAATGACTGCCATCAAAACTTACTCTGTTATCTTGCAGTCCTTAACAGCTCGGCTATCTCACAACCAGCAGGATCTGTACTGAAGAGCCTATTTGAATTCTTTGTCTTCAAAGAAAAATTCTGAGCACTTGAATCAAAGGACAAGTCCATGGATTAAGCACATTATCCATATCAAGTCACCAAGGATATGTTCAAAATACTGGTTTATCATAGCACTGCGAGCGGAGTTCAACCCTGCGCAGGAAGACAACATTGGATTTCAAGTCCAAAGCCTTAACCACTCTGCCATCAAAACTTACTCTGTTATCTTGCAGTCCTTAACAGCTCGACTTTCTCACAACCAGCAGGATCTGGACTGAAGAGCCTATTTGAATTCTTTGTCTTCAAAGAAAAATTCTGAGCACTTGAATCAAAGAACAAGTCCATGGATTAAGCACATTATCCATATCAAGTCACCAAGGATATGTTCAAAATACTGGTTTATCATAGCACTGTGAGCGGAGTTCAACCCTGCGCAGGAAGACAACATTGGATTTCAAGTCCAAAGCCTTAACCACTCTGCCATCAAAACTTACTCTGTTATCTTGCAGTCCTTAACAGCTCGGCTTTCTCACAACCAGCAGGATCTGGACTGAAGAGCCTATTTGAACTCTTTGTCAAGGAAGAAATAGTCTGAGCACTTGAATCAAAGGACAAGTCCATGCATTAAGCACATTATCCATATCAAGTCACCGAGGATGTGTTAAAAATAAAAACTGGTTTGTCATAGCGCTGTGAGCAGGGTTCGAACCTGCGCGGGGAGACCCCATTGGATTTCAAGTCCAACACCTTAACCACTCGGCCATCGCAGCTTGCTTCGTTAACTACCAGGCCTTAACCAGTCGCTTATCTCATTCTGTCAATTTTACTTCTGTAAAGACTAGACTGTCTACTGAAGAGCCTATTTGAACTGTTTTTCAAGGAATACATATTCTGAGCACTTGAATCAAAGGACAAGTCTACGCATTAAGCACTTCATCAATATCAAGTCACCAATGCTATTTTACAAATAAAGACTGGTTTGTCAATGCGCTGCGAGCAGTTTTAAAAACTGTACGGGGAGACAACACTGGAGTTCATTTGCAATGATTAAACCACTTGGCCATGGCAGCAGTAGGAATCTAAGGAAAGTGATGAGGAGAAAGAGCAAGTGGGCTATTCGCTTCGAGCAATGTTAAAACATGGGTGGGGAGACCCCATTGAAATTCAGGTCCAACGTCTAAAGAACTCGGCCATTGCAGCTGTTGGAATGCAAGTAAAGGGATTGGGATTTGGAAACAGACATCATTGGTGTAAAATGGTAAACTTGATGGCACGACATATTGATCTTATTGCTCCAAATCACGTCTTAACCACTCGGCCATCACAGCTTTCTGAATTAGCTCACACAAAGACAAAAGTATTCTGAGCACGTGAATAACTGGACAAGTCCATGTATTAAAGAGATTATCCATATCAAGTCACCAAGGATAAGTTCAAAACACTGGTTTGGCAAAGCTCTGTGAACAGGGTTCAAACCTGTACGGGAGGGAGCCTTCACTGGATTTCCAACGCCTTAACCGCTGGGCCATCAAAGCATGTTACGTTAACTACCAAACATTAACCAGTCGGCTATCTAATTCTGTCCATTTTACATCTGTAAAGACTAGACTATCTTCTGAAGAGCCAATTTGAACTGTTTCTCAAGGAATTTGTATTCTGAGCACTTGAATCAAAGGACAAGTCCATGGATTAAGCACATTATCCATATCAAGTCACCAAGGATATGTTCAAAATACTGGTTTATCATAGCACTGCGAGCGGAGTTCAACCCTGCGCAGGAAGACAACATTGGATTTCAAGTCCAAAGCCTTAACCACTCTGCCATCAAAACTTACTCTGTTATCTTGCAGTCCTTAACAGCTCGACTTTCTCACAACCAGCAGGATCTGTACTGAAGAGCCTATTTGAATTCTTTGTCTTCAAAGAAAAATTCTGAGCACTTGAATCAAAGAACAAGTCCATGGATTAAGCACATTATCCATATCAAGTCACCAAGGATATGTTCAAAATACTGGTTTATCATAGCACTGTGAGCGGAGTTCAACCCTGCGCAGGAAGACAACATTGGATTTCAAGTCCAAAGCCTTAACCACTCTGCCATCAAAACTTACTCTGTTATCTTGCAGTCCTTAACAGCTCGGCTTTCTCACAACCAGCAGGATCTGGACTGAAGAGCCTATTTGAACTCTTTGTCAAGGAAGAAATAGTCTGAGCACTTGAATCAAAGGACAAGTCCATGCATTAAGCACATTATCCATATCAAGTCACCGAGGATATGTTAAAAATAAAAACTGGTTTGTCATAGCGCTGTGAGCAGGGTTCGAACCTGCGCGGGGAGACCCCATTGGATTTCAAGTCCAACACCTTAACCACTCGGCCATCGCAGCTTGCTTCGTTAACTACCAGGCCTTAACCAGTCGCTTATCTCATTCTGTCAATTTTACTTCTGTAAATACTAGACTGTCTACTGAAGAGCCTATTTGAACTGTTTTTTAAGGAATACATATTCTGAGCACTTGAATCAAAGGACAAGTCTACGCATTAAGCACTTCATCAATATCAAGTCACCAATGCTATTTTACAAATAAAGACTGGTTTGCCAATGCGCTGCGAGCAGTTTTAAAAACTGTACGGGGAGACAACACTGGAGTTCATTTGCAATGATTAAACCACTTGGCCATGGCAGCAGTAGGAATCTAAGGAAAGTGATGAGGAGAAAGAGCAAGTGGGCTATTCGCTTCGAGCAATGTTAAAACATGGGTGGGGAGACCCCATTGAAATTCAGGTCCAACGTCTAAAGAACTCGGCCATTGCAGCTGTTGGAATGCAAGTAAAGGGATTGGGATTTGGAAACAGACATCATTGGTGTAAAATGGTAAACTTGATGGCACGACATATTGATCTTATTGCTCCAAATCACGTCTTAACCACTCGGCCATCACAGCTTTCTGAATTAGCTCACACAAAGACAAAAGTATTCTGAGCACGTGAATAACTGGACAAGTCCATGTATTAAAGAGATTATCCATATCAAGTCACCAAGGATAAGTTCAAAACACTGGTTTGGCAAAGCTCTGTGAACAGGGTTCAAACCTGTACGGGAGGGAGCCTTCACTGGATTTCCAACGCCTTAACCGCTGGGCCATCAAAGCATGTTACGTTAACTACCAAACATTAACCAGTCGGCTATCTAATTCTGTCCATTTTACATCTGTAAAGACTAGACTATCTTCTGAAGAGCCAATTTGAACTGTTTCTCAAGGAATTTGTATTCTGAGCACTTGAATCAAAGGACAAGTCCATGGATTAAGCACATTATCCATATCAAGTCACCAAGGATATGTTCAAAATACTGGTTTATCATAGCACTGCGAGCGGAGTTCAACCCTGCGCAGGAAGACAACATTGGATTTCAAGTCCAAAGCCTTAACCACTCTGCCATCAAAACTTACTCTGTTATCTTGCAGTCCTTAACAGCTCGACTTTCTCACAACCAGCAGGATCTGTACTGAAGAGCCTATTTGAATTCTTTGTCTTCAAAGAAAAATTCTGAGCACTTGAATCAAAGAACAAGTCCATGGATTAAGCACATTATCCATATCAAGTCACCAAGGATATGTTCAAAATACTGGTTTATCATAGCACTGTGAGCGGAGTTCAACCCTGCGCAGGAAGACAACATTGGATTTCAAGTCCAAAGCCTTAACCACTCTGCCATCAAAACTTACTCTGTTATCTTGCAGTCCTTAACAGCTCGGCTTTCTCACAACCAGCAGGATCTGGACTGAAGAGCCTATTTGAACTCTTTGTCAAGGAAGAAATAGTCTGAGCACTTGAATCAAAGGACAAGTCCATGCATTAAGCACATTATCCATATCAAGTCACCGAGGATATGTTAAAAATAAAAACTGGTTTGTCATAGCGCTGTGAGCAGGGTTAGAACCTGCGCGGGGAGACCCCATTGGATTTCAAGTCCAACACCTTAACCACTCGGCCATCGCAGCTTGCTTCGTTAACTACCAGGCCTTAACCAGTCGCTTATCTCATTCTGTCAATTTTACTTCTGTAAATACTAGACTGTCTACTGAAGAGCCTATTTGAACTGTTTTTTAAGGAATACATATTCTGAGCACTTGAATCAAAGGACAAGTCTACGCATTAAGCACTTCATCAATATCAAGTCACCAATGCTATTTTACAAATAAAGACTGGTTTGCCAATGCGCTGCGAGCAGTTTTAAAAACTGTACGGGGAGACAACACTGGAGTTCATTTGCAATGATTAAACCACTTGGCCATGGCAGCAGTAGGAATCTAAGGAAAGTGATGAGGAGAAAGAGCAAGTGGGCTATTCGCTTCGAGCAATGTTAAAACATGGGTGGGGAGACCCCATTGAAATTCAGGTCCAACGTCTAAAGAACTCGGCCATTGCAGCTGTTGGAATGCAAGTAAAGGGATTGGGATTTGGAAACAGACATCATTGGTGTAAAATGGTAAACTTGATGGCACGACATATTGATCTTATTGCTCCAAATCACGTCTTAACCACTCGGCCATCACAGCTTTCTGAATTAGCTCACACAAAGACAAAAGTATTCTGAGCACGTGAATCACTGGACAAGTCCATGTATTAAAGAGATTATCCATATCAAGTCACCAAGGATAAGTTCAAAACACTGGTTTGGCAAAGCTCTGTGAACAGGGTTCAAACCTGTACGGGAGGGAGCCTTCACTGGATTTCCAACGCCTTAACCGCTGGGCCATCAAAGCATGTTACGTTAACTACCAAACATTAACCAGTCGGCTATCTAATTCTGTCCATTTTACATCTGTAAAGACTAGACTATCTTCTGAAGAGCCAATTTGAACTGTTTCTCAAGGAATTTGTATTCTGAGCACTTGAATCAAAGGACAAGTCCATGGATTAAGCACATTATCCATATCAAGTCACCAAGGATATGTTCAAAATACTGGTTTATCATAGCACTGCGAGCGGAGTTCAACCCTGCGCAGGAAGACAACATTGGATTTCAAGTCCAAAGCCTTAACCACTCTGCCATCAAAACTTACTCTGTTATCTTGCAGTCCTTAACAGCTCGACTTTCTCACAACCAGCAGGATCTGTACTGAAGAGCCTATTTGAATTCTTTGTCTTCAAAGAAAAATTCTGAGCACTTGAATCAAAGAACAAGTCCATGGATTAAGCACATTATCCATATCAAGTCACCAAGGATATGTTCAAAATACTGGTTTATCATAGCACTGTGAGCGGAGTTCAACCCTGCGCAGGAAGACAACATTGGATTTCAAGTCCAAAGCCTTAACCACTCTGCCATCAAAACTTACTCTGTTATCTTGCAGTCCTTAACAGCTCGGCTTTCTCACAACCAGCAGGATCTGGACTGAAGAGCCTATTTGAACTCTTTGTCAAGGAAGAAATAGTCTGAGCACTTGAATCAAAGGACAAGTCCATGCATTAAGCACATTATCCATATCAAGTCACCGAGGATATGTTAAAAATAAAAACTGGTTTGTCATAGCGCTGTGAGCAGGGTTCGAACCTGCGCGGGGAGACCCCATTGGATTTCAAGTCCAACACCTTAACCACTCGGCCATCGCAGCTTGCTTCGTTAACTACCAGGCCTTAACCAGTCGCTTATCTCATTCTGTCAATTTTACTTCTGTAAAGACTAGACTGTCTACTGAAGAGCCTATTTGAACTGTTTTTCAAGGAATACATATTCTGAGCACTTGAATCAAAGGACAAGTCTACGCATTAAGCACTTCATCAATATCAAGTCACCAATGCTATTTTACAAATAAAGACTGGTTTGTCAATGCGCTGCGAGCAGTTTTAAAAACTGTACGGGGAGACAACACTGGAGTTCATTTGCAATGATTAAACCACTTGGCCATGGCAGCAGTAGGAATCTAAGGAAAGTGATGAGGAGAAAGAGCAAGTGGGCTATTCGCTTCGAGCAATGTTAAAACATGGGTGGGGAGACCCCATTGAAATTCAGGTCCAACGTCTAAAGAACTCGGCCATTGCAGCTGTTGGAATGCAAGTAAAGGGATTGGGATTTGGAAACAGACATCATTGGTGTAAAATGGTAAACTTGATGGCACGACATATTGATCTTATTGCTCCAAATCACGTCTTAACCACTCGGCCATCACAGCTTTCTGAATTAGCTCACACAAAGACAAAAGTATTCTGAGCACGTGAATAACTGGACAAGTCCATGTATTAAAGAGATTATCCATATCAAGTCACCAAGGATAAGTTCAAAACACTGGTTTGGCAAAGCTCTGTGAACAGGGTTCAAACCTGTACGGGAGGGAGCCTTCACTGGATTTCCAACGCCTTAACCGCTGGGCCATCAAAGCATGTTACGTTAACTACCAAACATTAACCAGTCGGCTATCTAATTCTGTCCATTTTACATCTGTAAAGACTAGACTATCTTCTGAAGAGCCAATTTGAACTGTTTCTCAAGGAATTTGTATTCTGAGCACTTGAATCAAAGGACAAGTCCATGGATTAAGCACATTATCCATATCAAGTCACCAAGGATATGTTCAAAATACTGGTTTATCATAGCACTGCGAGCGGAGTTCAACCCTGCGCAGGAAGACAACATTGGATTTCAAGTCCAAAGCCTTAACCACTCTGCCATCAAAACTTACTCTGTTATCTTGCAGTCCTTAACAGCTCGACTTTCTCACAACCAGCAGGATCTGTACTGAAGAGCCTATTTGAATTCTTTGTCTTCAAAGAAAAATTCTGAGCACTTGAATCAAAGAACAAGTCCATGGATTAAGCACATTATCCATATCAAGTCACCAAGGATATGTTCAAAATACTGGTTTATCATAGCACTGTGAGCGGAGTTCAACCCTGCGCAGGAAGACAACATTGGATTTCAAGTCCAAAGCCTTAACCACTCTGCCATCAAAACTTACTCTGTTATCTTGCAGTCCTTAACAGCTCGGCTTTCTCACAACCAGCAGGATCTGGACTGAAGAGCCTATTTGAACTCTTTGTCAAGGAAGAAATAGTCTGAGCACTTGAATCAAAGGACAAGTCCATGCATTAAGCACATTATCCATATCAAGTCACCGAGGATATGTTAAAAATAAAAACTGGTTTGTCATAGCGCTGTGAGCAGGGTTCGAACCTGCGCGGGGAGACCCCATTGGATTTCAAGTCCAACACCTTAACCACTCGGCCATCGCAGCTTGCTTCGTTAACTACCAGGCCTTAACCAGTCGCTTATCTCATTCTGTCAATTTTACTTCTGTAAATACTAGACTGTCTACTGAAGAGCCTATTTGAACTGTTTTTTAAGGAATACATATTCTGAGCACTTGAATCAAAGGACAAGTCTACGCATTAAGCACTTCATCAATATCAAGTCACCAATGCTATTTTACAAATAAAGACTGGTTTGCCAATGCGCTGCGAGCAGTTTTAAAAACTGTACGGGGAGACAACACTGGAGTTCATTTGCAATGATTAAACCACTTGGCCATGGCAGCAGTAGGAATCTAAGGAAAGTGATGAGGAGAAAGAGCAAGTGGGCTATTCGCTTCGAGCAATGTTAAAACATGGGTGGGGAGACCCCATTGAAATTCAGGTCCAACGTCTAAAGAACTCGGCCATTGCAGCTGTTGGAATGCAAGTAAAGGGATTGGGATTTGGAAACAGACATCATTGGTGTAAAATGGTAAACTTGATGGCACGACATATTGATCTTATTGCTCCAAATCACGTCTTAACCACTCGGCCATCACAGCTTTCTGAATTAGCTCACACAAAGACAAAAGTATTCTGAGCACGTGAATCACTGGACAAGTCCATGTATTAAAGAGATTATCCATATCAAGTCACCAAGGATAAGTTCAAAACACTGGTTTGGCAAAGCTCTGTGAACAGGGTTCAAACCTGTACGGGAGGGAGCCTTCACTGGATTTCCAACGCCTTAACCGCTGGGCCATCAAAGCATGTTACGTTAACTACCAAACATTAACCAGTCGGCTATCTAATTCTGTCCATTTTACATCTGTAAAGACTAGACTATCTTCTGAAGAGCCAATTTGAACTGTTTCTCAAGGAATTTGTATTCTGAGCACTTGAATCAAAGGACAAGTCCATGGATTAAGCACATTATCCATATCAAGTCACCAAGGATATGTTCAAAATACTGGTTTATCATAGCACTGCGAGCGGAGTTCAACCCTGCGCAGGAAGACAACATTGGATTTCAAGTCCAAAGCCTTAACCACTCTGCCATCAAAACTTACTCTGTTATCTTGCAGTCCTTAACAGCTCGACTTTCTCACAACCAGCAGGATCTGGACTGAAGAGCCTATTTGAATTCTTTGTCTTCAAAGAAAAATTCTGAGCACTTGAATCAAAGAACAAGTCCATGGATTAAGCACATTATCCATATCAAGTCACCAAGGATATGTTCAAAATACTGGTTTATCATAGCACTGTGAGCGGAGTTCAACCCTGCGCAGGAAGACAACATTGGATTTCAAGTCCAAAGCCTTAACCACTCTGCCATCAAAACTTACTCTGTTATCTTGCAGTCCTTAACAGCTCGGCTTTCTCACAACCAGCAGGATCTGGACTGAAGAGCCTATTTGAACTCTTTGTCAAGGAAGAAATAGTCTGAGCACTTGAATCAAAGGACAAGTCCATGCATTAAGCACATTATCCATATCAAGTCACCGAGGATATGTTAAAAATAAAAACTGGTTTGTCATAGCGCTGTGAGCAGGGTTCGAACCTGCGCGGGGAGACCCCATTGGATTTCAAGTCCAACACCTTAACCACTCGGCCATCGCAGCTTGCTTCGTTAACTACCAGGCCTTAACCAGTCGCTTATCTCATTCTGTCAATTTTACTTCTGTAAAGACTAGACTGTCTACTGAAGAGCCTATTTGAACTGTTTTTCAAGGAATACATATTCTGAGCACTTGAATCAAAGGACAAGTCTACGCATTAAGCACTTCATCAATATCAAGTCACCAATGCTATTTTACAAATAAAGACTGGTTTGTCAATGCGCTGCGAGCAGTTTTAAAAACTGTACGGGGAGACAACACTGGAGTTCATTTGCAATGATTAAACCACTTGGCCATGGCAGCAGTAGGAATCTAAGGAAAGTGATGAGGAGAAAGAGCAAGTGGGCTATTCGCTTCGAGCAATGTTAAAACATGGGTGGGGAGACCCCATTGAAATTCAGGTCCAACGTCTAAAGAACTCGGCCATTGCAGCTGTTGGAATGCAAGTAAAGGGATTGGGATTTGGAAACAGACATCATTGGTGTAAAATGGTAAACTTGATGGCACGACATATTGATCTTATTGCTCCAAATCACGTCTTAACCACTCGGCCATCACAGCTTTCTGAATTAGCTCACACAAAGACAAAAGTATTCTGAGCACGTGAATCACTGGACAAGTCCATGTATTAAAGAGATTATCCATATCAAGTCACCAAGGATAAGTTCAAAACACTGGTTTGGCAAAGCTCTGTGAACAGGGTTCAAACCTGTACGGGAGGGAGCCTTCACTGGATTTCCAACGCCTTAACCGCTGGGCCATCAAAGCATGTTACGTTAATTACCAAACATTAACCAGTCGGCTATCTAATTCTGTCCATTTTACATCTGTAAAGACTAGACTATCTTCTGAAGAGCCAATTTGAACTGTTTCTCAAGGAATTTGTATTCTGAGCACTTGAATCAAAGGACAAGTCCATGGATTAAGCACATTATCCATATCAAGTCACCAAGGATATGTTCAAAATACTGGTTTATCATAGCACTGCGAGCGGAGTTCAACCCTGCGCAGGAAGACAACATTGGATTTCAAGTCCAAAGCCTTAACCACTCTGCCATCAAAACTTACTCTGTTATCTTGCAGTCCTTAACAGCTCGACTTTCTCACAACCAGCAGGATCTGTACTGAAGAGCCTATTTGAATTCTTTGTCTTCAAAGAAAAATTCTGAGCACTTGAATCAAAGGACAAGTCCATGGATTAAGCACATTATCCATATCAAGTCACCAAGGATATGTTCAAAATACTGGTTTATCATAGCACTGTGAGCGGAGTTCAACCCTGCGCAGGAAGACAACATTGGATTTCAAGTCCAAAGCCTTAACCACTCTGCCATCAAAACGTACTCTGTTATCTTGCAGTCCTTAACAGCTCGGCTTTCTCACAACCAGCAGGATCTGGACTGAAGAGCCTATTTGAACTCTTTGTCAAGGAAGAAATAGTCTGAGCACTTGAATCAAAGGACAAGTCCATGCATTAAGCACATTATCCATATCAAGTCACCAAGAATATGTTCAAAATACTGGTTTATCATAGCACTGCGAGCGGAGTTCAACCCTGCGCAGGAAGACAACATTGGATTTCAAGTCCAAAGCCTTAACCACTCTGCCATCAAAACTTACTCTGTTATCTTGCAGTCCTTAACAGCTCGGCTTTCTCACAACCAGCAGGATCTGGACTGAAGAGCCTATTTGAACTCTTTGTCAAGGAAGAAATAGTCTGAGCACTTGAATCAAAGGACAAGTCCATGCATTAAGCATATTATCCATATCAAGTCACCGAGGATATGTTAAAAATAAAAACTGGTTTGTCATAGCGCTGTGAGCAGGGTTCGAACCTGCGCGGGGAGACCCCATTGGATTTCAAGTCCAACACCTTAACCACTCGGCCATCGCAGCTTGCTTCGTTAACTACCAGGCCTTAACCAGTCGCTTATCTCATTCTGTCAATTTTACTTCTGTAAAGACTAGACTGTCTACTGAAGAGCCTATTTGAACTGTTTTTCAAGGAATACATATTCTGAGCACTTGAATCAAAGGACAAGTCTACGCATTAAGCACTTCATCAATATCAAGTCACCAATGCTATTTTACAAATAAAGACTGGTTTGTCAATGCGCTGCGAGCAGTTTTAAAAACTGTACGGGGAGACAACACTGGAGTTCATTTGCAATGATTAAACCACTTGGCCATGGCAGCAGTAGGAATCTAAGGAAAGTGATGAGGAGAAAGAGCAAGTGGGCTATTCGCTTCGAGCAATGTTAAAACATGGGTGGGGAGACCCCATTGAAATTCAGGTCCAACGTCTAAAGAACTCGGCCATTGCAGCTGTTGGAATGCAAGTAAAGGGATTGGGATTTGGAAACAGACATCATTGGTGTAAAATGGTAAACTTGATGGCACGACATATTGATCTTATTGCTCCAAATCACGTCTTAACCACTCGGCCATCACAGCTTTCTGAATTAGCTCACACAAAGACAAAAGTATTCTGAGCACGTGAATCACTGGACAAGTCCATGTATTAAAGAGATTATCCATATCAAGTCACCAAGGATAAGTTCAAAACACTGGTTTGGCAAAGCTCTGTGAACAGGGTTCAAACCTGTACGGGAGGGAGCCTTCACTGGATTTCCAACGCCTTAACCGCTGGGCCATCAAAGCATGTTACGTTAACTACCAAACATTAACCAGTCGGCTATCTAATTCTGTCCATTTTACATCTGTAAAGACTAGACTATCTTCTGAAGAGCCAATTTGAACTGTTTCTCAAGGAATTTGTATTCTGAGCACTTGAATCAAAGGACAAGTCCATGGATTAAGCACATTATCCATATCAAGTCACCAAGGATATGTTCAAAATACTGGTTTATCATAGCACTGCGAGCGGAGTTCAACCCTGCGCAGGAAGACAACATTGGATTTCAAGTCCAAAGCCTTAACCACTCTGCCATCAAAACTTACTCTGTTATCTTGCAGTCCTTAACAGCTCGACTTTCTCACAACCAGCAGGATCTGTACTGAAGAGCCTATTTGAATTCTTTGTCTTCAAAGAAAAATTCTGAGCACTTGAATCAAAGGACAAGTCCATGGATTAAGCACATTATCCATATCAAGTCACCAAGGATATGTTCAAAATACTGGTTTATCATAGCACTGTGAGCGGAGTTCAACCCTGCGCAGGAAGACAACATTGGATTTCAAGTCCAAAGCCTTAACCACTCTGCCATCAAAACGTACTCTGTTATCTTGCAGTCCTTAACAGCTCGGCTTTCTCACAACCAGCAGTATCTGGACTGAAGAGCCTATTTGAACTCTTTGTCAAGGAAGAAATAGTCTGAGCACTTGAATCAAAGGACAAGTCCATGCATTAAGCACATTATCCATATCAAGTCACCAAGAATATGTTCAAAATACTGGTTTATCATAGCACTGCGAGCGGAGTTCAACCCTGCGCAGGAAGACAACATTGGATTTCAAGTCCAAAGCCTTAACCACTCTGCCATCAAAACTTACTCTGTTATCTTGCAGTCCTTAACAGCTCGGCTTTCTCACAACCAGCAGGATCTGGACTGAAGAGCCTATTTGAACTCTTTGTCAAGGAAGAAATAGTCTGAGCACTTGAATCAAAGGACAAGTCCATGCATTAAGCACATTATCCATATCAAGTCACCGAGGATATGTTAAAAATAAAAACTGGTTTGTCATAGCGCTGTGAGCAGGGTTCGAACCTGCGCGGGGAGACCCCATTGGATTTCAAGTCCAACACCTTAACCACTCGGCCATCGCAGCTTGCTTCGTTAACTACCAGGCCTTAACCAGTCGCTTATCTCATTCTGTCAATTTTACTTCTGTAAATACTAGACTGTCTACTGAAGAGCCTATTTGAACTGTTTTTTAAGGAATACATATTCTGAGCACTTGAATCAAAGGACAAGTCTACGCATTAAGCACTTCATCAATATCAAGTCACCAATGCTATTTTACAAATAAAGACTGGTTTGCCAATGCGCTGCGAGCAGTTTTAAAAACTGTACGGGGAGACAACACTGGAGTTCATTTGCAATGATTAAACCACTTGGCCATGGCAGCAGTAGGAATCTAAGGAAAGTGATGAGGAGAAAGAGCAAGTGGGCTATTCGCTTCGAGCAATGTTAAAACATGGGTGGGGAGACCCCATTGAAATTCAGGTCCAACGTCTAAAGAACTCGGCCATTGCAGCTGTTGGAATGCAAGTAAAGGGATTGGGATTTGGAAACAGACATCATTGGTGTAAAATGGTAAACTTGATGGCACGACATATTGATCTTATTGCTCCAAATCACGTCTTAACCACTCGGCCATCACAGCTTTCTGAATTAGCTCACACAAAGACAAAAGTATTCTGAGCACGTGAATCACTGGACAAGTCCATGTATTAAAGAGATTATCCATATCAAGTCACCAAGGATAAGTTCAAAACACTGGTTTGGCAAAGCTCTGTGAACAGGGTTCAAACCTGTACGGGAGGGAGCCTTCACTGGATTTCCAACGCCTTAACCGCTGGGCCATCAAAGCATGTTACGTTAACTACCAAACATTAACCAGTCGGCTATCTAATTCTGTCCATTTTACATCTGTAAAGACTAGACTATCTTCTGAAGAGCCAATTTGAACTGTTTCTCAAGGAATTTGTATTCTGAGCACTTGAATCAAAGGACAAGTCCATGGATTAAGCACATTATCCATATCAAGTCACCAAGGATATGTTCAAAATACTGGTTTATCATAGCACTGCGAGCGGAGTTCAACCCTGCGCAGGAAGACAACATTGGATTTCAAGTCCAAAGCCTTAACCACTCTGCCATCAAAACTTACTCTGTTATCTTGCAGTCCTTAACAGCTCGACTTTCTCACAACCAGCAGGATCTGGACTGAAGAGCCTATTTGAATTCTTTGTCTTCAAAGAAAAATTCTGAGCACTTGAATCAAAGAACAAGTCCATGGATTAAGCACATTATCCATATCAAGTCACCAAGGATATGTTCAAAATACTGGTTTATCATAGCACTGTGAGCGGAGTTCAACCCTGCGCAGGAAGACAACATTGGATTTCAAGTCCAAAGCCTTAACCACTCTGCCATCAAAACTTACTCTGTTATCTTGCAGTCCTTAACAGCTCGGCTTTCTCACAACCAGCAGGATCTGGACTGAAGAGCCTATTTGAACTCTTTGTCAAGGAAGAAATAGTCTGAGCACTTGAATCAAAGGACAAGTCCATGCATTAAGCACATTATCCATATCAAGTCACCGAGGATATGTTAAAAATAAAAACTGGTTTGTCATAGCGCTGTGAGCAGGGTTCGAACCTGCGCGGGGAGACCCCATTGGATTTCAAGTCCAACACCTTAACCACTCGGCCATCGCAGCTTGCTTCGTTAACTACCAGGCCTTAACCAGTCGCTTATCTCATTCTGTCAATTTTACTTCTGTAAAGACTAGACTGTCTACTGAAGAGCCTATTTGAACTGTTTTTCAAGGAATACATATTCTGAGCACTTGAATCAAAGGACAAGTCTACGCATTAAGCACTTCATCAATATCAAGTCACCAATGCTATTTTACAAATAAAGACTGGTTTGTCAATGCGCTGCGAGCAGTTTTAAAAACTGTACGGGGAGACAACACTGGAGTTCATTTGCAATGATTAAACCACTTGGCCATGGCAGCAGTAGGAATCTAAGGAAAGTGATGAGGAGAAAGAGCAAGTGGGCTATTCGCTTCGAGCAATGTTAAAACATGGGTGGGGAGACCCCATTGAAATTCAGGTCCAACGTCTAAAGAACTCGGCCATTGCAGCTGTTGGAATGCAAGTAAAGGGATTGGGATTTGGAAACAGACATCATTGGTGTAAAATGGTAAACTTGATGGCACGACATATTGATCTTATTGCTCCAAATCACGTCTTAACCACTCGGCCATCACAGCTTTCTGAATTAGCTCACACAAAGACAAAAGTATTCTGAGCACGTGAATCACTGGACAAGTCCATGTATTAAAGAGATTATCCATATCAAGTCACCAAGGATAAGTTCAAAACACTGGTTTGGCAAAGCTCTGTGAACAGGGTTCAAACCTGTACGGGAGGGAGCCTTCACTGGATTTCCAACGCCTTAACCGCTGGGCCATCAAAGCATGTTACGTTAATTACCAAACATTAACCAGTCGGCTATCTAATTCTGTCCATTTTACATCTGTAAAGACTAGACTATCTTCTGAAGAGCCAATTTGAACTGTTTCTCAAGGAATTTGTATTCTGAGCACTTGAATCAAAGGACAAGTCCATGGATTAAGCACATTATCCATATCAAGTCACCAAGGATATGTTCAAAATACTGGTTTATCATAGCACTGCGAGCGGAGTTCAACCCTGCGCAGGAAGACAACATTGGATTTCAAGTCCAAAGCCTTAACCACTCTGCCATCAAAACTTACTCTGTTATCTTGCAGTCCTTAACAGCTCGACTTTCTCACAACCAGCAGGATCTGTACTGAAGAGCCTATTTGAATTCTTTGTCTTCAAAGAAAAATTCTGAGCACTTGAATCAAAGGACAAGTCCATGGATTAAGCACATTATCCATATCAAGTCACCAAGGATATGTTCAAAATACTGGTTTATCATAGCACTGTGAGCGGAGTTCAACCCTGCGCAGGAAGACAACATTGGATTTCAAGTCCAAAGCCTTAACCACTCTGCCATCAAAACGTACTCTGTTATCTTGCAGTCCTTAACAGCTCGGCTTTCTCACAACCAGCAGGATCTGGACTGAAGAGCCTATTTGAACTCTTTGTCAAGGAAGAAATAGTCTGAGCACTTGAATCAAAGGACAAGTCCATGCATTAAGCACATTATCCATATCAAGTCACCAAGAATATGTTCAAAATACTGGTTTATCATAGCACTGCGAGCGGAGTTCAACCCTGCGCAGGAAGACAACATTGGATTTCAAGTCCAAAGCCTTAACCACTCTGCCATCAAAACTTACTCTGTTATCTTGCAGTCCTTAACAGCTCGGCTTTCTCACAACCAGCAGGATCTGGACTGAAGAGCCTATTTGAACTCTTTGTCAAGGAAGAAATAGTCTGAGCACTTGAATCAAAGGACAAGTCCATGCATTAAGCATATTATCCATATCAAGTCACCGAGGATATGTTAAAAATAAAAACTGGTTTGTCATAGCGCTGTGAGCAGGGTTCGAACCTGCGCGGGGAGACCCCATTGGATTTCAAGTCCAACACCTTAACCACTCGGCCATCGCAGCTTGCTTCGTTAACTACCAGGCCTTAACCAGTCGCTTATCTCATTCTGTCAATTTTACTTCTGTAAAGACTAGACTGTCTACTGAAGAGCCTATTTGAACTGTTTTTCAAGGAATACATATTCTGAGCACTTGAATCAAAGGACAAGTCTACGCATTAAGCACTTCATCAATATCAAGTCACCAATGCTATTTTACAAATAAAGACTGGTTTGTCAATGCGCTGCGAGCAGTTTTAAAAACTGTACGGGGAGACAACACTGGAGTTCATTTGCAATGATTAAACCACTTGGCCATGGCAGCAGTAGGAATCTAAGGAAAGTGATGAGGAGAAAGAGCAAGTGGGCTATTCGCTTCGAGCAATGTTAAAACATGGGTGGGGAGACCCCATTGAAATTCAGGTCCAACGTCTAAAGAACTCGGCCATTGCAGCTGTTGGAATGCAAGTAAAGGGATTGGGATTTGGAAACAGACATCATTGGTGTAAAATGGTAAACTTGATGGCACGACATATTGATCTTATTGCTCCAAATCACGTCTTAACCACTCGGCCATCACAGCTTTCTGAATTAGCTCACACAAAGACAAAAGTATTCTGAGCACGTGAATCACTGGACAAGTCCATGTATTAAAGAGATTATCCATATCAAGTCACCAAGGATAAGTTCAAAACACTGGTTTGGCAAAGCTCTGTGAACAGGGTTCAAACCTGTACGGGAGGGAGCCTTCACTGGATTTCCAACGCCTTAACCGCTGGGCCATCAAAGCATGTTACGTTAACTACCAAACATTAACCAGTCGGCTATCTAATTCTGTCCATTTTACATCTGTAAAGACTAGACTATCTTCTGAAGAGCCAATTTGAACTGTTTCTCAAGGAATTTGTATTCTGAGCACTTGAATCAAAGGACAAGTCCATGGATTAAGCACATTATCCATATCAAGTCACCAAGGATATGTTCAAAATACTGGTTTATCATAGCACTGCGAGCGGAGTTCAACCCTGCGCAGGAAGACAACATTGGATTTCAAGTCCAAAGCCTTAACCACTCTGCCATCAAAACTTACTCTGTTATCTTGCAGTCCTTAACAGCTCGACTTTCTCACAACCAGCAGGATCTGTACTGAAGAGCCTATTTGAATTCTTTGTCTTCAAAGAAAAATTCTGAGCACTTGAATCAAAGGACAAGTCCATGGATTAAGCACATTATCCATATCAAGTCACCAAGGATATGTTCAAAATACTGGTTTATCATAGCACTGTGAGCGGAGTTCAACCCTGCGCAGGAAGACAACATTGGATTTCAAGTCCAAAGCCTTAACCACTCTGCCATCAAAACGTACTCTGTTATCTTGCAGTCCTTAACAGCTCGGCTTTCTCACAACCAGCAGTATCTGGACTGAAGAGCCTATTTGAACTCTTTGTCAAGGAAGAAATAGTCTGAGCACTTGAATCAAAGGACAAGTCCATGCATTAAGCACATTATCCATATCAAGTCACCAAGAATATGTTCAAAATACTGGTTTATCATAGCACTGCGAGCGGAGTTCAACCCTGCGCAGGAAGACAACATTGGATTTCAAGTCCAAAGCCTTAACCACTCTGCCATCAAAACTTACTCTGTTATCTTGCAGTCCTTAACAGCTCGGCTTTCTCACAACCAGCAGGATCTGGACTGAAGAGCCTATTTGAACTCTTTGTCAAGGAAGAAATAGTCTGAGCACTTGAATCAAAGGACAAGTCCATGCATTAAGCATATTATCCATATCAAGTCACCGAGGATATGTTAAAAATAAAAACTGGTTTGTCATAGCGCTGTGAGCAGGGTTCGAACCTGCGCGGGGAGACCCCATTGGATTTCAAGTCCAACGCCTTAACCACTCCGCCATCGCAGCTTGCTTCGTTAACTACCAGGCCTTAACCAGTCGCTTATCTCATTCTGTCAATTTTACTTCTGTAAAGACTAGACTGTCTACTGAAGAGCCTATTTGAACTGTTTTTCAAGGAATACATATTCTGAGCACTTGAATCAAAGGACAAGTCTACGCATTAAGCACTTCATCAATATCAAGTCACCAATGCTATTTTACAAATAAAGACTGGTTTGTCAATGCGCTGCGAGCAGTTTTAAAAACTGTACGGGGAGACAACACTGGAGTTCATTTGCAATGATTAAACCACTTGGCCATGGCAGCAGTAGGAATCTAAGGAAAGTGATGAGGAGAAAGAGCAAGTGGGCTATTCGCTTCGAGCAATGTTAAAACATGGGTGGGGAGACCCCATTGAAATTCAGGTCCAACGTCTAAAGAACTCGGCCATTGCAGCTGTTGGAATGCAAGTAAAGGGATTGGGATTTGGAAACAGACATCATTGGTGTAAAATGGTAAACTTGATGGCACGACATATTGATCTTATTGCTCCAAATCACGTCTTAACCACTCGGCCATCACAGCTTTCTGAATTAGCTCACACAAAGACAAAAGTATTCTGAGCACGTGAATCACTGGACAAGTCCATGTATTAAAGAGATTATCCATATCAAGTCACCAAGGATAAGTTCAAAACACTGGTTTGGCAAAGCTCTGTGAACAGGGTTCAAACCTGTACGGGAGGGAGCCTTCACTGGATTTCCAACGCCTTAACTGCTGGGCCATCAAAGCATGTTACGTTAACTACCAAACATTAACCAGTCGGCTATCTAATTCTGTCCATTTTACATCTGTAAAGACTAGACTATCTTCTGAAGAGCCAATTTGAACTGTTTCTCAAGGAATTTGTATTCTGAGCACTTGAATCAAAGGACAAGTCCATGGATTAAGCACATTATCCATATCAAGTCACCAAGGATATGTTCAAAATACTGGTTTATCATAGCACTGCGAGCGGAGTTCAACCCTGCGCAGGAAGACAACATTGGATTTCAAGTCCAAAGCCTTAACCACTCTGCCATCAAAACTTACTCTGTTATCTTGCAGTCCTTAACAGCTCGACTTTCTCACAACCAGCAGGATCTGTACTGAAGAGCCTATTTGAATTCTTTGTCTTCAAAGAAAAATTCTGAGCACTTGAATCAAAGGACAAGTCCATGGATTAAGCACATTATCCATATCAAGTCACCAAGGATATGTTCAAAATACTGGTTTATCATAGCACTGTGAGCGGAGTTCAACCCTGCGCAGGAAGACAACATTGGATTTCAAGTCCAACGCCTTAACCACTCTGCCATCAAAACTTACTCTGTTATCTTGCAGTCCTTAACAGCTCGACTTTCTCACAACCAGCAGGATCTGTACTGAAGAGCCTATTTGAATTCTTTGTCTTCAAAGAAAAATTCTGAGCACTTGAATCAAAGGACAAGTCCATGGATTAAGCACATTATCCATATCAAGTCACCAAGGATATGTTCAAAATACTGGTTTATCATAGCACTGCGAGCGGAGTTCAACCCTGCGCAGGAAGACAACATTGGATTTCAAGTCCAAAGCCTTAACCACTCTGCCATCAAAACTAACTCTGTTATCTTGCAGTCCTTAACAGCTCGACTTTCTCACAACCAGCAGGATCTGGACTGAAGAGCCTATTTGAACTCTTTGTCAAGGAAGAAATATTCTGAGCACTTGAATCAAAGGACAAGTCCATGCATTAAGCACATTATCCATATCAAGTCACCGAGGATATGTTAAAAATAAAAACTGGTTTGTCATAGCGCTGTGAGCAGGGTTCGAACCTGCGCGGGGAGACCCCATTGGATTTCAAGTCCAACGCCTTAACCACTCTGCCATCGCAGCTTGCATCGTGAACTACCATGCCTTAACCAGTTGCTTATCTCATTCTGTCAATTTTACTTCTGTAAAGACTAGACTGTCTACTGAAGAGCCTATTTGAACTGTTTTTTAAGGAATACATATTCTGAGCACTTGAATCAAAGGACAAGTCTACGCTTTAAGCACTTCATCAATATCAAGTCACCAATGCTATTTTACAAATAAAGACTGGTTTGTCAATGCGCTGCGAGCAGTTTTAAAAACTGTACGGGGAGACAACACTGGAGTTCATTTGCAATGATTAAACCACTTGGCCATGGCAGCAGTAGGAATCTAAGGAAAGTGATGAGGAGAAAGAGCAAGTGGGCTATTCGCTTCGAGCAATGTTAAAACATGGGTGGGGAGACCCCATTGAAATTCAGGTCCAACGTCTGAAGAACTCGGCCATTGCAGCTGTTGGAATGCAAGTAAAGGGATTGGGATTTGGAAACAGACATCATTGGTGTAAAATGGTAAACTTGATGGCACGACATATTGATCTTATTGCGCCAAATCACGTCTTAACCACTCGGCCATCACAGCTTTCTGAATTAGCTCACACAAAGACAAAAGTATTCTGAGCACGTGAATCACTCGACAAGTCCATGTATTAAAGAGATTATCCATGTCAAGTCACCAAGGATAAGTTCAAAACACTGGTTTGGCAAAGCTCTGTGAACAGGGTTCAAACCTGTACGGGAGGGAGCCTTCACTGGATTTCCAACGCCTTAACCGCTGGGCCATCAAAGCATGTTACGTTAACTACCAAACATTAACCAGTCGGCTATCTAATTCTGTCCATTTTACATCTGTAAAGACTAGACTATCTTCTGAAGAGCCAATTTGAACTGTTTCTCAAGGAATTTGTATTCTGAGCACTTGAATCAAAGGACAAGTCCATGGATTAAGCACATTATCCATATCAAGTCACCAAGGATATGTTCAAAATACTGGTTTATCACAACATTGGATTTCAAGTCCAAAGCCTTAACCACTCTGCCATCAAAACTTACTCTGTTATCTTGCAGTCCTTAACAGCTCGGCTTTCTCACAACCAGCAGGATCTGGACTGAAGAGCCTATTTGAACTCTTTGTCAAGGAAGAAATAGTCTGAGCACTTGAATCAAAGGACAAGTCCATGCATTAAGCACATTATCCATATCAAGTCACCGAGGATATGTTAAAAATAGAAACTGGTTTGTCATAGCGCTGTGAGCAGGGTTCGAACCTGCGCGGGGAGACCCCATTTGATTTCAAGTCCAACGCCTTAACCACTCGGCCATCGCAGCTTGCTTCGTTAACTACCAGGCCTTAACCAGTCGCTTATCTCATTCTGTCAATTTTACTTCTGTAAAGACTAGACTGTCTACTGAAGAGCCTATTTGAACTGTTTTTTAAGGAATACATATTCTGAGCACTTGAATCAAAGGACAAGTCTACGCATTAAGCACTTCATCAATATCAAGTCACCAATGCTATTTTACAAATAAAGACTGGTTTGTCAATGCGCTGCGAGCAGTTTTAAAAACTGTACGGGGAGACAACACTGGAGTTAATTTGCAATGATTAAACCACTTGGCCATGGCAGCAGTAGGAATCTAAGGAAAGTGATGAGGAGAAAGAGCAAGTGGGCTATTCGCTTCGAGCAATGTTAAAACATGGGTGGGGAGACCCCATTGAAATTCAGGTCCAACGTCTAAAGAACTCGGCCATTGCAGCTGTTGGAATGCAAGTAAAGGGATTGGGATTTGGAAACAGACATCATTGGTGTAAAATGGTAAACTTGATGGCACGACATATTGATCTTATTGCTCCAAATCACGTCTTAACCACTCGGCCATCACAGCTTTCTGAATTAGCTCACACAAAGACAAAAGTATTCTGAGCACGTGAATCACTGGACAAGTCCATGTATTAAAGAGATTATCCATATCAAGTCACCAAGGATAAGTTCAAAACACTGGTTTGGCAAAGCTCTGTGAACAGGGTTCAAACCTGTACAGCCTTCACTGGATTTCCAACGCCTTAACCACTGGGCCATCAAAGCATGTTACGTTAACTACCAAACATTAACCAGTCGGCTATCTAATTCTGTCCATTTTACATCTGTAAAGACTAGACTATCTTCTGAAGAGCCAATTTGAACTGTTTCTCAAGGAATTTGTATTCTGAGCACTTGAATCAAAGGACAAGTCCATGGATTAAGCACATTATCCATATCAAGTCACCAAGGATATGTTCAAAATACTGGTTTATCATAGCACTGCGAGCGGAGTTCAACCCTGCGCAGGAAGACAACATTGGATTTCAAGTCCAAAGCCTTAACCACTCTGCCATCAAAACTTACTCTGTTATCTTGCAGTCCTTAACAGCTCGACTTTCTCACAACCAGCAGGATCTGTACTGAAGAGCCTATTTGAATTCTTTGTCTTCAAAGAAAAATTCTGAGCACTTGAATCAAAGGACAAGTCCATGGATTAAGCACATTATCCATATCAAGTCACCAAGGATATGTTCAAAATACTGGTTTATCATAGCACTGTGAGCGGAGTTCAACCCTGCGCAGGAAGACAACATTGGATTTCAAGTCCAAAGCCTTAACCACTCTGCCATCAAAACTTACTCTGTTATCTTGCAGTCCTTAACTCTATTTCGGGGATGATACCAGCAGGGGACCCCCCCCACCTCCACAACCTCGCATACCAGGTGAACCAGGGCACCCACACTTAACAGCTCGGCTTTCTCACAACCAGCAGGATCTGGACTGAAGAGCCTATTTGAACTCTTTGTCCAGGAAGAAATAGTCTGAGCACTTGAATCAAAGGACAAGTCCATGCATTAAGCACATTATCCATATCAAGTCACCGAGGATATGTTAAAAATAAAAACTGGTTTGTCATAGCGCTGTGAGCAGTGTTCGAACCTGCGCGGGGAGACCCCATTGGATTTCAAGTCCAAAGCCTTAACCACTCGGCCATCGCAGCTTGCTTCGTTAACTACCAGGCCTTAACCAGTCGCATATCTCATTCTGTCAATTTTACTTCTGTAAAGACTAGACTGTCTACTGAAGAGCCTATTTGAACTGTTTTTTAAGGAATACATATTCTGAGCACTTGAATCAAAGGACAAGTCTACGCATTAAGCACTTCATCAATATCAAGTCACCAATGCTATTTTACAAATAAAGACTGGTTTGTCAATGCGCTGCGAGCAGTTTTAAAAACTGTACGGGGAGACAACACTGGAGTTCATTTGCAATGATTAAACCACTTGGCCATGGCAGCAGTAGGAATCTAAGGAAAGTGATGAGGAGAAAGGGCAAGTGGGCTATTCGCTTCGAGCAATGTTAAAACATGGGTGGGGAGACCCCATTGAAATTCAGGTCCAACGTCTGAAGAACTCGGCCATTGCAGCTGTTGGAATGCAAGTAAAGGGATTAGGATTTGGAAACAGACATCATTGGTGTAAAATGGTAAACTTGATGGCACGACATATTGATCTTATTGCGCCAAATCACGTGTTAACCACTCGGCCATCACAGCTTTCTGAATTAGCTCACACAAAGACAAAAGTATTCTGAGCACGTGAATCACTGGACAAGTCCATGTATTAAAGAGATTATCCATATCAAGTCACCAAGGATAAGTTCAAAACACTGGTTTGGCAAAGCTCTGTGAACAGGGTTCAAACCTGTACAGCCTTCACTGGATTTCCAACGCCTTAACCACTGGGCCATCAAAGCATGTTACGTTAACTACCAAACATTAACCAGTCGGCTATCTAATTCTGTCCATTTTACATCTGTAAAGACTAGACTATCTTCTGAAGAGCCAATTTGAACTGTTTCTCAAGGAATTTGTATTCTGAGCACTTGAATCAAAGGACAAGTCCATGGATTAAGCACATTATCCATATCAAGTCACCAAGGATATGTTCAAAATACTGGTTTATCATAGCACTGCGAGCGGAGTTCAACCCTGCGCAGGAAGACAACATTGGATTTCAAGTCCAAAGCCTTAACCACTCTGCCATCAAAACTTACTCTGTTATCTTGCAGTCCTTAACAGCTCGACTTTCTCACAACCAGCAGGATCTGTACTGAAGAGCCTATTTGAATTCTTTGTCTTCAAAGAAAAATTCTGAGCACTTGAATCAAAGGACAAGTCCATGGATTAAGCACATTATCCATATCAAGTCACCAAGGATATGTTCAAAATACTGGTTTATCATAGCACTGTGAGCGGAGTTCAACCCTGCGCAGGAAGACAACATTGGATTTCAAGTCCAAAGCCTTAACCACTCTGCCATCAAAACTTACTCTGTTATCTTGCAGTCCTTAACAGCTCGGCTTTCTCACAACCAGCAGGATCTGGACTGAAGAGCCTATTTGAACTCTTTGTCAAGGAAGAAATAGTCTGAGCACTTGAATCAAAGGACAAGTCCATGCATTAAGCACATTATCCATATCAAGTCACCGAGGATATGTTAAAAATAAAAACTGGTTTGTCATAGCGCTGTGAGCAGGGTTCGAACCTGCGCGGGGAGACCCCATTGGATTTCAAGTCCAACGCCTTAACCACTCGGCCATCGCAGCTTGCTTCGTTAACTACCAGGCCTTAACCAGTCGCTTATCTCATTCTGTCAATTTTACTTCTGTAAAGACTAGACTGTCTACTGAAGAGCCTATTTGAACTGTTTTTTAAGGAATACATATTCTGAGCACTTGAATCAAAGGACAAGTCTACGCATTAAGCACTTCATCAATATCAAGTCACCAATGCTATTTTACAAATAAAGACTGGTTTGTCAATGCGCTGCGAGCAGTTTTAAAAACTGTACGGGGAGACAACACTGGAGTTCATTTGCAATTATTAAACCACTTGGCCATGGCAGCAGTAGGAATCTAAGGAAAGTGATGAGGAGAAAGAGCAAGTGGGCTATTCGCTTCGAGCAATGTTAAAACATGGGTGGGGAGACCCCATTGAAATTCAGGTCCAACGTCTAAAGAACTCGGCCATTGCAGCTGTTGGAATGCAAGTAAAGGGATTGGGATTTGGAAACAGACATCATTGGTGTAAAATGGTAAACTTGATGGCACGACATATTGATCTTATTGCTCCAAATCACGTCTTAACCACTCAGCCATCACAGCTTTCTGAATTAGCTCACACAAAGACAAAAGTATTCTGAGCACGTGAATCACTGGACAAGTCCATGTATTAAAGAGATTATCCATATCAAGTCACCAAGGATAAGTTCAAAACACTGGTTTGGCAAAGCTCTGTGAACAGGGTTCAAACCTGTACAGCCTTCACTGGATTTCCAACGCCTTAACCACTGGGCCATCAAAGCATGTTACGTTAACTACCAAACATTAACCAGTCGGCTATCTAATTCTGTCCATTTTACATCTGTAAAGACTAGACTATCTTCTGAAGAGCCAATTTGAACTGTTTCTCAAGGAATTTGTATTCTGAGCACTTGAATCAAAGGACAAGTCCATGGATTAAGCACATTATCCATATCAAGTCACCAAGGATATGTTCAAAATACTGGTTTATCATAGCACTGCGAGCGGAGTTCAACCCTGCGCAGGAAGACAACATTGGATTTCAAGTCCAAAGCCTTAACCACTCTGCCATCAAAACTTACTCTGTTATCTTGCAGTCCTTAACAGCTCGACTTTCTCACAACCAGCAGGATCTGTACTGAAGAGCCTATTTGAATTCTTTGTCTTCAAAGAAAAATTCTGAGCACTTGAATCAAAGGACAAGTCCATGGATTAAGCACATTATCCATATCAAGTCACCAAGGATATGTTCAAAATACTGGTTTATCATAGCACTGTGAGCGGAGTTCAACCCTGCGCAGGAAGACAACATTGGATTTCAAGTCCAAAGCCTTAACCACTCTGCCATCAAAACTTACTCTGTTATCTTGCAGTCCTTAACAGCTCGGCTTTCTCACAACCAGCAGGATCTGGACTGAAGAGCCTATTTGAATTCTTTGTCAAGGAAGAAATAGTCTGAGCACTTGAATCAAAGGACAAGTCCATGCATTAAACACATTATCCATATCAAGTCACCGAGGATATGTTAAAAATAAAAACTGGTTTGTCATAGCGCTGTGAGCAGGGTTCGAACCTGCGCGGGGAGACCCCATTGGATTTCAAGTCCAACGCCTTAACCACTCGGCCATCGCAGCTTGCTTCGTTAACTACCAGGCCTTAACCAGTCGCTTATCTCATTCTGTCAATTTTACTTCTGTAAAGACTAGACTGTCTACTGAAGAGCCTATTTGAACTGTTTTTTAAGGAATACATATTCTGAGCACTTGAATCAAAGGACAAGTCTACGCATTAAGCACTTCATCAATATCAAGTCACCAATGCTATTTTACAAATAAAGACTGGTTTGTCAATGCGCTGCGAGCAGTTTTAAAAACTGTACGGGGAGACAACACTGGAGTTCATTTGCAATTATTAAACCACTTGGCCATGGCAGCAGTAGGAATCTAAGGAAAGTGATGAGGAGAAAGAGCAAGTGGGCTATTCGCTTCGAGCAATGTTAAAACATGGGTGGGGAGACCCCATTGAAATTCAGGTCCAACGTCTAAAGAACTCGGCCATTGCAGCTGTTGGAATGCAAGTAAAGGGATTGGGATTTGGAAACAGACATCATTGGTGTAAAATGGTAAACTTGATGGCACGACATATTGATCTTATTGCTCCAAATCACGTCTTAACCACTCGGCCATCACAGCTTTCTGAATTAGCTCACACAAAGACAAAAGTATTCTGAGCACGTGAATCACTGGACAAGTCCATGTATTAAAGAGATTATCCATATCAAGTCACCAAGGATAAGTTCAAAACACTGGTTTGGCAAAGCTCTGTGAACAGGGTTCAAACCTGTACAGCCTTCACTGGATTTCCAACGCCTTAACCACTGGGCCATCAAAGCATGTTACGTTAACTACCAAACATTAACCAGTCGGCTATCTAATTCTGTCCATTTTACATCTGTAAAGACTAGACTATCTTCTGAAGAGCCAATTTGAACTGTTTCTCAAGGAATTTGTATTCTGAGCACTTGAATCAAAGGACAAGTCCATGGATTAAGCACATTATCCATATCAAGTCACCAAGGATATGTTCAAAATACTGGTTTATCATAGCACTGCGAGCGGAGTTCAACCCTGCGCAGGAAGACAACATTGGATTTCAAGTCCAAAGCCTTAACCACTCTGCCATCAAAACTTACTCTGTTATCTTGCAGTCCTTAACAGCTCGACTTTCTCACAACCAGCAGGATCTGTACTGAAGAGCCTATTTGAATTCTTTGTCTTCAAAGAAAAATTCTGAGCACTTGAATCAAAGGACAAGTCCATGGATTAAGCACATTATCCATATCAAGTCACCAAGGATATGTTCAAAATACTGGTTTATCATAGCACTGTGAGCGGAGTTCAACCCTGCGCAGGAAGACAACATTGGATTTCAAGTCCAAAGCCTTAACCACTCTGCCATCAAAACTTACTCTGTTATCTTGCAGTCCTTAACAGCTCGGCTTTCTCACAACCAGCAGGATCTGGACTGAAGAGCCTATTTGAACTCTTTGTCAAGGAAGAAATAGTCTGAGCACTTGAATCAAAGGACAAGTCCATGCATTAAGCACATTATCCATATCAAGTCACCGAGGATATGTTAAAAATAAAAACTGGTTTGTCATAGCGCTGTGAGCAGGGTTCGAACCTGCACGGGGAGACCCCATTGGATTTCAATTCCAACGCCTTAACCACTCGGCCATCGCAGCTTGCTTCGTTAACTACCAGGCCTTAACCAGTCGCTTATCTCATTCTGTCAATTTTACTTCTGTAAAGACTAGACTGTCTACTGAAGAGCCTATTTGAACTGTTTTTTAAGGAATACATATTCTGAGCACTTGAATCAAAGGACAAGTCTACGCATTAAGCACTTCATCAATATCAAGTCACCAATGCTATTTTACAAATAAAGACTGGTTTGTCAATGCGCTGCGAGCAGTTTTAAAAACTGTACGGGGAGACAACACTGGAGTTCATTTGCAATTATTAAACCACTTGGCCATGGCAGCAGTAGGAATCTAAGGAAAGTGATGAGGAGAAAGAGCAAGTGGGCTATTCGCTTCGAGCAATGTTAAAACATGGGTGGGGCGACCCCATTGAAATTCAGGTCCAACGTCTAAAGAACTCGGCCATTGCAGCTGTTGGAATGCAAGTAAAGGGATTGGGATTTGGAAACAGACATCATTGGTGTAAAATGGTAAACTTGATGGCACGACATATTGATCTTATTGCTCCAAATCACGTCTTAACCACTCGGCCATCACAGCTTTCTGAATTAGCTCACACAAAGACAAAAGTATTCTGAGCACGTGAATCACTGGACAAGTCCATGTATTAAAGAGATTATCCATATCAAGTCACCAAGGATAAGTTCAAAACACTGGTTTGGCAAAGCTCTGTGAACAGGGTTCAAACCTGTACAGCCTTCACTGGATTTCCAACGCCTTAACCACTGGGCCATCAAAGCATGTTACGTTAACTACCAAACATTAACCAGTCGGCTATCTAATTCTGTCCATTTTACATCTGTAAAGACTAGACTATCTTCTGAAGAGCCAATTTGAACTGTTTCTCAAGGAATTTGTATTCTGAGCACTTGAATCAAAGGACAAGTCCATGGATTAAGCACATTATCCATATCAAGTCACCAAGGATATGTTCAAAATACTGGTTTATCATAGCACTGCGAGCGGAGTTCAACCCTGCGCAGGAAGACAACATTGGATTTCAAGTCCAAAGCCTTAACCACTCTGCCATCAAAACTTACTCTGTTATCTTGCAGTCCTTAACAGCTCGACTTTCTCACAACCAGCAGGATCTGTACTGAAGAGCCTATTTGAATTCTTTGTCTTCAAAGAAAAATTCTGAGCACTTGAATCAAAGGACAAGTCCATGGATTAAGCACATTATCCATATCAAGTCACCAAGGATATGTTCAAAATACTGGTTTATCATAGCACTGTGAGCGGAGTTCAACCCTGCGCAGGAAGACAACATTGGATTTCAAGTCCAAAGCCTTAACCACTCTGCCATCAAAACTTACTCTGTTATCTTGCAGTCCTTAACAGCTCGGCTTTCTCACAACCAGCAGGATCTGGACTGAAGAGCCTATTTGAACTCTTTGTCAAGGAAGAAATAGTCTGAGCACTTGAATCAAAGGACAAGTCCATGCATTAAACACATTATCCATATCAAGTCACCGAGGATATGTTAAAAATAAAAACTGGTTTGTCATAGCGCTGTGAGCAGGGTTCGAACCTGCGCGGGGAGACCCCATTGGATTTCAAGTCCAACGCCTTAACCACTCGGCCATCGCAGCTTGCTTCGTTAACTACCAGGCCTTAACCAGTCGCTTATCTCATTCTGTCAATTTTACTTCTGTAAAGACTAGACTGTCTACTGAAGAGCCTATTTGAACTGTTTTTTAAGGAATACATATTCTGAGCACTTGAATCAAAGGACAAGTCTACGCATTAAGCACTTCATCAATATCAAGTCACCAATGCTATTTTACAAATAAAGACTGGTTTGTCAATGCGCTGCGAGCAGTTTTAAAAACTGTACGGGGAGACAACACTGGAGTTCATTTGCAATTATTAAACCACTTGGCCATGGCAGCAGTAGGAATCTAAGGAAAGTGATGAGGAGAAAGAGCAAGTGGGCTATTCGCTTCGAGCAATGTTAAAACATGGGTGGGGAGACCCCATTGAAATTCAGGTCCAACGTCTAAAGAACTCGGCCATTGCAGCTGTTGGAATGCAAGTAAAGGGATTGGGATTTGGAAACAGACATCATTGGTGTAAAATGGTAAACTTGATGGCACGACATATTGATCTTATTGCTCCAAATCACGTCTTAACCACTCGGCCATCACAGCTTTCTGAATTAGCTCACACAAAGACAAAAGTATTCTGAGCACGTGAATCACTGGACAAGTCCATGTATTAAAGAGATTATCCATATCAAGTCACCAAGGATAAGTTCAAAACACTGGTTTGGCAAAGCTCTGTGAACAGGGTTCAAACCTGTACAGCCTTCACTGGATTTCCAACGCCTTAACCACTGGGCCATCAAAGCATGTTACGTTAACTACCAAACATTAATGTTACGGTGAGTGAATGAGGACCCAAAAGCGAACTAACTTAAACAGAGCTTCTTTAATAACCAAACATAGGTAGGCTCAGATAGACCGGCAGATTCCGACAGGACAGGACAAGGTTACAGCAAACATGACGATAGTCTGGCTCAGGCATGAAACACAACAAACAAGAATCCGACAAGGACAGGAAAAAAAACAGAGAGAGATATAGGGACCTAATCAGAGGGAAAAAGGGAACAGGTGGGAAACGTGGTGAATGGGTAGTTAGGAGGAGACAAGGAACAGCTGGGGGAAAGCGGGGGAGAAAAGGTAACCTAATACGACCAGCAGAGGGAGACAGGGTGAAAGGAAAGGACAGAAAGACACAACATGACAATACATGACAGTACCCCCCCACTCACCGAGCGCCTCCTGGCGCACTCGAGGAGGAAACCTGGCGGCAACGGAGGAAATCCTCGATCAGCGCACGGTCCAGCACGTCCCGAGAGGGAACCCAACTCCTCTCCTCAGGACCGTACCCCTCCCAATCAACGAGGTACTGGTGACCACGGCCCCGAGGACGCATGTCCAAAATCCTGCGGACCCTGTAGATGGGTGCGCCCTCGACAAGGATGGGGGGGGGGGGGGGGAGACGAGCGGGGGCGCGAAGAACGGGCTTAATACAGGAGACATGGAAGACCGGGTGGACGCAACGAAGGTATCGCGGAAGAAGAAGTCGAACTGTGACAGGATTAATGACCCGAGAAATACGGAACGGACCAATGAACCGCGGGGTCAACTTGCGAGAAGCCGTCTTAAGGGGAAGGTTCTGAGTGGAGAGCCAAACTCTCTGACCGCGACAATATCTAGGACTCTTAGTTCTACGCTTATTAGCAGCCCTCACAGTCTGCGTCCTATAACGGCAAAGTGCAGACCTGACCCTCTTCCAGGTGCGCTCGCAACGTTGGACAAAAGCCTGAGCGGAGGGGACGCTGGACTCGGCGAACTGAGATGAGAACAGCGGAGGCTGGTACCCGAGGCTACTCTGAAAAGGAGATAGCCCGGTCGCAGACGAAGGAAGCGAGTTGTGGGCGTATTCTGCCCAGGGGAGCTGTTCTGACCAAGACGCAGGGTTGCGAAAAGAAAGACTGCGTAAGATGCGACCAATAGTCTGATTGGCCCGTTCTGCTTGACCGTTAGACTGGGGGTGAAAACCGGAAGAGAGACTGACGGAAGCCCCAATCAAACGGCAAAACTCCCTCCAAAATTGAGACGTGAATTGCGGACCTCTGTCCGAAACGACGTCTGACGGAAGGCCATGAATTCTGAAAACATTCTCGATGATGATTTGTGCCGTCTCTTTAGCAGAAGGAAGCTTAGCAAGGGGAATGAAATGAGCCGCCTTAGAGAACCTATCGACAACCGTAAGAATAACAGTCTTCCCCGCTGACGAAGGCAGTCCGGTGACAAAATCTAAGGCGATGTGAGACCACGGTCGAGAGGGAATGGGAAGCGGCCTGAGACGGCCGGCAGGAGGGGAGTTACCGGACTTAGTCTGCGCGCAGACCGAACAAGCAGCCACGAAACGACGCGTGTCATGCTCCCGGGTGGGCCACCAAAAACGCTGGCGAATGGAAGCAAGCGTACCCCGAACGCCAGGGTGGCCGGCTAACTTGGCAGAGTGAGCCCACTGAAGAACGGCCAGACGAGTAGGAACGGGAACGAAAAGAAGGTTCCTAGGACAAGCGCGCGGCGACGGAGTGTGAGTGAGCGCTTGCTTTACCTGCCTCTCAATTCCCCAGACAGTCAACCCGACAACACGCCCCTCAGGGAGAATCCCCTCGGGGTCAGTGGAGGCTACTGAAGAACTGAAGAGACGAGATAAAGCATCAGGCTTGGTGTTCTTAGAGCCCGGACGATAAGAAATCACGAACTCGAAACGAGCGAAAAACAGCGCCCAACGCGCCTGACGCGCATTAAGTCGTTTGGCAGAACGGATGTACTCAAGGTTCCTATGGTCAGTCCAAACGACAAAAGGAACGGTCGCCCCCTCCAACCACTGTCGCCATTCGCCTAGGGCTAACCGGATGGCGAGCAGTTCGCGGTTTCCCACATCATAGTTACGTTCCGACGGCGACAGGCGATGAGAAAAATACGCGCATGGGTGGACCTTGTCGTCAGAGAGGGAGCGCTGAGAAAGAATGGCTCCCACGCCCACCTCTGACGCGTCAACCTCGACAACGAACTGTCTAGAGACGTCAGGTGTAACAAGGATAGGAGCGGATGTAAAACGATTCTTGAGGAGATCAAAAGCTCCCTGGGCGGAAACGGACCACTTAAAGCACGTCTTGACAGAAGTAAGGGCTGTGAGAGGAGCTGCCACCTGACCGAAATTACGGATGAAACGACGATAGAAGTTCGCGAAGCCGAGAAAGCGCTGCAGCTCGACGCGTGACTTAGGGGCGGGCCAATCAATGACAGCTTGGACCTTAGCGGGATCCATCTTAATGCCTTCAGCGGAAATAACAGAACCGAGAAATGTGACGGAGGAGGCATGAAAAGTGCACTTCTCAGCCTTCACAAAAAGACAATTCTCTAAAAGGCGCTGGAGGACACGTCGAACGTGCTGAAGATGAATCTGGAGTGACGGTGAAAAAAATCAGGATATCGTCAAGGTAAACGAAAACAAAGATGTTCAGCATGTCTCTCAGGACATCATTGACTAATGCCTGAAAGACAGCTGGAGCGTTAGCGAGGCCGAAAGGAAGAACCCGGTATTCAAAGTGCCCTAACGGAGTGTTAAACGCCGTCTTCCACTCGTCCCCCTCCCTGATGCGCACGAGATGGTAAGCGTTACGAAGGTCCAACTTAGTGAAAAACCTGGCTCCCTGCAGGATCTCGAAGGCTGAAGACATAAGAGGAAGCGGATAACGATTCTTAACTGTTATGTCATTCAGCCCTCGATAATCTATGCAGGGGCGCAGAGACCCGTCCTTCTTCTTGACAAAAAAAAACCCCGCTCCGGCGGGAGAGGAGGAGGGGACTATGGTACCGGCGTCAAGAGCTACAGACAAATAATCCTCGAGAGCCTTACGTTCGGGAGCCGACAGAGAGTATAGTCTACCCCGGGGGGGAGTGGTTCCCGGAAGGAGATCAATACTACAATCATACGACCGGTGTGGAGGAAGAGAGGTGGCCCTGGACCGACTGAACACCGTGCGCAGATCGTGATATTCCTCCGGCACCCCTGTCAAATCACCAGGCTCCTCCTGTGAAGAAGAGACAGAGGAAACAGGAGGGATAGCAGACATTAAACATTTCACATGACAAGAGACGTTCCAGGAGAGGATAGAATTACTAGACCAATTAATGGAAGGATTATGACAAACTAGCCAGGGATGGCCCAAAACAACAGGTGTAAAAGGTGAACGAAAAATCAAAAAAGAAATGGTTTCGCTATGATTACCAGAAACAGTGAGGGTTAAAGGTAGCGTCTCACGCTGAATCCTGGGGAGAGGACTACCATCCAGGGCGAACAAGGCCGTGGACTCCCTTAACTGTCTGAGAGGAATGTCATGTTCCCGAGCCCAGGTCTCGTCCATAAAACAGCCCTCCGCCCCAGAGTCTATTAAGGCACTGCAGGAAGCTGACGAACCGGTCCAGCGTAGATGGACCGACAAGGTAGTGCAGGATCTTGAAGGAGAGACAGGAGTAGTAGCGCTCACCAGTAGCCCTCCGCTTACTGATGAGCTCTGGCTTTTACTGGACATGAAGTGACAAAATGACCAGCAGAACCGCAATAGAGACAGAGGCGGTTGGTGATTCTCCGTTCCCTCTCCTTAGTCGAGATGCGGATACCTCCCAGCTGCATAGGCTCAGCTCCCGAGCCGGCAGAGGAAGATGGTAGTGATGCGGAGAGGGGGGCAACGGAGAACGCGAGCTCCTTTCCACGAGCTCGGTGACGAAGATCAACCCGTCGCTCAATGCGAATAGCGAGTTCAATCAGGGAATCCACGCTGGAAGGGACCTCCCGGGAGAGAATCTCATCCTTTACCTCTGCGCGGAGACCCTCCAGAAAACGAGCGAGCAAAGCCGGCTCGTTCCAGCCACTGGAGGCAGCAAGAGTGCGAAACTCAATAGAGTAGTCTGTTATGGATCGATTACCTTGACATAGGGAAGACAGGGCCCTGGAAGCCTCCTCCCCAAAAACAGATCGATCAAAAACCCGTATCATCTCCTCCTTAAAGTCCTGATACTGGTTAGTACACTCAGCCCTTGCCTCCCAGATTGCCGTGCCCCACTCACGAGCCCGTCCAATAAGGAGAGATATGACGTAGGCGACACGAGCAGTGCTCCAGGAGTAAGTGTTGGGCTGGAGAGAAAACACAATATCACACTGGGTGAGGAACGAGCGGCATTCAGTGGGCTCCCCAGAGTAACACGGCGGGTTATTGATTCTGGGCTCCGGAGATTCGAAAGCCCTGGAAGTGGCCGGTGGATCGAGGCGGAGATGGTGAACCTGTTCTGTGAGGTTGGAGACTTGGGTGGCCAGGGTCTCAACGGCATGTCGAGCAGCAGACAATTCCTGCTCGTGTCTGCCTAGCATCGCTCCCTGGATCTCGACGGCTGAGTGGAGAGGATCTGAAGTCGCTGGGTCCATTCTTGGTCGGATTCTTCTGTTACGGTGAGTGAATGAGGACCCAAAAGCGAACTAACTTAAACAGAGCTTCTTTAATAACCAAACATAGGTAGGCTCAGATAGACCGGCAGATTCCGACAGGACAGGACAAGGTTACAGCAAACATGACGATAGTCTGGCTCAGGCATGAAACACAACAAACAAGAATCCGACAAGGACAGGAACAAAAACAGAGAGAGATATAGGGACCTAATCAGAGGGAAAAAGGGAACAGGTGGGAAACGGGGTGAATGGGTAGTTAGGAGGAGACAAGGAACAGCTGGGGGAAAGCGGGGGAGAAAAGGTAACCTAATACGACCAGCAGAGGGAGACAGGGTGAAAGGAAAGGACAGAAAGACACAACATGACAATACATGACAATTAACCAGTCGGCTATCTAATTCTGTCCATTTTACATCTGTAAAGACTAGACTATCTTCTGAAGAGCCAATTTGAACTGTTTCTCAAGGAATTTGTATTCTGAGCACTTGAATCAAAGGACAAGTCCATGGATTAAGCACATTATCCATATCAAGTCACCAAGGATATGTTCAAAATACTGGTTTATCATAGCACTGCGAGCGGAGTTCAACCCTGCGCAGGAAGACAACATTGGATTTCAAGTCCAAAGCCTTAACCACTCTGCCATCAAAACTTACTCTGTTATCTTGCAGTCCTTAACAGCTCGACTTTCTCACAACCAGCAGGATCTGTACTGAAGAGCCTATTTGAATTCTTTGTCTTCAAAGAAAAATTCTGAGCACTTGAATCAAAGGACAAGTCCATGGATTAAGCACATTATCCATATCAAGTCACCAAGGATATGTTCAAAATACTGGTTTATCATAGCACTGTGAGCGGAGTTCAACCCTGCGCAGGAAGACAACATTGGATTTCAAGTCCAAAGCCTTAACCACTCTGCCATCAAAACTTACTCTGTTATCTTGCAGTCCTTAACAGCTCGGCTTTCTCACAACCAGCAGGATCTGGACTGAAGAGCCTATTTGAACTCTTTGTCCAGGAAGAAATAGTCTGAGCACTTGAATCAAAGGACAAGTCCATGCATTAAGCACATTATCCATATCAAGTCACATATGTTAAAAATAAAAACTGGTTTGTCATAGCGCTGTGAGCAGGGTTCGAACCTGCGCGGGGAGACCCCATTGGATTTCAAGTCCAACGCCTTAACCACTCGGCCATCGCAGCTTGCTTCGTTAACTACCAGGCCTTAACCAGTCGCTTATCTCATTCTGTCAATTTTACTTCTGTAAAGACTAGACTGTCTACTGAAGAGCCTATTTGAACTGTTTTTTAAGGAATACATATTCTGAGCACTTGAATCAAAGGACAAGTCTACGCATTAAGCACTTCATCAATATCAAGTCACCAATGCTATTTTACAAATAAAGACTGGTTTGTCAATGCGCTGCGAGCAGTTTTAAAAACTGTACGGGGAGACAACACTGGAGTTCATTTGCAATTATTAAACCACTTGGCCATGGCAGCAGTAGGAATCTAAGGAAAGTGATGAGGAGAAAGAGCAAGTGGGCTATTCGCTTCGAGCAATGTTAAAACATGGGTGGGGAGACCCCATTGAAATTCAGGTCCAACGTCTAAAGAACTCGGCCATTGCAGCTGTTGGAATGCAAGTAAAGGGATTGGGATTTGGAAACAGACATCATTGGTGTAAAATGGTAAACTTGATGGCACGACATATTGATCTTATTGCTCCAAATCACGTCTTAACCACTCGGCCATCACAGCTTTCTGAATTAGCTCACACAAAGACAAAAGTATTCTGAGCACGTGAATCACTGGACAAGTCCATGTATTAAAGAGATTATCCATATCAAGTCACCAAGGATAAGTTCAAAACACTGGTTTGGCAAAGCTCTGTGAACAGGGTTCAAACCTGTACAGCCTTCACTGGATTTCCAACGCCTTAACCACTGGGCCATCAAAGCATGTTACGTTAACTACCAAACATTAACCAGTCGGCTATCTAATTCTGTCCATTTTACATCTGTAAAGACTAGACTATCTTCTGAAGAGCCAATTTGAACTGTTTCTCAAGGAATTTGTATTCTGAGCACTTGAATCAAAGGACAAGTCCATGGATTAAGCACATTATCCATATCAAGTCACCAAGGATATGTTCAAAATACTGGTTTATCATAGCACTGCGAGCGGAGTTCAACTCTGCGCAGGAAGACAACATTGGATTTCAAGTCCAAAGCCTTAACCACTCTGCCATCAAAACTTACTCTGTTATCTTGCAGTCCTTAACAGCTCGACTTTCACAGAACCAGCAGGATCTTGACTGTAGAGCCTATTTGAAGTCTTTGCCAAGGAAGAAATAGTCTGAGCACTTGAATCAAAGGACAAGTCCATGCATTAAGCACATTATCCATATCAAGTCACCAAGGATATGTCAAAAATAAAAACTGGTTTGTCATAGCGCTGTGAGCAGGGTTCGAACCTGCGCGGGGAGACCCCATTGGATTTCAAGTCCAACGCCTTAACCACTTGGCCATCGCAGCTTGCTTCGTTAACTACCAGGCCTTAACCAGTCGCTTATCTCATTCTGTCAATTTTACTTCTGTAAAGACTAGACTGTCTACTGAAGAGCCTATTTGAACTGTTTTTTAAGGAATACATATTCTGAGCACTTGAATCAAAGGACAAGTCTACGCATTAAGCACTTCATCAATATCAAGTCACCAATGCTATTTTACAAATAAAGACTGGTTTGTCAATGCGCTGCGAGCAGTTTTAAAAACTGTACGGGGAGACAACACTGGAGTTCATTTGCAATGTTTAAACCACTTGGCCATGGCAGCAGTAGGAATCTAAGGAAAGTGATGAGGAGAAAGAGCAAGTGGGCTATTCGCTTCGAGCAATGTTAAAACATGGGTGGGGAGACCCAATTGAAATTCAGGTCCAACGTCTAAAGAACTCGGCCATTGCAGCTGTTAGAATGCAAGTAAAGGGATTGGGATTCGGAAACAGACATCATTGGTGTAAAATGGTAAACTTGATGGCACGACATATTGATCTTATTGCGCCAAATCACGTCTTAACCACTCGGCCATCACAGCTTTCTGAATTAGCTCACACAAAGACAAAAGTATTCTGAGCACGTGAATCACTGGACAAGTCCATGTATTAAAGAGATTATCCATATCAAGTCACCAAGGATAAGTTCAAAACACTGGTTTGGCAAAGCTCTGTGAACAGGGTTCAAACCTGTATGGGAGGGAGCCTTCACTGGATTTCCAACACCTTAACCCCTGGGCCAACAAAGCATGTTACATTAACTACCAAGCATTAACCAGTCGGCTATCTAATTCTGTCCATTTTACATCTGTAAAGACTAGACTATCTTCTGAAGAGCCAATTTGAACTGTTTCTCAAGGAATTTGTATTCTGAGCACTTGAATCAAAGGACAAGTCCATAGATTAAGCACATTATCCATATCAAGTCACCAAGGATATGTTCAAAATACTGGTTTATCATAGCACTGCGAGCGGAGTTCAACCCTGCGCAGGAAGACAACATTGGATTTCAAGTCCAAAGCCTTAACCACTCTGCCATCAAAACTTACTCTGTTATCTTGCAGTCCTTAACAGCTCGGCTTTCTCACAACCAGCAAGCTTGAATATCTTGAATATCAAGTCACCAATGCTATTTTACAAATAAAGACTGGTTTGTCAATGCGCTGCGAGCAGTTTTAAAAACTGTACGGGAGACATCACTGGAGTTCATTTGCAATGCTTAAACCACTTGGCCATCGCAGCAGTAGGAAACTAAGGAAAGTGATGAGGAGAAAGAACAAGTGGCCTATTCGCTTCGAGCAATGATATAGGGGCTCTTTTAATTTTTGGATGAAAACATTCCCGTTTTAAACAAGATATTTTTTCATGAAAAGATGCTCGACTATGCATATAATTGACAGCTTTGGAAAGAAAACACTCTGACGTTTCCAAAACTGCAAATATATTGTCTGTGAGTGCCACAGAACTGATGTTACAGGCTAAACCCTGATAAAAATCCAATCAGGAAGTGCCGCATTTTTTGAAACCGCCTCATGCCAATGACTCCTTATATGGCTGTGAAGGAGCTAGGAGTCAGCTTACGTTTTTCACGTTTTGCCCAAGGTGTCTGCAGCATTTGTGATGTCTTTTCAGGCATTTCCATTGGAGAATGGCTGTAAGAGACCATATAGGGCGAGTACACGCATGGTGTCTCCCGGAGAAAACCTTGCGTAAAATACTGAGGTAGCCATTTTTCCAATTGTTTCTTATGAGAAACCAACTGCCTCCACGGATGTATTATCGAATACATTTGTTAAAAACACCTTGAGGATGGATCCTAAACAACGTTTGCCGTGTTTCTGTCGATATTATGGAGCAAATTTTGAAAAAAGTTTGCCGTATTTTCGATCGATTTCTCAGCCAAGCAGGATGAACAAACGTGACCTTTTTCGCCTACAAAAATATTATTTTTGGAAAAAAGGAACATTTGCTATCTAACTGGGAGTCTCCTGAGTGAAAGCATCTGAAGTTCTTCAAAGGTAAATTATTTAATTTGGTTGCTTTTCTTATTTTTGTGAAAATGTTGCCTGCTGCCAGCACAGCCTAATATAGCATTATGCCATGCTAAACTTACACAAATGCTTGTCTAGCGTTGGCTGTAATGCATATTTTGAAAATCGGAGATGACAGTGTTGTTAACAAAAGGCTAAGCTTGTGTTTCAATATATTTATTTCATTTCATTTGCGATTTTCATGAATTGGAAACGTAGCGTTATGGTAATGCACTTGAGGCTATGATTACGCTCCCGGATACGGGATTGCTCGTCGCTAGAGGTTAAAACATGGGTGGGGTGAACCAATTGAAATGCAGGTCCAACGTCCATGCATTAAAGAGATTATCCATATCAAGTCACCAAGGATATGTTCAAAATAAAAACCCTGCCAGTAGGGTTGGAACCTGCGCAGGAAGACACCATTGGATTTCAAGTCCAACGCCTTAACCACTCTGCAATCACAGGTTGCTCTGTTATCTCGCAGGCCTTAACAGGTCGGCTATCTCACAACCAGCAGGATCTGTACTGAAGAGACGATTTGAACTCTTTGTTCAGGAAGATACATTCTGAGCACTTGAATCAAAGGACAAGTCCAGGGATTAACCTCTCTAGGGTATGTGGGACGCTATCCTCCCATCTGGCAAACATCCAGTGAGGTTGCCGAGCGCCAAATTCAATTACAGAAATGCTCATTATAAAAATTCAAAAAACAAAACATATTTTACATAGGTTTAAAGATTAACTTCTTGTTAAACCAACCACAGTGTCATATGTATAAAATGCTTTTCGGTGAAAGTATACCTAGCCCAGAACATACCTAGCCCAGAACATAGCCCAGTTGACAAATTATTACAAACAGTAACCAGCCAAGCAGAAGCGTCACAAAACTCAGAAATAGAGATAAAATTAATCCCTTACCTTTGATGATCTTCATATGGTGTTAATCAGAAGACTTACATTTTCTCAATAAATGTTCCTTTTGTTAGATGAAGTCTCTTTATATCCAAAAACCTCCGTTTTGTTAGCGAGTTTTCTTCAGTAATCCACAGGCTCAAACTCAGTCAAAACAATCAGACAAAAATGCTAATTGTATCCGTAAAGTTCATAGAAACATGTAAAACGATGTTTATATTCAATCCTAAGGTTGTTTTTTTAGCCTAAATGATCTATAATATTTCAACCGGACGATAACGTCATCAATATAAAAGGTAAACAAGAAATGCACATGCGCCTGAAAAAACTCTGCGTCACGTTTGGGTCCACTCATTCAGACTGCTCTTACTCCCTCATTTATAAGAATACAAGCCTGAAACAATTTCTAAAGACTGTTGATATCTAGTGGAAGGCATAGGAACTGCAAATGGAGTCCTATGTCAATGGATACTGTAATGGCATTGAATAGAAAACTACAAAACCAACAAAAAAACTACTTCCTGAATGGATTTTTCTCAGGTTTTCGCCTGCTAAATCAGTTCTGTTTTACTCACAGATTCTATTTTAACAGTTTTGGAAACTTTAGAGTGTTTTCTATCCAAATATACCAGTTATATGCATGTCATATCTTCTGATCCCGAGTAGCAGGCCGTTAAATTTGGGCATGCTTTTCATCCAAAATTCCAAATGCTGCCCCCTACCCTAGACAGGGGACATTATCCATATCAAGTCCCCAATGACATGTTGCAAATAAAGACTGGATTGCCAAAGCGAGGTGAGCAGGGTTCGAACCTGCGCGGGGAGACCTCATTGGATTTCAAATCCAACGCCTTAACCTCTCGGCCATCACAGCTTCTCCTGTTACCTACGATGCCTTAACCAGCCCGCTATCTCGTTCTGTCCATTTTACCTCTAAAATGACCATATTATCGCTATTGAAGAGCCTACTTTAAATGTTTGTCATGGAAGATAAATTCTGGGCACTTGACTAAAAGGACATGTCCAAGCATTATCCATATCAAGTCCCCAATGATATGTTACAAATAAAGACTGGATTGTCAAAGCGCTGCGCGCAGGGTTCAAACCTGCACTGGGCGAACCCAATGGATTTCAAGGTCAACGATTTAACCACTCTGCAATCACAGCTTGCTGAGTTAGCTCACACAAGGACAAAAGTATCCAAATTCAACTGCCTAGTTGAAATATTTTTAAAGTAAAATAAGCTATTTTCTGAGCACCTCAATCGTTAGACAAGCCCATGAATTTAAATTCAGAGGAGACAGATCCAATTATTAAAGGTCTACTTTATCATCGCCCTGTAAGCAGAGTTGAAAACTGTACAGGGAGAACATAATGGATTTTGATTCCAATGCTTAAACCACTTGGCCATCGCAGCAGTAGGAATCTAGGGAAAGTGATGAGGAGAAAGCAGAAGTGGGCTATACGCTTCGAGCAAGGTAAGAATATGGGTGGGGAGACCCCATTGAAATTCAGGTCCAACGTTTAAAGAACTCGGCCATTGCAGCTGTTGGAATGCAAGTAAAGGGATTGGGATTTGGAAACAGACATCATTGGTGCAAAATGGTCAACTTGATGGCACGACATATTGACCTTATTGCGCCAAGTAACCTCGGTCCTTTCCAAAGCCGTGAAGGTTGGAAGTTTAATGTACAAGTCAAAAAACTTTGTGCAGAGAAAGTACAAGTGGACTATTCACTGAGAATAAGATTTTAAAAAGAGCAGGGAGACTCAATTGGGTTTCAAGTCTGAGGACTTAACCACTTGGCTCTCAGATTTTCCATCGCAAATCTAACACAAACAACAGTATCTGGACTGAAGAGCCTATTTGAACTGTTTCTCAAGGAATAAATATTCTGAGCACTTGAATCAAAGGACAAGTCCATGCATTAAGCACATTATCCATATCAAGTCACCAAGGATATGTTCAAAATTAAAACTGGTTTGTCATAGCTCTGTGAGCAGGGTTCAAACCTGCGCGGGGAAAACCCCATTGGATTTCAAGTCCAACGCCTTAACCACTCGGCCATCGCAGCTTGCTATGTTAACTACCAGGCCTTTATCTCATTCTGTTATTTTTACTTCTTTTACAAGACTGTCTACTGAAGAGCCTATTTGAACTGTTTTTCAAGGAATACTTTTTCTGAGCACTTGAATGAAAGGACAAGTCTATGCATTAAGCACTTCATCAATATCAAGTCACCAATGCTATTTTACAAATAAAGACTGGTTTGTCAATGCGCTGCTAGCAGTTTTAAAAACTGTACGGGGAGACAACACTGGAGTTCATTTGCAATGCTTAAATTACGACCCTAGTTGGTTTAACCACAAAAGAAGACCAGAACCTTCCCGCTAGCCATGATGAGCTGACACAATGGATGGGCTGGACATGCCGGGAGTTTGGATTGGTCTGCCATGTAGCATGCTTCTGTCTATAACGTGAGCTGCTCAGTATGTGCTGATAGTCTTTTCTACCTGTTACGATCTACTAGGTGTGGTGGGTGGAATCAGGCGCAGAGAGCAGGGTTCAGTCGTTTCTTCAGATTTATTCCCCAGCGCAACAAAAACAGTCACGCCAACACACAGGGCGTAAATAAGTTGCCAGTCCAAAACAACAGGACTAAACAGTCCGGAGAATAAATACAATAATAAATCACACCATCAAAACACAGAGTAACAAAAAAAAACAAGCCTGCACAAATACCCAGCGGGCCTAGTGCCCCTAAATACCCTACAAACAAACCCTAATACAAAACAGGTGTACCCAATTAACCAATAACCCAAAACAAACGGAAAGGGAATCGATGGCAGCTAATAGGCCGGCGACGACGACCGCCGAGCACTGCCCGAACAGGAAGAGGCACCATCCTCGGCGAGGTTCGTGACAGTACCACAGCTTTTTTTTAAAGATATAACATTCAGTGTGAAGCGGAGTGACTTGACACAACGCTGGCCAAACAAGATGTAGCTACAAACAAAACAGAGTTAAATGGTTCCAGTCTGCCATGAAGCGTACATCCATCTACAGTATACGGGTTTGAGTAGCTACATTTTAAGAAATTTTACGTTTCTAATTTTGTCAGAAAGTAATTTTCATTGCAAGTTAAAGCATACTGTTAGCTAGCGAACATTACCTTGCTGGCTCGCTAGCTAATGTAACGTGCAAAATCTGTGTAGTATTATTAGAATCAGAGATCTATTTGCATTGCTAGTTATAGCCTAATGTTAGCTAGCTTTTATTTTATTTATTTCATCTTTATAAACCAGGTTCCGGCCAGTTGAGAACAAGTTCTCATTTACAACTGCGACCTGGACAATATAAAGGAAAGCAGTGCGACAAAAACAGCACAGAGTAACACATAAACAAGCGTGCAGTCAATAACACAATAGAAAAAGTATATGTACAGTGTGTGCAAATGTAGAAGAGTAGGGAGGTAAGGCATTACATAGGCCTTGGAGCCAGTGGGTTTGGCGACGAATATGTAGTGAGGGCCAGCCAACGAGAGCATACAAGTCGCAGTAGTGGGTAGTATATGAGGCTTGGGTGACAAAATGGATGGCACTGTGATAGACTACATCCAATTCACTGAGTAGAGTGTTGGAAGCTATTTTGTAAATTACATCACCGAAGTCAAGGATCGTTAGGATAGTCAGTTTTATGAGGGTATGTTTGGCAGCATGAGTGAAGGAGGCTTTGTTGTGAAATAGGAAGCCAATTCTAGATTTGGATTGGGGATGCTTCACAAGCGGCCGCTTGTGTTTTGTGCAGTCCGTCCAGGAAGCCTACTGACAGCTGCAGATTGTCACCGTCTCTGGTCCCTTTTCGCCACTCCTGGCAAGCTCGCCATTTATGTTGTGGAAATATTTGGTCAATCATATTTCACAAATACCGGAGCATGTGAGTTCAAATAGACTTTTTATTGCTTCATAATAAAAGCAGAGCTGGATCATGAATACAACTGCCTTCCAGTATTGGCACAGAATACATTTGTCCTCCTTACATCATACTCATAGTAACTCCTCTTAATTGCTCATCACCTAGGACATTTAGCCACTGTTATCATATTGCCTTCATATTAGACATGCAACCTGTAGAGTTGCATAAATAGTTTCATGCATGTAGGAACATAGCAACAGACCTTGGCACTCTACAGGAATAACCAATACATGTCATCCTGCTAACTCCTCTGAAAGGGACACCCCTGTTCTGGGAAAAAATCCAAGAGGTGTAACCATAGTTGGCCATAACAGTTACAAGAATAACCAGCCGTGCATGTCTAATGGTGTCAAATGACCCAAAGCACATGACTAGTTTTGCTAGCTCCTTCTGAAATAAAGAATTGCCACATATTTCCTGAAAAATTCACAATAGGTACAGGCTGGTGCTAATGGAGGATGATAGCACCCAGCAACAAAGAGCCATTTGAAAGTTGAATTCTTAAATACAGCAAATCAAAATGTTTGGGGACAGACTTGGTGGAGACAACCGAGCACTGAAGGTGATCCTTGGCAAAGATTGCCACTCCACCACCTTTGGAAGATCTGTCTTGCCGAAAAGGTTATAACCAGAAAGGTTAACATCAGTATTCAAAACACTCTTCCTTAACCATGTCTCAGTAATGACCAAGACATCTGGATTGCATCAGTGAACCCACACTTTCCATTGATCCATTTTAGGTAATAAGCTTCTAGTGTTAACGTGCAGAAAACCCAGACTTTTACGAGATAATAAATCAGTGAAGCAGATATCAGAGCACAAGTCAGAATTGGGGCTAGCAACTGTAGATGGGCCAGGGTGTACATGTACATTTCTAGATATCATCAAAAGTAATACAATCAAGGCACGGCATAGTACAGGGAGAGCTCTGCAACGCTGATTTATGACATCTGAATGTGCATCAGATAACAACAAGATCATATTGTACAGCAATGTCATCAGGAAACATGAGTACAAAGCTGGCATGAGGTGGTTAGAATAGGATGGGCGTGGAACAGGGGAACCCAAGAGCAGACTCAGACGAGGAGACTGGTAACCAATGTATTTATTGAAACACAGGGGGAAGATGGAGTACAGGTTAGGGGAAGCTCGGGCAGGATGCTGGAAACCAGGTGCGGAGGCTAAGGCTGGAGCGAGAGGGGTTGGGACAGGGTAAGCAGGTCCGGGGGGAAATCCAAGGGAACCGTAGAGTGGGGGAATCCAGGACAGCGTATCAGGATGACGAAATGTGGGACAGGAGGTAGGGACCAGAGTCAGAGCGGACAGAACTGTAGCGGAGAGGAAAACAGCGTCAGGCAAGGAAAACAGGCACAACAGGATAACAGGATCTGAATAGTAACAAACAGCTGGAAACGTAGGCTGACTGAGCAGAGATTACGAGCTGGCAGCGTGGAAGTGGCATGGCTTAGTATTTGTAGAGGTCTTGATTATGGAACTGGTTGCAGCTGGTGGGGATCTGCTCTGAATCCAGCACACCTATCTCCGCCCACACAGTCACACACAGAGAGGGAGAGGGAGAGGGAGAGGGAGAGGGAGAGGGTACTGGGGGAGTGGCAGCAGGTCAAGGAGACACAGGAGGAGCAGTAGAGGGTGATGCAGGATAAGATGTGACAGTACCCTCCCCCCTCTACGGGGGCCACCTGCTGCCCGACCAGGCTTATCTGGGTGTGAGGTATAGAAATCCCGTAAGAGAGAGGGGTCCAGAATGTGACGGTGGGGCACCCAATCATCATGCCCGCATCATGCCCGCATCCCTCCCAGGCCACCAGGTACAGCCGGCCACGACCCCGACGGCGCATGATCAGAAGCTGGACGGTATAGGCAGGATGGTCATCGATGAGCCAAGGGGGTGGAGGAGCTGGTGCAGGAGGAGACAGGGGACTGACACAGATAGGTTTAATCAGTGATACATGGAAGGTAGAATGGATCCTGACAGAGGCTGGGAGTTTCAAGAGCACCGCCGAGGGGTTGATGACACAGTCAATTTCAAAGGGACCAATCAAATCAAATCAAAATAAAATGTATTTATATAGCCCTTCATACATCAGCTGATATCTCAAAGTGCTGTACAGATACCCAGCCTAAAACCCCAAACAGCAAGATATGCAGGTGTCGAAGCATGGTGGCTAGGAAAAACTCCCTAGAAAGGCCAAAACCTAGGAAGAAACCTAGGGAGGAACCAGGCTATAAAGGGTGGCCAGTCCTCTTCTGGCTGTGCCGGGTGGAGATTATAACAGAACATGGCCAAGATCTTCAAATGTTCATAAATGACCAGCATGGTCAAATAATAATCACAGTAGTTGTCGAGGGTGCAGCAAGTCAGCAGCTCAGCACCTCAGGAGTAAATGTCAGTTGGCTTTTCATAGCCGATCATTAATTAAGAGTATCTCTTCCACTCCTGCTGTCTCTAGAGAGTTGAAAACAGCATGTCTGGGACAGGTAGCACGTCCGGTGAACAGGTCAGGATTCCATAGCCGCAGGCAGAACAGTTGAAACTGGAGCAGCAGCATGACCAGGTGGACTGGGGACACCAAGGAGTCATCATGCCAGGTTGTCCTGAGGCATGGTCCTAGGGCTCAGGTCCTCCGAGAGAGAGAAAGAAAGAGAGAATTAGAGAGAGCATACTTAAATTCACACAGGACACCAGATAGGACAGGAGAAGTATTCCAGATATAACAAACTGACCCTAGCCCCCGACACATAAACTACTACTGCAGCATAAATACTGGAGGCTGAGACAGGAGGGGTCAGGAGACACTGTGGCCCCATCCGATGATACCCCCGTGACCCTCCCAAACAGGAAGGATATAACCCCACCCACTTTGCCAAAGCACAGCCCCCATAACACTAGAGGGATATCTTCAACCACCAACTTACCATCCTGAGACAAGGCCGAGTATAGCCCATATAGATCTCCTCCACGGCACAACCCAAGTGGGGGCGCCAACCCAGACAGGAAGATCACATCAGTGACTCAACCCACTCAAGTGACGCACCCCTCCTAGGGACGGCATGAAAGAGCACCAGTAAGCCAGTGACTGTAATAGGGTTAGAGGCAGAGAATCCCAGTGGAAAGAGGGGAACCGGCCAGGCAGAGACAGCAAGGGCTGTTCGTTGCTCCAGAGCCTTTTCGTTCACCTTCACACTCCTGGGCACTCAATCATATGACCCACTGAAGAGATGAGTCTTCAGTAAAGACTTAAAAGGTTGAGACCGAGTCTGCGTCTCTCACATGGGTAGGCAGACCATTCCATAAAAATGGAGCTCTATAGGAGAAAGCCCTGCCTCCAGCTGTTTGCTTAGAAATTCTAGGGACAATTAGGAGGCCTGCGTCTTGTGACCGTAGCGTACGTGTAGGTATGTACGGCAGGACCAAATCAGAGAGATAGGTAGGAGCAAGCCCATGTAATGCTTTGTAGGTTAGTAGTAAAACCTTGAAATCAGCCCTTGCCTTAACAGGAAGCCAGTGTAGGGTGGCTAGCACTGGAGTAATATGATCACATTTTTTGGTTCTAGTCAGGATTCTAGCAGCCGTATTTAGCACTAACTGAAGTTTATTTTGTGCTTTATCCGGGTAGCTGGAAAGTAGAGCATTGCAGTAGTCTAACCTAGAAGTGACAAAAGCATGGATACATTTTTCTGCATAATTTTTGGACATAACGTTTCAGATTTTTGCAATGTTACGTAGATGGAAAAAAGCTGTCCTTGAAACAGTCTTGATATGTTCGTCAAAAGAGAGATCAGGGTCCAGAGTAACGCCGAGGTCCTTCACAGTTTTATCTGAGATGACTGTACAACCATTAAGATTAATTGTCAGATTCAACAGAAGATATTTTTGTTTCTTGGGACCTAGAACACGCTTCTCTGTTTTGTCCGAGTTTAAAAGTAGAAAGTTTGCAGCCATCCACTTCCTTATGTCTGAAACACAGGCTTCTAGCGAGGGAAATTTTGGGGCTTCACCATGTTTCATTGAAATGTACAGCTGTGTGTCATCCGCATAGCAGTGAAAGTTAACATTATGTTTTTGAATGACATCCCCAAGAGGTAAAATATATAGTGAAAACAATAGTGGTCCTAAAACGGAACCTTGAGAAAACCCAAAATTACAGTTGATTTCGCAGAGGACAAAAAATTCACAGAGACAAACCAATGAATCGGGGGGAAAGTTTCTTCAATGCCACCTTCAATTGCAGGTCCTGTCCTTCATCTCTTGGTTGGGTTGTTCGGTCTGGCCGTTGGTCTGGGGGTGATATCCAGAAGGAAGACTGACATTAATACCAAGAGCTGAACAGAAGGCTCTCCATACCTGGGAGGTAAACTGGGGTCCTCTGTCGGAAACAATGTCAGAGGGGATACCATGCAGACAAAACACATGGAATACTAACAGGTCCACAGTCTTGGAGCTTGGAGGACAGGAGCTTGGAGAGGAAAATGAAGTGAGCCATTTTGGAAAACCTGTCAATAATGGTGAGGATGACGGAGTTACCGTTAGATGGGGGAAGTGACAAAGTCCAGAGCTATGTGTAACCAGGGGCAATTGGGTATGGGAAGAGGGCGAAGCAGGCAGGACTTGGGTTTAGTGGAGGTCTTGTTCCAGGCACAGACCGAGCAGGCTGAGACAAACTCCTGGACATCTCTCTCCATGGTGGAGAGCTCTGACGCAGGAAGGTAAGAGTCTGGTTCATACCAGGGTGACCGGTGAGGTGGGTAGAATGGCCCCACTGAAGAACATCAGAGCGAACAGAATCTGGAACAAACAAAGTATTACCTGAACTGTTACCTGGGTCAGGCTGGTTCTGCTGAGCCCGGCGGATACGGGACTCGATCTCCTAGGTGACGGCGGCAACAATGCAGGTGGCACAATGGCAGATGTCACAATGGCTTCTGGTACCCGTGTTGTCGGTGGTGAACTGGCGAAGCTCGGGAGAGAGGGGTGTGTGTGGTGGAGGTACCTGTACCAGACAGGGGGAGACAGGCCAGGGCAGACGGTGAACAGATCACCAGGTGGAATCCAAGCAGCAGTGCAGCAGGCAATGGGAGGAAGTGTCACACCCACATGGTATAAGTTCTTATTTCTGGAGGTAGATTTCTTGTAGTGAATGGTCTTTGAACAGCAAGAGAGGGCTTCAGATGATGTTTCAAAGACTCCTGACACTTGTTGGGCCCAAAGGCCTTTTACTTCACACCTTAGTGTTAATTGAATTTGTATCTGGCTCAGTTCCAGGTTGGAATGGTGTCCTCAGGTGTCTGCTGTTTGCTTGCTAGAGCACCCTCTGTATAGTTTGGAAAAATAAAACAGTGGAAGCAGTAATCTCTCCGGTTAAATCTGGTCAAAATTAGGTTGTAGGTTTGGAGTTTTGATCTAGAGCGAAGGCCATGCTGTGGAGTGTAGCATTCTGCAAATGTACCTGCTGAAAAATATCAAGTTTATCTAACTCCAAATCTATCCTTTTGTAAAAAATATGTTGAATATGTTTTTCTGGATATTTTTGTTGTTATTCTGTGTCTCACTGTTCAAATAAACCTACAATTAAAATTATAGACTGATCATTTCCTTGTCAGTGGGCAAACGTACAAAATCAGCAGGGGATCAAATACTTTTTTCCCTCACTGTATATACACAGAAATTCCGTTTATATATATATTTAGATACATGTATATACAGTATATATACAGTTGAATTCGGAAGTTTACATACCGTTAGCTTGGAGTCATAAAACTAATTATTCAACCACTCCACAAATTTCTTGTTAACAAACTATTGTTTTGGCAAGTTGGTTAGGACATCTACTTCGTGCAAAACACAAGCAATTTTCCAACAATTGTTTACAGAGACAGATTATTTCACTTATAATTGAATGTATCACAATTCCAGTGGGTCAGAAGTTTACCTACTCTAAGTTGACTGTGCCTTTGGAAAATTCCAGAAAAATGATGTCATGGCTTTAGAAGCTTCTGATAGGCTAATTGACATCATTTGAGTCAATTGGAGGTGTACCTGTGGATGTATTTCAAGGCTGACCTTCAAACTCAGTGCCTCTTTGCTTGACATCATGGGAAAATTAAAAGAAATCAGCCAAGACCTCAGAATTTGTTTTTAGACCATAAGTCTGGTTCATACTTGGGAGCAATTTCCAAATGCCTGAAGGTACCACTTTCATATGTACAAATAATAGTACACAAGTATAAACACCATGGGACCACGCAGCCATCATACCGCTCAGGAAGAAGACGCGTTCTGTCTCCTAGAGATGAACGTACTTTGATGCGAAAAGTACAAATCAATCCCAGACACAGTTCCAGCCATACCAGCCTCAACCACAGTCTCTACCCCAGCCCCAGCCCCGGTCTTCCATATGCAAATATTTCTATCATCCTTAACCACTCACAGTTCCTCACCCAAGTGCAGAAACGCAACCTGAAAATCAAGAATGGATACATCACCACACAATTCCCAACTCTCCTAGAAATACTCCAGGATTCATTCCACACATCTGCAGATCTGACACACTGGACAACAACCACAGCAAGATTGATATTCAATGACTGGTGCCAGCAATTAAATGTACATTGACTTCCATCCACAGCTTGGACAATCATAGCCACACCAACATACTCTTTTCACAACTCTCTCCCTCTTCCTTCACTGTTGCTGCCACCGCCACTACCTCGGATCCCTCAGAGGGTAGAACTGCTCCTGGTTTATCAAACATCATGTCACGCCCTGACCTTAGAGATCCTTTTATTTCTCTAGTTGGTTAGGTCAGGGTGTGACTAGGGTGAGCATTCTAGTTTTTCGTTTCTAGGTTGGCCTATTATGGTTCCCAATCAGAGGCAGCTGTCTATCGTTGTCTCTGATTGGGGATCATATTTAGGCAGTCTTTTCCACCTGTTGTGTGTGGGATCTTGTTTTTGTATTGTGGCCTTTTTGCACCGCAAAGCTGCACGTTCGTTTTGTTATTCTTTATTGTTTTGTTGCTGGTTCACATTAATAAACATGCTGCACCTTGGTCCAATCCTTCCAACAACGATCGTTTCAGAAGATCCCAGGACCAAGCAGCGTGCCCAGGAGGAGCAGGGATCCTGGGCCTGGGAGGAAAGCCAGGAGTTGAGGACATCCTGGACGTGGGACAAAATCATGGCAGGAGACAGGAGCCTGCCATGGAAGCAGGCGGAGGCAGCTAAGGATTAGCAACCACGACACCGGGGTTCACCGACGGAAGCCCGTAAGGCAGCCTCAAATAAAATTGGGGGGGTGGTGAAACGGGGTGGTTGGAGGACCACTCACTGTGTGGAGTGGGTCACCGTTCAGGTACCATATTTTCCGACTCTACGCACTGGGTCTCCAGGGCGCCTCCACAGCCCAGCGCGCGTTGTGTCGGCTCCCCGCACTTGCCGTGCGAAAGTGGGCATCTGTCCAGGACATGTTGTGCCTGCTCTGCGTTCCTGGTCTCCAGTACGCCTCCACGGCCCGGTACGTCCTGTGCCGGTTCTACGCACTGTGTCTCCAGTGCGCCTCCACTGTGTGGAGTGGGTCACCGTTCAGGTACCATATTTTCCGACTCTACGCACTGGGTCTCCAGGGCGCCTCCACAGCCCAGTGCGCGTTGTGTCGGCTCCCCGCACTTGCCGTGCGAAAGTGGGCATCTGTCCAGGACATGTTGTGCCTGCTCTGCGCTCCTGGTCTCCAGTACGCCTCCACGGCCGGTACGTCCTGTGCCCGTTCTACGCACTTTGTCTCCAGTGCGCCTCCACAGCCCAGTGCGTCCTGTGCCAGACCCCCGCACTTGCCGTGTGAAGGTGGTTATCTGTCCAGGACACGTTGTGCTGGATCTGCGTTCCAGACCTCCATAACTCCAGTGATGATCCATGGCCCGGAGCCTCCAGTGGTGATCCATGGCCCGGAGCTTCCGGTGCTGATCCACGGTCCGGAGCCTCCGGTGACAACCCACAGTCCGGAGCCTCCGGTGACAACCCACGGTCCGGTTCCTCTGGCAACAATCCTTGGTCCGGAGCTTCCGGTGACGATCTACGGTCCGGAGTCCCTGGCGACGATCCACGGTCCGGTTCCTCCGGCGATGATCCACGTTCAGGAGCATCCGGCGACGACCCATGGTCCGGCGCTTCTGGTGACGATCTACCTTCCGGAGTCACCGGCGACGATCCACGGTCCGTTTCCTCCGGCGACGATCCACGGTCCGGTTCCTCCGGCGACGATCCTATGTCCGGCCCTCAAGAGTTTTTGCCTAATCCTAAACCAAGTATGTACCTACTAGGACGAAGGACGGAGTACTCATTGCGGATGAATGACAACCTCACTTTCTGTGTTTTTGTATGTTCAAACACTCAGGACTCAATAATGGACCAACTTGACATAGATACATGGCAACCGACTGAGAAGCTAGGATCCTGGAAGGGAATGGCCCTCAATGTTTTTTTTGCCTGACCCTACACCAAGAACGCTATGACAGACCAGCTAGGCGCCGATACACGTTAATTGATTTAGAACAAGAAACCTGGAAGGAGTAACTCTCAGTCGTTTTGCCGGTTGAAACACCTAGGACCTAACGACAGACGAAAACAGGATGGACGCATGGCAACCAGCAGGTGGGGATGGTCCTGGTGGAGAGTGATTCTCTGATGATCCTGTCTGCTCCACCACTGTCGACACACGGACAGTAGGACGACTTCCCTCACCCTTACTTGTTCCTCACCCTAACATAACCCTAACCCTAATCCTAACATTAACATTAACCATCACCATAACCCAGCCCTAACCCGATCCCTAACCTTAACCCTCCCTGAACCCCTATCTTGACTAACCTTAACCCTCATCACCTCGTTGACTCTATGGACACCTACGGACTTACCCACAAATACACCAACTCAACCATCACACCCCATAACCAACTCTACAAAAGTGGAAAACCATAGGGTTTGCAACCTGGGCCAGTTGTGCCCAGTCCCCTCAACTCCCCCATTCAGCAAGTGGAGTGCACCTCCCCCTTGGTCTCTGCATTGGCTGGAAGGCATCAGATCAACCTTAGCGATTCTATAACAAAAAAAAACATTAAAAAACCTGGAATATAGAGAATGAAGAATAAGAGTTGGATAGTCTATTTCAAGTTCATGTATCTCAAAAAACTTTGAGGAAATAGAATACCATTCCGTTTTAAAATGGCCATTATATCATTACTGTGTTTACAAGAGTAACTGAGCAAAAAGCTTGCAGCACCTGATTTTCCCAGGCAGTCTCCCAACCAAGTACTAACCAGGCCCGATCCAGCTTAGGTCAACAAGGTCAGACAAGAGCAGGTGTATTCAGGCTGGTATGGCCGTAAGACAGAATGAGAGTTGGATAGACAATTTCAAGTTCATACAATTTAAAAATCTTTGACCAACTAGAATAGCCATTCCACTCTACTAACGAGGAGCATGTGGTACATTTTACCCTTTTATAGTAAAACATTATGGAGGTTCATAAGGGCTCTTCCCTCAGCTGGCATACCATATTGTTACTTAATTGGTGGATATAGTGCTGACAAGTTATTATGCTTAGAACCGTGGGTCGGCCGTCTGACATAATTAGGAGTGTTGGGTGCTAACCCTAACCCTACCGTAACCCTTCTCACAAGTATGCACTCAAATAAAAGTATGCACTCAAAATAAAATTGCTTCACAGAAAATGAGCAAAGGCCATTGAGTCTCGGGTTGAAAAAAATAATGAATTGTCTTTTAGTAAACAGACAAGGGTTGAAAAGGCTGAGACATAATCAAGACATAGTTATAAAACTTACAGACTGTAGGGACCGACGATCCGGCTGAGGCATGAAGGCCTGTCGATCCTGCTGAGGTGTGGGAGCCCGATGATTCGGCGGAGGCCTGACATTGGATACCTCATAGAGGCTAAAAGACGATTGAATAACCCTAAGCATAATTGGGCTCTGTCTCTGCAATAGGAAACTAAGTTTGATCCGTGAAATTGATTTGATCCCAAAGTTTTATATTCTCCCCAAGAAGTTCCTGCGCTGCTTCGTCTCCACTCAGGCCAGCTACTGAAGCAAGTTCCTCATCTGGGCAGAGTATGCTCATAACACACTGCCGAACTCGTCCACTGGATTGTCACCCCCCCCCCCCCCCCCCCCCCCCCCCAATTTCCTGAAAGAGAGGTCAAAGCCGAGGCGTTCATTCGATAATGTGGCCACACCTGGATCAGAGAGCAATCCTACTTTCTCTGCTCCCCTGCCCGACATAAACATGAGGCAAACCTGCACAGAAGACCTCTTCGGCTCCTCCAACCAGGTCAATGGGTGTAGCTCTCCACCCGTGATCTTCCCTTAAAGGTGGACTCGTGGAAGCTCGCTCCTCGCTACCTAAGACCATTCAAGATTCTGAGTCACATCGACCCGGTCACCTATCCTCTCCAGCTTCCCAGGACCATGAGGGTCTGTCCGTCCTTTATTGTCACCAGTCTCAAACTGGTAAGGACCCGTCCATTCCCCTAGGCTTTGAATATTGCACTTCCATAGTCTTGCGCTGTACAAAAAATTGTTCCCCTTACATAAGCCTTCATTGATTCCCATACTATTGTAGGAGACATTCCAGGGGTTTGATTAACCTCGAGAAATAGCTACATTTGAGATTATATAAAAGCAACAAGGTTTTTTCTGATAGCAGTAGTGACTTAAGCCACGAGGACGATAATTAGGCTGTGTATTTGTATGAGTATGAGTAGTTTCATGATAAGATGAGAATGATCTGAAATGACTATAGTTTGGTAATCACACTCCGTGATAAGTGGCAGAAATATACTGTCTAGGAAAAAGTAGTCTATACGTGAGAAGGTCTTATGAACTGGTGAGAAAAAGAATACTCCATAGCTGTGAGATTGTGGAAACGGCACGCATCAGATGTGTCTTATGTCTTAAGAAATAGCTGAATTGTGTACACTGTCTTTGATGAAGATGATATCTTAGGAGAGCTATGATCCAGATTGGACAGTACACAATTCATATCAACACCTAGTATTAGGTGGTGTGTGTCCATATTTGGTCATTGAGAAAATACCTTTTTTATCCCTATTTAGAGTATGTTAAACAGTCTTCCTACCACAACAATGAAACGGTCTGCTGAGTCTGCCTCTACACTTGACATTGCGAATGGTATGTTTTTACTAAATAAAATAGCTGCTCCTCTAGTTTAGAGAGTAGCAGCAGCGTAAAAAGAGGGGTTGGGGGGGGGGGGGGAACACAATGCAAATAGTCTGGGTAGCGATTTGATTACCTGCTCAGGAGTCTTATGGCTTGGGGGTAAAAACTGTTGAGAAGCCTTTTTGTTCTAGACTTGGCACTCCGGTACCGCTTGCCATGCGGTAGTAGAGAGAACAGTCTATGACTGGGTGGCTGGGGTCTTGGACAATTTTTAGGGCCTTCCTCTAACACCGCCTGGTGTAGAGGTCCAGGATCTCAGGACCCATGCCAAATCTTTTTAGTTTCCTGAGGGGGAATAGGCTTTTTCGTGCCCTCTTCACAACTGTCTTGGTGTGTTTGGACAATTCTAGTTTGTTGTTCATGTGGACACCAAGGAACTGTAAGCTCTCAACCTGCTCTACTACAGCCCCGTTGATGAGAATGGGGGCGTGCTCGATCCTCCTTTTCCTGTAGTCCACAATCATCTCCTTAGTCTTGGTTAAGTTGAGGGATAGGTTGTTATTCTGGTACCACCTGGTCAGGTCTCTGACCTCCTCCCTATAGGCTGTCTCGTCGTTGTCGGTGATCAGGCCTACCACTGTTGTGTCGTCTGCAAACTTAATGATGGTGTTGGCGTCGTGCCTGGCCATGCAGTCGTGGGTGAACAGGGAGTAGAGGAGGGGACTGAGCACGCACCCCTGTGTTGCCGCCTACCGTCACCACCTGGGGTCGGCCCGTCAGGAAATCTATATGAGAAAGAAGCATTTGACTAGGTGATTTCAAGATTTTACATTCCAGCTAGCAAAGTTGAAGAAGAATAAAAAACATAAACAAATAATCTGGTATGAAAAAGGAAACCCACTCTGGTCACCTAATAGAGCAAGGTAACCGCTAATTCCAAAGCAAAGATGTCCACACATAGAGTGCTTGTAGCGGGGAACACTAAACCTATCGAGTAAAAACCCCCGCTGAAATAGTGAAGGATTTAAAACTAATTGCACGTAATAAATGAATAAATGCTTATTTACAACCTAAAAGTAGGCTGTTTTAAAAGAAAGTATAAAACATTTTATAAGCAACGTCTTTAAAGAAATTACGTAACCTAATAAAATAACTATCCTTTATCTACCCTGGATACGGGTGCCATTGATAACTAGAAATAAGCAGCTTCAAGGTAATAAAATAAAATGTTAAAACAAAAGGAGAATTGATTCACCAGAACTAAGGCACTAACATAATCTAATAAAAATAACATCAACAGATACCACTGGCAACCCTATTGTCACACCCTGACCATAGTTTACTTTGTATGTTTCTATGTTTTGGTTGGTCAGGGTGTGATCTGAGTGGGCATTCTATGTTACATGTCTAGTTTGTCCAGTTCTATGTTCGGCCTGATATGGTTCTCAATCAGAGGCAGGTGTTTGTCATTGTCTCTGATTGGGAACCATATTTAGGTAGCCTGGGTTTCACTGTGTGTTTGTGGGTGATTGTTCCTGTCTATGTGTTTTCACCAGATAGGCTGTTTAGGTTTTCGTTACGTTCATTACGTCCTTTATTTTGTAGTGTTTGTATTGATTCGTGTTTTACGTTTGTTTATTAAAACATGGATTGAAATCTACACGCTGCATTTTGGTCCGACTCTCCTTCTCATACAGAAAACCGTTACACCTATGCAGAAACTACAAAAGAGAGAACGAGTCTGCAGTGGTAGACATATTAGTCTATTACCCTAACCGCCAAATAGGTGAACATTCAGCCATTTGCTTCGTCCAACCTTTGTAAAATATTCACCTTTACAAAGGCCATCACCTTATGGGGGTCTTGGAACTCTTTCTCTGTGCTGTTGTATGCTTTCTTTTCTACTTCTGAGATGTTTGTCATAGGTGATTTTAACCTGTCCTGGAGAACCTAAGATTCAGACTGTTTAAATGATTTTTGTAATAGCCAAGATCTCACTCAGTTGATTACTAAACCCACACGTCTAAATCTGAGGAAATCTACTAAATCAACAACTGAGCTTATGTTTACAAATACTCCAGAGAAATCTGAGGCTAGTGGTGTTTTCTCCCTGGATATTAGTGATCACTGTCCTATTGTTTGTATTAGAGATGTTAAGGACAAAAACATTCATTATTACAGGGAGAAATGTAAAAAAAAAATGTGAACAAGCTTTTTTACATGATCTCTACCATTGTGATCATCAAAATAACCGTCAAAATAAATTGAACCCTTGGTTCACACCTGAATTATCTGAGTTCAGACGCAATAGAGATTATGCCTGGGCCAAGGCTAGAAGTACCGACTCCGGCCGGGACTGGCAATCCTTCAGAAAATTGAGAAATGTATGTGTAAAACCAAAAGCAGAAGTCTGATTATTATGGTAACACTCTGCAGTGCCTAGCTCCACTCCTATTCCCCAGGCGCTCTCTTTTGACGACTTCTGTAACCGTAATAGCCTTGGTTTCATGCATGTTAACATTAGAAGCCTCCTCCCTAAGTTTGTTCTATTCACTGCTTTAGCACACTCTGCCAACCCGGATGTTCTAGCTGTGTCTGAATCCTGGCTTAGGAAGACCACCAAAAATTCAGACATTTTAATTCCAAACTACAACATTTTCAGACAAGATAGAACTGCCAAATGGGGCGGTGTTGCAATCTACTGCAAAGATAGCCTGCAGAGTTCTGTCCTACTATCCAGGTCTGTACCCAAACAATTTGAACTTCTACTTTTAAAAATCCACCTCTCTAAAAACAAGTCTCTCACCGTTGCCGCCTGCTATAGACCACCCTCTGCCCCCAGCTGTGCTCTGGACACCATATGTGAACTGATTGCCCCCCATCTATCTTCAGAGCTCGTGCTGCTAGGCGACCTAAACTGGAACATGCTTAACACCCCAGCCATCCTACAATCTAAACTTGATGCCCTCAATCTCACACAAATTATCAATGAACCTACCAGGTACCTCCCCAAAGCCTTAAACACGGGCACCCTCATAGATATCATCCTAACCAACTTCCCCTCTAAATACACCTCTGCTGTCTTCAACCAAGATCTCAGCGATCACTGCCTCATTGCCTGCATCCGTAATGGGTCAGCGGTCAAACGACCTCCTCTCATCACTGTAAAACGCTCCCTGAAACACTTCAGCGAGCAGGCCTTTCTAATCGACCTGGCCGGGGTATCCTGGAAGGATATTGACCTCATCCCGTCAGTAGAGGATGCCTGGATATTTTTTAAAAATGCCTTCCTAACCATCTTAAATAAACATGCCCCATTCAAGAAATTTAGAACCAGGAACAGATATAGCCCTTGGTTCTCCCCAGACCTGACTGCCCTTAATCAACACAAAAATGTCCTATGGCGTTCTGCATTAGCATCGAACAGCCCCCGTGATATGCAGCTGTTCAGGGAAGCTAGAAACCATTATACACAGGCAGTTAGAAAAGCCAAGGCTAGCTTTTTCAAGCAGAAATTTGCTTCTTGCAACACTAACTCAAAAAAGTTCTGGGACACTGTAAAGTCCATGGAGAATAAGAACACCTCCTCCCAGCTGCCCACTGCACTGAAGATAGGAAACACTGTCACCACTGATAAATCCACCATAATTGAAAATTTCAATAAGCATTTTTCTACTGCTGGCCATGCTTTCCACCTGGCTACTCCTACCCCTGTCAACAGCACTGCACCCCCAACAGCAACTCGCCCAAGCCTTCCCCATTTCTCCTTCTCCCAAATCCATTCAGCTGATGTTCTGAAAGAGCTGCAAAATCTGGACCCCTACAAATCAGCCGGGCTAGACAATCTGGACCCTTTCTTTCTAAAATTATCTGCCGAAATTGTTGCCACCCCTATTACTAGCCTGTTCAACCTCTCTTTCGTGTCGTCTGAGATTCCCAAAGATTGGAAAGCAGCTGCGGTCATCCCCCTCTTCAAAGGGGGGGACACTCTTGACCCAAACTGCTACAGACCTATATCTATCCTACCATGCCTTTCTAAGGTCTTCGAAAGCCAAGTCAACAAACAGATTACCGACCATTTTGAATCTCACCATACCTTCTCTGCTATGCAATCTGGTTTCAGAGCTGGTCATGGGTGCACCTCAGCCACGCTCAAGGTCCTAAACGATATCTTAACCGCCATCGATAAGAAACATTACTGTGCAGCCGTATTCATTGATCTGGCCAAGGCTTTCGACTCTGCAATCACCACATCCTCATCGGCAGACTCAACAGCCTTGGTTTCTCAAATGATTGCCTCGCCTGGTTCACCAACTACTTCTCTGATAGAGTTCAGTGTGTCAAATCTGAGGGTCTGTTGTCCGGACCTCTGGCAGTCTCTATGGGGGTGCCACAGGGTTCAATTCTTGGACCGACTCTCTTCTCTGTATACATCAATGAGGTCGCTCTTGCTGCTGGTGAGTCTCTGATCCACCTCTACGCAGACGACACCATTCTGTATACTTCCGGCCCTTCTTTGGACACTGTGTTAACAACCCTCCAGGCAAGCTTCAATGCCATACAACTCTCCTTCCGTGGCCTCCAATTGCTCTTAAATACAAGTAAAACTAAATGCATGCTCTTCAACCGATCACTACCTGCACCTACCCGCCTGTCCAACATCACTACTCTGGACGGCTCTGACTTAGAATACGTGGACAACTACAAATACTTAGGTGTCTGGTTAGACTGTAAACTCTCCTTCCAGACCCATATCAAACATCTCCAATCCAAAGTTAAATCTAGAATTGGCTTCCTATTTCGCAACAAAGCATCCTTCACTCATGCTGCCAAACATACCCTTGTAAAACTGACCATCCTACCAATCCTCGACTTTGGCGATGTAATTTACAAAATAGCCTCCAATACCCTACTCAACAAACTGGATGCAGTCTATCACAGTGCAATCCGTTTTGTCACCAAAGCCCCATATACTACCCACCATTGCGACCTGTACGCTCTCGTTGGCTGGCCCTCGCTTCATACTCGTCGCCAAACCCACTGGCTCCATGTCATCTACAAGACCCTGCTAGGTAAAGTCCCCCCTTATCTCAGCTCGCTGGTCACCATAGCATCTCCCACCTGTAGCACACGCTCCAGCAGGTATATCTCTCTAGTCACCCCCAAAACCAATTATTTCTTTGGCCGTCTCTCTTTCCAGTTCTCTGCTGCCAATGACTGGAACGAACTACAAAAATCTCTGAAACTGGAAACACTTATCTCCCTCACTAGCTTTAAGCACCAACTGTCAGAGCAGCTCACAGATTACTGCACCTGTACATAGCCCACCTATAATTTAGCCCTATCAACTACCTCTTTCCCAACTGTATTTAATTTATTTATTTATTTTGCTCCTTTGCACCCCATTATTTTTATTTCTACTTTGCACATTCTTCCATTGCAAAACTACCATTCCAGTGTTTTACTTGCTATATTGTATTTACCTTGCCACCAAGGCCTTTTTTTGCCTTTACCTCCCTTCTCACCTCATTTGCTCACATTGTATATAGACTTGTTTATACTTTATTATTGACTGTATGTTTGTTTTACTCCATGTGTAACTCTGTGTTGTTGTATCTGTCGAACTGCTTTGCTTTATCTTGGCCAGGTCGCAATTGTAAATGAGAACTTGTTCTCAACTTGCCTACCTGGTTAAATAAAGGTATAAAAAAATAAAAAAACTCTAGCTGACTGTACTGGAAATCCATATACATTCTGGAAAACTGTGAAATCATTAAACGGTTGTACTTCTTATACTCTTCACTTACAAATGAATGTAGAGTCTGGCACTGTTACTGATAAAATTGAATTTAATCAACATTTTATTTCTGCAGGTTCTCTCTGATATAATTCAAAAACCCACTCACTACTCAATGTACTGGATGGTGATGGAGGAATTTTACTGAATCATTTTGAAAATGTCAGACCCTGTTTTTTCCTTTCGGCAATTCACAGACAGTGAAGTCCTTGGTGTGTTGTCGGACATGAAGAAATCTCCAGGGGCTGACCATTTGGATCCATGTCTGCTCAAGTGTGCAGCATCCCTTATTGTTGGTTCAATAACCCACATCTTTAATTTAACACTTATCTGTAAATATTCCTAAAGTACGGCAGTCAGCTTATGTGCTGCCACTACATAAGGGAGGTGATTGTTGTGATCTTGATTTCTATTATCCCATATCTTTCTTTTCTAGCTAAGATTCTTTAATCCTTGGCAAATGTGTAACTTTGTTATTTTTTATCTGTGAAGAGTATTTTGAGTGTACATCAATCAGATTGCCTAAACAATGAGATTTTTTTTCAAAACAATCCTGCAGACATAAAAACAACAAAATATAAATGTGACTTGTGTACTGGGAAAACTTCTGGTGGTCCCTCGTTGCGTCAGCTGAGATGACAGCTCGATGGTGAAGTTGCTGGTTGTAGAACGGGAAAAGCATTCGTTGTTTCCATGCTGCGTCGTCTCAGATGGGAGATCAACGTTCGAGTCGGTGGGGTCAGTTGGGAGCGGCATAGAGCTCGTTGAGGTGCCTTGAGTCCAAGCTGTCACGTCCCTCGTCGCAACAGCCGAAGTGCTGTGTAAAACACAAACTATGGAGAGAGAAAAGTAGCAAAAAAGGCAGAAAGTAGCCAAAAGGAGACCTTTACAACAGCTGGGTGGAACCCACCTTTGTTACGGCAACACACCGGGTCTAGAAAGGTCCCAGCCACTACGTGTTTCTGCCTACTCAGCTTACTCAGGTGGCAAGGAGGAGTTAAAATGAAAGAAATGGGTACAGGAGTTTAACTGTCCAAAGGTAAAAGGTGTGTGTGTGGGTGCAGTTCTTTCTGGGTAGTCTTGAAGTCTCAGCCGTTGTTGCCGGTTTTGTCGAGAGATCCGTTCTCTAGCCATCCCTCGGCGACGTCTTGAATAGTAGGGAGTCACGGGGTTCTGGAGAACAAGTGAGGGCACAGGGACGCTGTTGATTTCAAAGGTGGTCGGTCGCCTGCTGCTTTGTCTCCATTCCGACTTCCGTTGTGAATTAGCGACAGGTTCAGGGAGTGTGGGAGGCTGTTGTGTCCCTCCGGGGGTTTGAATGGCACATTTAATTATTTCCGTGACACTGTGATCGGCCGATTGCTGCTGTGCTTGGACCTCCGTCTTCCCATTTACTTTAATGTAGCGATTGGGGAGTGATATTCTCCTGCTCTGTTCTTTTGGATCCGACTACCGTTGTGTGGTAGCGACAGACTCGGGGAGTGTTGGAGGCAGTTGTGCCCCTGCCTGGGGTTCTATCCAACTCAAAGCACAGCCTCTGTGAGGTGTTTTGTGGCCTCATGGTGTCTCTATAGTTGTGCGCCTTGACCTCCGTTTGGCGAGCAGTGTGAACGGTTGCTCCCACTTTGTGCCTAGTCTTCACCACTTAGTAGCCACTGTGAGCACGACACCTGCTTTTTGCACCACACGTGTTGAAATGACACTTACCTGTGTGGATCCTCCTATTTAGGATGATACTTACCTGTGTGGATCCTCCTATTTAGGATGATACTTACCTGTGTGAATCCTCATACAGTGGGGCAAAAAAGTATTTAGTCAGCCACCAATTGTGCAAGTTCTCCCACTTAAAAAGATGAGAGAGGCCTGTAATTTTCATCATAGGTACACTTCAACTATGACAAACAAAATGAGAGAGAAAAAATCCAGAAAATCCATTGTAGGATTTTTAATGAATTGATTTGCAAATGATGGTGGAAAATAAGTATTTGGTCACCTACAAACAAGCAAGATTTCTGGCTCTCACAGACCTGTAACTTGTTCTTTAAGAGGCTCCTCTGTCCTCCACTCGTTACCTGTATTAATGGTACCTGTTTGAACTTGTTATCAGTATAAAAGACACCTGTCCACAACCTCAAACAGTCACACTCCAAACTCCACTATGGCCAAGACCAAAGAGCTGTCAAAGGACACCAGAAACAAACTTGTAGACCTGCACCAGGCTGGGAAGACTGAATCTGCAATAGGTAAGCAGCTTGGTTTGAAGAAATCAACTGTGGGAGCAATTTTTAGGAGATGGAAGACATACAAGACCACTGATAATCTCCCTCGATCTGGGGCTCCACACAAGATCTCACCCCGTGGGGTGAAAATGATCACAAGAACGGTGAGCAAAAATCCCAGAACCACAAGGGGGGACCTAGTGAATGACCTGCAGAGAGCTGGGACCAAAGTAACAAAGCCTACCATCAGTAACACACTACTCCGCCAGGGACTCAAATCCTGCAGTGCCAGACGAGTCCCCCTGCTTAAGCCAGTACATGTCCAGGCCCGTCTGAAGTTTGCTAGAGAGCATTTGGATGATCCAGAAGAAGATTGGGAGAATGTCATATGGTCAGATGAAACCAAAATATAACTTTTTGGTAAAAACTCAACTCTGGAGGACAAAGAATGCTGAGTTGCATCCAAAGAACACCATACCTACTGTGAAGCATGGGGGTGGAAACATCATGCTTTTGGGCTGTTTTTCTGCAAAGGGACCAGGACGACTGATCCATGTAAAGGAAAGAATGAATGGGGCCATGTATCGTGAGATTTTGAGGGAAAACCTCCTTCCATCAGCATTGAAGATGAAATGTGGCTGGGTCTTTCAGCATGACAATGATCCCAAACACATCGCCCGGGCAATGAAGGAGTGTCTTCGTAAGAAGCATTTCAAGGTCCTGGAGTGGCCTAGCCAGTCTCCAGATCTCAACCCCATAGAAAATCTTTGGAGGGAGTTGAAAGTCCGTGTTGCCCAGCAACAGCTCCAAAACATCACTGCTCTAGAGGAGATCTGAATGGAGGAATGGGCCAAAATACCAGACTTACAGAAAACATTTGACCTCTGTCATTGCCAACAAAGGGTATATAACAAAGTATTGAGATAAACTTTTGTTATTGACCAAATACTTATTTTCCACCATAATATGCAAATAAATTCATTAAAAATCCTACAATGTGATTTTCTGGATTTTTTTTCTCATTTTGTCTGTCATAGTTGAAGTGTACCTATGATGAAAATTACAGGCCTCTCTCATCTTCTTAAGTGGGAGAACTTGGTGGCTGACTAAATACTAAATTGGTGGCTGACTAAATACTTTTTTGCCCCACTGTATTTTTCCTGGTTATTGCACGGTGTCCTGATGGCCTTGTGATGGTATGTGGTACGATGCTGTGGCGCCCAACCTGCAAACCCATTGAGCATAAGAACCTCTGTGTTAACTGCGGCTCCCTTGTTGGTGTAGGAGTTGCCTCCTCTCCTCCGTGTCGCACAGTTCAGGTGTCATGTGACATCTTTACTAGTGTGACAATGATGAGTGCCGGCTCCATCTCAGGCACCCAGCTCCCTCCATCTCACCTCTCTCCCTTGGTTGTTATCCTCAAACCACTCGTTGTTGTGTGTTGCACCTTATGTTGTGTTGGACAGCTATTGTATCGTGGTTGGTTCCCCCGTCAGTTGTCCGACTGTGTGTCCCGCCGTTGTTGTTGTCGTACCCGTTGTTTAACACCCGCCCATTGTCGCAGTTCCTGTGACTGCTGTGTGGAGATGGTGGTTCCTTCCATTGTCTGTTGTTGTCGTACCCGTTGTTCAACACCTGCCCGTTGTCGCAGTTCCTGTGACTGCTGTGTGGAGATGGTGGTTCCTTCCATTGTCTGTTGTTGTCGTACCCGTTGTTCAACACCCGCCCATTGTCGCAGTTCCTGTGACTGCTGTGTGGAGATGGTGGTTCCTTCCATTGTCTGTTGTTGTAGTACCCGTTGTTCAACACCTGTCCACTGCTGCCGCCATTGTGTCCGTTGTGTAGTGGTTATGCCCGAGTATCGGAGTAAAGCCAGGGCAGACTGTGTCTGGGCCCCCTGGCGCCCAACACCCAGGCACTTTGCCAGGTTAGGGTATATTGTAATAAGGTCGATCTGGCACCTTCCAGCTGTGCGGAGACCGAGGGGGAGGGGCACTCCTCTTGCTCGGCAGGAACACCAGGATTCCGGGTAGGAGCACCAGGGTTCCGGGCACAACCAGCCCAGGGATTTGGAGTAGGGTCTTGTGTTGTTCCTGTTGTTGCAGCCCAAGTAATCAAGCCCATACTATGCTTGGTCCGCCAGCTGCCAGTGACCGCTTCCACCAAGATGGTTAAGAGGAACTATTGGGTGCAAAGATAAGTTGAGGTGCCAAACGGCACCTAAAGGACTCTCAGACAATGAGAAACAAGATTCTTTGGTCTTTGGTCTTTGGCCAAGCGTCATGTCTGGAGGAAACCTGGCACCATCCCTATGGTGAAGCATGATGGTGGCAGCATCATGCTGTGTGGATGTGGGACTGGGAGACTAGTCAGGATCGAGAGAAAGATGAACGGAGACAAGTACAGAGAGGTCCTTGATAAAACACGGCTCCAGAGCGAACCTTCACTCCCAGGACTGGGGTGAAGGTTCACCTTCCAACAGGACAATGACCCTAAGCACAAATGCCAAGGCAACGCAGGATTGGCTTCGGGACAAGTCTCTGAATGTCGTTGTGTGGCCCAGCCAGAGCCTGGACTTGAACCCAATCGAACATCTCTGGAGAGATCTGAACATAGCTGTGCAGCGTCGCTCCCCATCCAACCTGACATAGCTTGAGAGGATCTGCAGAGAAGACTGTGAGAAACTTTCCAGAGACAGGTTTGCCAAGCTCTTAGCATCATACCCAAAAAGACTTGAGGCTGTAATTGCTGCCAAAGGTGTTTCAACAAAGTACAGAGTTAAGGTCTGAATACTTATGTAGATGTGATATTTCATTTTTTTTATGGGGTATTGTGTGTAGATTGATGAGGGGGAAAAACATTAAATATAATAAGGCTGTAACATAACAAATTGTGGAAAAAGTGAATGGGGCTCAACATTTTCAGAATGTACTGTATGTACTGTATGTTATCAAGTGTGTGTGTCTGTGTCCATGTGTGTGTGTCTCTTCACAGTCCCCATTGTTCCATAAGGTGTAATTGATCTGCTTGCATGAGTTACTTGATGTGGAATAGAAATCTATGTAGTCATGGCTCTATGTAGTACTGTGTGCCTCCCGTAGCCTGTTCCGGACTTGGGGACTACGAAGAGCCCTCCGGTGGCATGTCTTGTGGGGTATGCATGGGTGTCCCCATTCAACCTCTCACAAATACAAGTAGTGATGAAGTAAATCTCTACTTTGAGCCAGAAGAGATTGACATTCCTATTATTTATATTAGCTCTCTGTGTACATTCATGGGCCAACCGTGCCCTGTTCTGGGCCAATTGTAATTTTCCTAAGTCCCTCTTTGTGGCACCAGATCACACGACTGGACACTAATCCAGATGCGACAAAACTAGGGCCTGTTTTGTTGATGGCAGAGTAACACTTTATTATGGACAGACCTCTCCCCATCTTAGCTACTATTGTGTCAATGTGTTTTGACCATGACAGTACAGTCCAGGGTTACTCCAAGCAGATTAGTCTCCTCAACTTGCTCAATTTCCACATGATTCATTACAAGAATTAGTTGAGGTTTAGTGAATGATTCAGTTTTGAAATATTTAGGACTAACTTATTTCTTGCCACCGATTCTGAATCGGACTGCAGCTCTTTGTTAAATGTTGCAGTGATTTCACTTGTTGTGGTAGCTGACGTGTATAGTGTTGAGTCATCAGCATAAATTGACAAACAGTCTTTACTCAGAGCCAGAGGGAGGTCATTAGTTAAGATTGAAAAAAGTAAAGAGCGTAGACAGCTGCCCTGGGGAATGCCTGACTCTACCTAGATTATATTAGAGAGGCTTCCATTAAAGAACACCCTCTGTGTTCTGTTAGACAGGCAACTCTTGATCTACAATATAGCAGTGAATGTAAAGCCATAACACATACGTTTTTCCAGCAGCAGATTATGATAATGTCAAAATCTGGCCTGAAGTCTAACAAATCAATTGCCACAATATTTTTTATTTTACATTTCTCTCATCCAATCATCAGTCATTTGTGTAAGAGCCTTACAAGTTGAATGCCCTTTCCTATAAGTGTGCCAAAAATCTGTCAATTAATTTGTTACTGTGAACTAGCATTGTGTCTGGTCAAACACCATTTTTTTCCAAAAGTTTACTAAGGGTTGGTAACAGGCTGATTGGTCAATTGTTTGATCCAGTAAAGGGTGCTTTGCTGATCTTGGGAAGCATAATTAATTTTGGGAGGGCACACACTTTCTTGTAGGCTTACATTGTTGTCTGTGAAGCAGGAAGCTGCCCTGCTATAGATGATTATGTTGTATCGCTGAGTCTACCTTTAAACTGGACTGTATTTCTAGAGCGTCATGACGGGCCCAGTTCAAGACAAATATAAGAAAGACAGTGTAATATGGTAATACTTTAGAAAAATAACTCATATGTATTGACACTTTAATTCATCCTCATAGTGCAATGTTTAACTGGTACCTAACATGCTGACCAGACCGGACATGTCTTGTGCGCGAGCGTCGTAAAATAAATGTAGAAATCCATGTTAGTCAATCATTGCACCCACACTGCTCGCACGCGCCAACGAGCGTCTGCGACGCCAAGGACTAAAATAGAAGTCCTTCCTATTTCTGACGCAGATCGCACTGAAAGTCCTGCCTCTCCTATCTCCTCATTGGTTTATAGAAGTAGGTACCCACGTGCCATCTCCTCATTGGTTATACCCACGTTGGTGATTGAAAGACTAATTTTGTTGCCGGTTGTCGTGGTAATACATTGATAGTTTAGTTGCTTTCACCATATAAGTTCAACAATGAAAAAGCCTGGAAGGAGGAAAGATGACTAGAAACGATTCGGTTGACCGTTTTATGTGTGGATTAATTTGTTGGAGTAGAGGACCTTGTGCATTTTAGGTAAAATAACAACTCAATGTTTATATCCCAGGACAAATTAGCTAGCATCAGCAAGCTATCTAAATAGGGCAAATTAGCTAGCAAGTGCAAGCTAACTAGCTAAATTGCCATACATGTTTAATGCTTTTCGACCTGTCTCCAAATTAATGTAATTGGTTCAGAGTTTGTTTTGATATTTTAACCTGTGTGTCGTGATCGCGTTTGGTGTGGGGGGACAAAATACATTTATGCACGATGACACACGAGCGCAGCCGGTTTGGGTTCCGTCTAAGCAAGTGTGCTCTAACTGAAAATAGTAAACAGTTACGATCATATACAGACCAGAACTGTATATCTTTGTGATTATGAGGAGTAGAATAGCCTTCCTGTACATAATAGGATTTATTGATTAAACTGTAAAAAAAAGACAGCTGAGAGATACATCTGTACATTTGAGTGTTTTTTTGTTTGTTTTTTTACATTGTAACTGTACTTCTCATCTTCACATTATCACAGTCTGTCCTTCACCATGTGTAATGGCAAATCATTTAGCTTCACTTCAGAAGGGCAGTCTTGTGCAGTGTTTTGTCTTTAGTTTTGAAAGTTAGCCATTAGTGCCTTCAAGGCTAACTGGCTGCTGGTCCGTTCAAGGCCGTTTCACAGTAAGTCCCCAAAGTCTACGCCCCAGAGGTTCAGTGGTCCACAGTGACCAATTCAGTTCACCTCTGCCAAGTGCCAGACCAGTGGTTCCCAAATGGTTTTGTTCCATGACCCACCAAAGCCCTTTATAATTCATGAGATACCCTCCAGATATTCCAAACAAGTTTCCAGCTCAAGCACTATCTTCACCCAAGAAGATTTGTCAGTGATCTACCAGTGGATCCTCACACACACCACTTTAGAAATAATGTGCTAAACCATCTAATTCAACTTAAAAAGATTCCTCGTGCTGGTATTGAAGATGAGCTAGTGAATTTGGCAATGTGTCAAGGCTAGCGATGGAGAGTGGGGACTCAACACACCAAAGTCTAGTTATGCCAAATAGTGAAGGCCGCTTAGCAGGCTTGGACAATGGCAGGGTTAGCTGCAGTCGTTAACTGTTGATTCAGGTGCTCAAGTGAAATCCTGGGGACACTGTGACCATCCTGGGCCCCTGGTCTCTTCCTGACCTCTAACCCCACCATCAAGAGGGTTTAACATCCAATAATCTTTACGTAGGATATTAATGTGTGTTCAGGTCAATTAAAAAAATTATTTGTTTTAATGCTCCAAAAAAATGTGATAGCTTAGAAGTAAGAACATGTCAAATGTGTTGATCTTACATATCGAGAAATTACAAAAGCCAACAGGTCAAAATAGTTGCCACTAGTAAACAAACATTTGGAAGCGTGGAAAACTGTGTGGGTGATACTTTCTCACTCTTGCATTTGGCAGCACCCCCCCCCCCCTTCATCTTCTCACTCTTGCATTTGGCAGCATCCCCCTCTTCATCTTCCCACTCTTGCATTTGGCAGCATCCCCCTCTTCATCTTCTCACTCTTTCTTCCTCCATCTCTCACAGGCAGTTCTTGTCAGGTAACTCGCACTGCTGTGAGGCTCTGCATTCTAGAGCTTTGCTCAGCCTGCGTGGGAAGTACACCATAGCTTTCTGTTCCTCGTAGCGGTCAATGTGTTTTAGGTGGACCACCATGTGCAGAGCATAGGCCAGGACCAACAGCAGGATCAGAGAGGTCACCAGGCCCATCAGGATGGCTGGGGTCAGGAAGTTGGCACAGTCACTGGCAGACGCAAACTTATCAGACATGACGTTGAACGCCTGGATCTGCGGAGAGGAAGAGGAAAGAGGGAATATTGCAAGCTGAAGTAAAACAATTAGATAGCTAAATAAATCCATCAATCAGTCAATAGAAACGGCCCATGCCCCATACCTGGAAGTCAGTAAACGTGATGTGCCAGTTAGCTGAGGTGTCGGTGTGTGAGCTGGGCACCAGAAGGGTGTCATATTTGTGCTGACTGCTGACATGCTGGCAGTGGTAGGAGGAGGTGGCGGGGGCGTACACCTCACTGGCGTTGAACGTAGCTTCATGGGTCCAATTGTAGTGGATGTGGACGCTGTCTAAGGTGAACCAGTTCTGCCCTGCTGACTCATAGAAAATGTTGGACATCTGCAGCCTGATAACAAGTCCCCTGAGATCCTCCACATCTCCAAACTTTAGCGAGAGCCTGTGTACAAACACAGAGTATGTTGATTTGTTGATTGATTGCCTTTAGTGGGTAGATCCTTTGTGAGATATGCAGTGCTCATCTCATTGTAACAATATTCTTCTCCATGAATTGAATGTAAAAAAAATATATATAATTCAAGTTCTTTGATAACTACATACAACACCCTATGAAAGTGACGCATTCCTACATCATACTTCCGTATCATGTCCCATAGGTCGTGTTCCCTAGACTGTGCCATCGGGCACCAGATTGCTATAACATATGACGTGGTAAGCTGATACATAAAATACCTAGCCAGGCTTTGTAAGATCTGGCAACACCTGGGCAGAGGAATGCGCCCAAAATCACATGACTAGACTTCAAGATTACGTAAAATTCCAGAAAACAAGGTCATTAGAGTTATAAACTTATATTCGTAATTGTGTATTGATTTAGTATACCCAATGCCTTTTATTAAAATATTTAATGCTCAAGAACTAAGACACATTGTTGAAAGTTAGAAAAATCTCCTTTGGACTACAAATCAGTGTGTCTGCTTGAGCTGAGGACTTGCAGGGTGGTAAGAACCTGCTGGTTACAAGCCATTTGAAGGAATTATGTTAGATTATGCTCTGGGGTTTTCAACTGAAAGTTGCCAGCCAGTACTTTTTTAAATTGATTAAATAATTAGTTTGTAGACCGGTAAGCTGTCAAAATAGGTGTAGTTCATGTGTGTAGTTCTATTCAAACAGATGTAACTTTTTGACTTTTTTTGCTCTTCTTGGCTGTCAAATACATTGAAAAAACGCATATTGTATGTTATTTCACCCAGAAACACGTATATAATTGAATATACAGTATCTTAAATGGCCATATTATCATGACTTTGTCAATGCAAATTTGAGGCTCATTAACCTACAAAACAAGGAATACATAAGCAAAATTGACGTGTCAGTTGCACATCGTACACAACTCAAGTACATGATTTACAGTACTTACGTAGCCTTCTCCTTGGTGCAGATGGAACCCTTGGTGTCCACAGGGGCATTGGGTCCAAAGGTCCTCTCCGTCAGGTCTACGAATGTGTGGTTCTGGTAGCGGATGGCCAGGCGCTTGGCCTTGAAAAGGATGCAGGTCTTGCCATTGTAGGCCACGCTCAGGGGAGAGTAGGGCCCGTGGATGGGGGACTGGAGCAGCTTTCTCTTGCCCTTGCCATGGCCATGCTGGTTGAGGAGGTGCCAGCCATGCAGCTGCAGAGAGGAAGGATGGAAGAGATATTGATCAATTATATAATTGATTGGCAATGTCACACACTGGCTGTGCCTACAGAAGAAGCCTAATTCTGATATATTTTTCACTAATTGGTCTTTAATTGGGCAAAATATCAGAATTGGGCTGTCTGTGTATCCTGTTATCCAGGTAGTGATTGTTAAAAGAATATAACTTATTTTGGTCGATTTAATAGCTGATACTGAACAAAAATCTAAACGCAACATGCAACAATTTCAATTATTTGATTGAGTTACAGTTCGTCAGTCAATTGGAATAAATTCATTAGGCCCTAATCGATGGATTTCATATGACTGGGCAGCTATGAGTGGGCCTGGGAGGGCATAGGCCCACACACTGGTGAGCCAGGCCCAGCCAATCAGAAAACGTTTTTCGACCCACAAAAAGGCTTTATTACAGACAGAAATATTCCTCGGTTTCATCAGCTGTCCAGGTAGCTGGTCTCACACGATACCCCAGGTGTGGAAGTGTACCTCCGCCGTATACACAAATGTCCCAAAGCTGAGGAAGTTAAAAGGATCTAAAGTTTAGTCACTAATTAGACTCTCTGATAACCACTTCGGCCAAGCCAGCAAGGCTGCAAACCTCAGAGCAAAATGCGATCCCGACACTGTGATATGTTTGGTGTTTGCGCATGTTGATATAAAAGAATGGAGAGGGGTGCATTAATATATGCCACATGTATGCATGTATGCATTGATGCATGTAACAGATGAAATACTGATGAATTTGATGAATTCATTATCCACATGTGTGGTTGTATTGTTTTACATTTTCAAATAAATCTACCTATCATTCAAGTCACGAGTGCGTCTGGAAGTTGATGGGTTTATTGATCCCCTCGCCACTCTCTGGAAGCCACCCCCTGAGTTTTGTCAACAACACGTGAAAACGGAGGGCCCTGCGAGCGAGAGGCTGGTTTGGAGTATCTGAACATTGTCCTCTTGGGGGCGATATGATACTACGATGCACAGGATCCGAGAGAGAGAGAGCCATATAGAAAGTGAGCAAAAAGAAGGAGAGGGAGAGAGGGATCTACCTTCAGTAATCTTCTGAGTGGGGTTTCTTTAGTGGGCACATAACCCTGAGTCTCCAAGCTCATTCCATCAAGACCACCTGACACACACAAATAAAACAGTCAGATACTATTTAGCTCAAATATATTTGCTTAGAAATATACTCCCTAAATTGACATTTTACATTGATTCTTCAAGCTTTATGTGTGGGCAGTAGTTTGTAAAACGATACAGCATACACATGGCTAAAACAGGTTTGATTGCATCAGGCCCATAGTCATGTTGGGGTGGCAGGGTAGCCTAGTGGTTAGTGGACTAATAACCGGAAGGTTGCAAGTTCAAACCCCCGAGCTGACAAGGTACAAATCTGTCGTTCTGCCCCTGAACAGGCAGTTAACCCACTGTTCCTAGGCCGTCATTGAAAATAAGAATTTGTTCTTAACTGACTTGCCTAGTTAAATAAAATAAATGTTAAATGTGAGACAATGTGTGTTACTTACCTGCTCTGATTCTCCCAGCTGGGTATGGAACCTCTGTAACGTAGTCCTCTTCTGTGCTGTAGAGAGAAGAGGAAAAGGTTCAAAGATGCAGCTACATGTCAGTGCACATTTCCTCAGAGTTGCCAGGTTCCAAAACAGCACACGTCTGTCTGTATAGGCAAACTATACTAACAGTGTTCTTCGTCCACGTCCGATCCTTTCAACCAGATCATAGCCGATGTATGGTGAGCTTTCTGCGCCAAAAGGCTGTCATGCAGGTGGCGGCTACACATTGGCAATGGATGGGGTGGTAAATCTCCCCAATGCAAAACAAAGCTTACTTTATTTCTTATCAAGCAGTGGCCTATAGTTGTGGTTGGTCATCTTATCGTCCTGACCAGGCTGACCATGCAGGTTGTCTGTGGCATTAGTAGCTTAGATTATCCCTTGTGGTTAATCTAAACCAGATCCCTTTAACCATCTATCTAAATCACAATCATGGCCTTACTGAGACTATGACTAACCCCACTACTGTAGGGGTGGAAATGTATCAAATAATACCCACTACACTACCTCCACCCTCTCTCTCCCTTCACACACACTCACAAGCACCTCAATTAACAGTCATTAAAAAAAGCTGTGTAAGCCCAGCCGTTTGTTCCTGTGCCAGTTCAGCGAGGTCAGCAACACAGGGACGGTGAGCCGGTCATATGGGGCCAGGGTGCTGAACAGTCCCTTTATATAATCAAAGCCATCCTTGGCTCACCTCACAGACAGACACAGGGACACATACTGTACGTATGTACACACGCATGTTCACACACTCACAAAGACAAATGGACAGACACACACATATACATTACTCTTTTCTCTGTATATATCAATGATGTCGCTCTTGCTGCTGGTGATTCTCTGATCTAGTTTCGTTGGTGGAGTTTCAACACTTGATCGATGTATATGTCATAGAAGCGTGTAATTGTTTTTAGGCCAGCTGTTTTTAGTCAAGATGTTTGTGTTTTTAATGTAATATGTAATTGTTGTACTGTATGTGTGTTTATAGTTTTGTTTAATGTTGTGTTAGTGTATGTAAGTTGTTTTGTCTGAAACATTGTTCCCCCTGCTGCTATTGGACCAGGTCTCTCTTGGAAAAGAGAACCTGTATAAACAAAGGTCAAATAAAATAAAACATCTCTGAATGTATCAATGACATCGCTCTTGCTGCTGGTGATTCTCTGATCCACCTCTATGCAGACGACACCATTCTGTATACATCTGGCCCTTCTTTGGACACTGTGCTAAGAAACCTCCAAACGAGCTTCAACGCCAAACAACACTTCTTCCGTGGCCTCCAACTGCTTTTAAATGCTAACTAAATGCATGCTCTTCAACATATTGCTGCCCGCACCCTCCTGCCCGACTAGCATCACTACTCTGGACGGTTCTGACCTACTCTGGACAACTACAAATACCTAGGTGTCTGGTTAGACTATAAACTCTCCTTCCAGACTCATATTAAGCATCTACAATCCAAAATTAAATCTTGAATCGGCTTCATATTTCGCAACAAAGCCTACGTCAAAGACTCCTCCAAACATACCCTTGTAAAACTGACTATCCTACCGATCCTTGTCTTTGGCGATGTCATTTACAAAATATTCCCCAACACTCTACTCAGCAAACTGGATGTCGTCTATCACAGTGCCATCCGTTTTATCACCAAAGCCCCATATACTACCCACCACTGCGACCTGTATGCTCTCGTTGGCTGGCCCTCACAACATATCCGTCACCAAACCTACGGGCTCCAGGACATCTATAAGTCTTTGCTTGGTAAAACCCAGCGTTATCTCAGCTCACTGGTCACCATAGCAACACTCACCCATAGATCACGTTCCAGCAGGTATATTGCACTGGTCATCCCCAAAGCCAACACTTACTTTTGCCGCCTTTACTTTGGCCACCTGGAACGAATTGCAGAAATCTCTTATCTCCCTCTCTAATTTTAAGCATCAGCTGTCTGAGCAGCTTACCGATCACTGTACCTGTACACAGCCATCTGTAAATAGCACACCCAACTACCTCATCACAATATCCCCTCATCCCCATCCTCCTATTCCCCAGGCGCTCTCTTTTGATGACTTCTGTAACCGTAATAGCCTTGGTTTCATGCATGTTAACATTAGAAGCCTCCTCCCTAAGTTTGTTTTATTCACTGCATTTGCACACTCTGCCAACCCTTGATGTTCTTGCTGTGTCTGAATCCTGGCTTAGGAACACCACCAAAAATTCAGACATTTTTACCCCAAACTACAACATTTTCAGACAAGATAGCAACACCGCCCCCTTTGGCAGTTCTATCTACTGCAAAGATAGCCTGCAGAGTTCTGTCCTACTATCCAGGTCTGTACCCATACAATTTGAACTTCTACTTTTAAAAATCCACCTCTCTAAAAACAAGTCTCTCACTGTTGCTGCCTGCTATAGACCACCCTCTGCCCCCAGCTGTGCTCTGGACACCATATGTGAACTGATTGCCCCCCATCTATCTTCAGAGCTCGTGCTGCTAAGCGACCTAAACTGGAACATGCTTAACACCCCAGCCATCCTACAATCTAAGCTTGATGATGCCCTCAATCTCACACAAATTATCAATGAACCAACCATGTACCTCCCCAAAGTCTTAAACATGGGCACCCTCATAGATATCATCCTAACCAACTTGCCCTCTAAATACACCTCTGCTGTCTTCAACCAAGATCTCAGCGATCACTGCCTCATTGCCTGCATCCGTAATGGGTCAGCGGTCAAACGACCTCCACTCATCACTGCCAAACGCTCCCTGAAACACTTCAGCGAGCAGGCCTTTCTAATCGACCTGGTCGGGGTATCCTGGAAGGATATTGATCTCATCCCGTCAGTAGAGGATGCCTGGTTATTTTTTTTTAAATGCCTTCCTAACCATCTTAAATAAGTATGCCCCATTCAAGAAATTTAGAACCAGGAACAGATATAGCCCTTGGTTCTCCCCAGACCTGACTGCCCTTAACCAATACAAAAACATCCTATGGCGTTCTGCATTAGCATCGAACAGCCCCCGTGATATGCAGCTGTTCAGGGAAGCTAGAAACCATTATACACAGGCAGTTAGAAAAGCCTAGCCTGGCTTTTTCAAGCAGAAATTTGCTTCCTGCAACACTAACTCAAAAAAGTTCTGGGACACTGTAAAGTCCATGGAGAATAAGAACACCTCCTCCCAGCTGCCCACTGCACTGAAGATAGGAAACACTGTCACCACTGATAAATCCACTATAATTGAGAATTTCAAGAAGCATTTTTCTATGGCTGGCCATGCTTTCCACCTGGCTACTCCTACCCCGGTCAACAGCACTGCACCCCCCACAGCAACTCGCCCAAGCCTTCCCCATTTCTCCTTTTCCCAAATCCAGTCAGCTGATGTTCTGAAAGAGCTGCAAAATCTGGACCCCTACAAATCAGCCGGGCTAGACAATCTGGACCCTTTCTAAAATGATCTGCCGAAATTGTTGCCACCCCTATTACTAGCCTGTTCAACCTCTCTTTCGTGTCGGCTGCGGTCATCTCCCTCTTCAAAGGGGGTGACACTCTTGACCCAAACTGCTACAGACCTATATCTATCCTACCCTGCCTTTCTAAGGTCTTCGAAAGCCAAGTCAACAAACAGATTACCGACAATTTCGAATCTCACCATACCTTCTCTGCTATGCAATCTGGTTTCAGAGCTGGTCATGGGTGCACCTCAGCCATGCTCAAGGTCCTAAACGATATCTTAACTGCCATCGATAAGAAACATTACTCTGCAGCCGTATTCATTGATCTGGCCAAGGCTTTCGACTCTGTCAATCACCACATCCTCATCGGCAGACTCGACAGCCTTGGTTTCTCAAATGATTGCCTCGCCTGGTTCACCAACTGCTTCTCTGATAGAGTTCAGTGTGTCAAATCGGAGGGTCTGCTGTCTGGACCTCTGGCAGTCTCTATGGGGGTGCCACAGGGTTCAATTCTTGGACCGACTCTCTTCTCTGTATACATCAATGATGTTGCTTTTACTGCTGGTGAGTCTCTGATCCACCTCTACGCAGATGACACCATTCTGTATACTTCTGGCCCTTCTTTGGACACTGTGTTAACAACCCTCCAGGCAAGCTTCAATGCCATACAACTCTCCTTCCGTGGCCTCCAATTGCTCTTAAATACAAGTAAAACTAAATGCATGCTCTTCAACCGATCGCTGCCTGCACCTGCCCGCCTGTCCAACATCACTACTCTGGACGGCTCTGACTTAGAATACGTGGACATCTGCAAATACCTAGGTGTCTGGTTAGACTGTAAACTCTCCTTCCAGAACCATATCAAACATCTCCAATCCAAAGTTAAATCTATAATTGGCTTCCTATTTCGCAACAAAGCATCCTTCACTCATGCTGCCAAACATACCCTTGTAAAACTGACCATCCAACCAATCCTCGACTTCGGCGATGTCATTTACAAAATAGCCTCCAATACCCTACTCAACAAATTGGATGCAGTCTATCACAGTGCAATCCGTTTTGTCACCAAAGCCCTCGCTGGCCCTCGCTTCATACTCGTCGCCAAACCCACTGGCTCCATGTCATCTACAAGACCCTGCTAGGTAAAGTCCCCCCTTATCTCAGCTCGCTGGTCACCATAGCATCTCCCACCTGTAGCACAAGCTCCAGCAGGTATATCTCTCTGGTCACCCCCAAAACCAATTCTTTCTTTGGCCGCCTCTCCTTCCAGTTCTCTGCTGCCAATGACTAGAACGAACTACAAAAATCTCTGAAACTGGAAACACTTATCTCCCTCACTAGCTTTAAGCACCAACTGTCAGAGCAGCTCACAGATTACTGCACCTGTACATAGCCCATCTATAATTTAGCCCAAACAACTACCTCTCCCCCTACTGTATTTATTTTATTTATTTATTTATTTTGCACCCCATTATTTTTATTTCTACTTTGCACATTCTTCCACTGCAAATCTACCATTCCAGTGTTTTACTTGCTATATCGTATTTACTTTGCCACCATGGCCTTTTTTTTGCCTTTACCTCCCTTATCTCACCTCATTTGCTCACTTCGTATATAGACTTGTTTATACTGTATTATTGACTGTATGTTTGTTTTACTCCACGTGTAACTCTGTGTCGTTGTACGTGTCGAACTGCTTTGCTTTATCTTGGCCAGGTCGCAATTGTAAATGAGAACTTGTTCTCAACTTGCCTACCTGGTGAAATAAAGGTGAAATAAATAAATAAAAATTATTTACCCTCTTTCTCTTTTGCACCCCAGTATCTCTACTTGCACATCATCATCTGCACATCTATCACTCCAGTATTTATTTATTTTATTTTTATTTATCCGTTATTTTACCAGGTAATTTGACTGAGAACACGTTCTCATTTGCAGCAACAACCTGGGGAATAGTTACAGGGGAGAGGAGGGGGATGAATGAGCCAATTGCAAACTGGGGATTATTAGGTGACCGTGATGGTTTGAGGGTCAGATTGGGAATTTAGCCAGGACACCAGGGTTAACACCCCTACTCTTACGATAAGTGCCATGGGATCTTTAATGACCTCAGAGAGTCAGGACACCCGTTTAACGTCCCATCCGAGAGACGGCACCCTACACAGGGCAGTGTCCCCAATCACTGCCCTGGGGCATTGGGATATTTTTTAGACCAGTGGAAAGAGTGCCTCCTACTGGCCCTCCAACACCACTTCCAGCAGCATCTGGTCTCCCATCCAAGGACTGACCAGGACCAACCCTGCTTAGCTTCAGAAGCAAGCCAGCAGTGGTACGCAGGGTGGTATGCTGCTGGCATATTAATGCTAAATTGTAATTATTTTTCACCTCTAGGGCCTATTTATTGCCTACCTCCCTACTCTTCTACATTTGCACACACTGTACATATATTTTTACATTCTTATTTTCTTTTGTGTCATTGACTGTACGTTTGTTTGTGTAACTCTGTTGTTGTCCCAGACAGGACAGAAAGGACAGGACAGAAACCAAGGGAAACATCAATCTTTCTAAAAATCATGGGGCCAATGTGTGGCATTGGGATCAACATTTAAAAAAGGTTTGAAACAAAAATAAAAATGATTTTCTGGCAGTTCCTTGCTAGACGCGGGAGCGGTATAGTCCTTGCTAGACACGGGAGCGGTATAATTTTTTGAACATATAGACTTACAAACAGGTCATATTATGTATTTTCAATGTCAAGTATTCTATGCTTTAAGTTGATTGGGGAATCATTTTTTTGGTAAGATATAAGAAGTATAAACCTTTTTTGTTGCACCCTAAATCTCATTGAATGTTTGGCCGTTTGGAAACCTTGTGTGAACTGTATGCGTACGAAACAACCCCGCTTCAGGCTTGGGCAGTGGCTAAGGTGAAGAGGAAAGGAAGCCACTACAGATGCAGTGTAATGTTTTGTATTTGGTTTTATATGTAATGTAAGCGCTGTTTAAACGTGTTAACCCTCGCAAGGCTGACGGCCCAGACGGCATCCCTAGCCGCGTCCTCAGATCATGCGCAGACCAGCTGGCTGGTGTGTTTACGAACATATTCAATCTCTCCCGCTCGGGGCAGTTGAGTTAACGTAGGCTAATGCAAGAAAATACCCCAGGACATAGACATATCTGATATTGGCAGAAAGCTTAAATTCTTGTTAATCTAACTGCACTGTCCGATTTACAGTAGCTATTACAGTGAAAGAATACAATGCTATTGTTTGACGGAAGTGCACTGTTATGAACTTGAAAAGTCATTATTAAACCAATATTTTGGCAGTCTTGATACAACATTTTTAACAAAAATGCATCGGTTCATTGGATCAGTCTAAAACTTTGCACATACACTGCTGTCATCTAGTGGCCAAAATCTAAATGGCACCTGGGCTGGAATAATACATTATGGCCTTCCATTTCAAAGTTGATCGTACAAAAAAATACAAAACAAACTTATGTTTTTATCTTTGTATTATCTTTTACCAGATCTAATGTGTTATTCTACTACATTCACTTCACATTTCCACAAACTTCAAACTTTTTCCTTTCAAATGGAATCAAGAATTTGCATATCCTTGCTTCAGGTCCTGAGCTACAGGCAGTTAGATTTGGGTATGTCCTTTTAGGTGAAAATGGCAAGGGGCGGATCCTTAATAAAGAACACCCTCTGTGTTCTGCTAGACAAGTAACTCTTTATCCACAACATAGCAGGGGGTGTAAAGCCAAAACACATATGTTTACCAGCAGCTGACTATTATCGATAATGTCAAAAGCTGCACTGAAGTCTAACAAAACAGACCCCCACTATCTTTTTGTCATCAATTTCTCTCAGCCAATCATCAGTCATTTGTATAAGTGCTGTGCTTGTTGAATGTCCTTCCCTATAAGGGTGCTGAATGTCTCTTGTCAATTTGTTTACTGTAAAGTAGCATTGTATCTGGTCAAACACAATTTTACTCCAGAAGTTTACTAAGGGTTTGTAACAGGCTGATTGGTCGGCTATTTCAGCCAGTAAAGGGGGCTTTACTATTCTTCCCTCCAGGCGTGAGGGACACACTTTCTAGTAGGCTTATATTGAAGATATTACAAATAGCAGTGGCAATAACGTCCGCTATTATCCTCAGTAATTCAGATTATCCAGATTGTCAGACCCCGGTGGCTTGTCATTGTTATTAGGCAACAACAATGGAAAATCATCTCTTCCACACTCACTTTATGGAATTCAAAAGTACAATGCTTGTCTTTCATAATTTGATCAGATATACTTGATGGTTTATTTGCTGGCATGTCATGCCTACATTTGCTAATCTTGCCAATGAAAAAGTCATTCAAGTAGTTATTTTATATCAGTGGGTTTTGTGATGAATGAGCCATCAGATTCAATGAATGATGGAGCCGAGTTAGTTAAAAGCAATCATTCATCTTTATTTCGTAGTATAGTTTATTTTTATTTAGTTTAGTCACATGATTTCTCAATTTGCAATACGTTTGCCAATCGGTTGGGCTGCCAGATTTATTTGCCATACCTTTTATCTCATCCCTCTCAACCATACCATTTTTCAGTTCCTCATCAATTAGTATTTAACAGTTTTTACAGTCATTGTTTTAAATGGGTGCATGATTATTAGTAACAGGAATAAGCAATTTCATAAATGCGTCAAGTGCAGCATCTGGTTGCTCCTCATTACACACCACAGACCAACAAATATTATTTACATCATCAACATAAGAATCACTGCAAAACTTATTGTATGACCTCTTATACACTATATTAGGTCCAGCCTTTGGAACTTTGGTTTTCCTAGATATGGCTACTATATTGTCTGGATATCTATATATTGTCTGGATTTCTATATATCTGGATACAGCTATAGAGCAGATTTCTGCAGCATTAGTAAAGACGTGATCAATACATGTTGATGATTTCATTCCTGTGCTGTTTGTAACTGCCCTGGTTGGTTGGTTGGTTGACTGCAACGTGGTTACAGTTTGAAGTTACTTCTTGAGTGGCCAGCTTGATGAATGCCAGTCAATATTTAAATCACCGTGAAAATATACTTCTCTGTTGATATCACATACATTATCAAGCATTTCACACATGTTATCCAGATAGTGACTGTTAGCACTTGGTGGTCTATAGCAGCTTCCCACCAGAATGGGCTTTAGGTAAGGCAGATGAACCTGTAGCCATATTACTTCAACAGCATTTAACATGAGATCCTCTCTAATCTTTACAGGATTGTGGTTCTGAATATAAACCGCAACACCTCACCCGTTGGCATTTCTGTATTTTGGTAGATGTTATAACCATGTATTTCTACCACTGCATCATCAAAGGTATTATCTAAGAGAGTTTCACAGATGGTCAGAATATGAATGTCATTAAGTTACAAGCAAGTTATTGACTTTATGAACCTTGTTTCTTAGGCTACATATGTTAATATGGGCTATTTTTTGCACTTCTCTGTGATTCTTGATTGATTTGAATAATTTACTGGGAAGCTTATCAGAAGTAGACTTGCTCATGTTATTCATATTGGAGCTGATAGTGCAGGGTGAGCTGCATAAAGTGGTCTTGCTACTAGTGTAACAGTGTAACTCTGGTTCATAGGCACATGTTTACTGCATACAATAACTGTAGGATCAACAGAGGCATTCAGGGCAGTTAGAGGGACATAAATTAAGTTACTTACATTGTGTCTGCCAACCCCCTTTGGATAATGTACATTTGATGCAGCATTATGATGACTCATTGTCACAATGTTAGGGATTAGCTGAGCTGGGCTTGGGTCATAGATAAGTCATTGTCTCAACGCAGCCTTGAAATTGCGTGGACAGAGTCCAGGAGTCAAGATGATTTGGATCGACTCTGTCATTCTTTTAGAATATCTTCTGTTTCCAGAAGGTGTCAAAGTTATCTATTAAAGTGATTCTAACAGAAAACGTAAATACTCACACTTTCATTAACCCATCCATCAGCAATGTTCCCTCAAAAATGTTTTGTCACTGAGCAAATTTTAGGTCTGCTGAGTGCAAACTTGAATGTTGTGAAAATGTGCAACTTCCAGTGCGTGTTTACTGTGAACACTGTGGCTGTATCCACTTTAAGTTACAGTTTCAAGTTACAGTGGTCAAGTAGGCTTATGTGGCTATTTGATCATAATGTAGGGCTACCAGAGTCGCCTACCATCAAAAACAATGGAGAAAATGTGTCTCATAACATTTTAACATGGATTCAGCCTACAGTAGAAGACAATGTGTGGTGTTCAATGTAGGCCTACATTCCATGAGACTTCTGAAAAAAACATGCGGGGTTGACATGAACCTGTTTATCCACTTGTCCTTCGGGAAAGGAGGTGACTGAAAGTTTTACTTGAAGCAAGAAACCACTTTACAAAATAAATTGCATTACTATTACCATACCATTATTACAGAGAATCAGACAAATTATGCTGCTGGCTATTGGCTACTTAGCTTTTTCAAAACACAACACGCCATTCCATCTGGTTTGCGCTTAGTGGGACTATCATTTGTTTTTCAACAGGAAAATTACCCAACACACCTCCAGGCTGTGTAAGGGCTATTTGAACAAGAAGGAAAGTGATGGAGTGCTGCATCAGATTATCTGGCCTCCACAATCACCCGACCTCAACCAAATTGAGATGGTTTGGGAGGAGTTAGACCACAGAGTGAAGGAAAAACAGCCAACAAGTGCTCAGCATATGTGGGAACTCTTTCAAGACAATTGTAAAAGCATTCCAGGTGAAGCTGGTTGAGAGAATGCCAATATTGTGGAAAGCTGTCATCAAGCCAAAAGGTGGCTACTTTGAAGAATCTAAAATACAAAATAGATTTTGAGGTGTTTAACACTTTTTAGTTAGTACATGATTCAATATGGGTTATTTCATAGTTTTGATGTCTTCTCTATTATTCTACCATTTTCGTAAATAGTAAAAATAAAGAAAAACCCTTGAATAAGTAGGTGCGTCAACCATTGACTGGTACTGTAAGTATTCAGACCCTTTGCTATGAAATCTCGAAATTGAGCTCAGGTGCATCCTGTTTCAATTCATCATCCTTGAGATGTTTCTACATCTTGATTACAGTCCACCTGTGGTAAATTCAATTGATTGAACATGATTTGGAAAAGCACACACCTGTCTATATAAGGTTCCACATTTGACAGTGCATGTTAGAGACAAAAACAAGCAGCGAGGTTGAAGGTACTGTCCGTAGAGCTCCGAGGTGGGATTGTTTCAAGGCACAGATCCGGGGAAGGGTACCAAAACATTTATGAAGCGTTGATGGTCCCCAAGAACACAGTGGCCTCCATCATTCTAAAAAATGGAAGAAGTTTGGAACCACCAAGACTCTTCCTAGAGCTGGCTGCCTGGCCAAACTGAGCAGTCGAGGGAGAAGGGCCTTGGTCAGGGAGGTGGCCAAGAACTCGATGGTCACTCTGACAGAGCTCCAGAGTTCCTCTGTGGAGATGGGAGAACCTTCCAGAAGGACAACCGTCTCTGCAGCATTCCACCAATCAGGCCTTTATCGTAGAGTGGTCAAACCAAAGCCACTCCTCAGTAAAAAGACAAAAGCCCGCTTGGAATTTGCCAAAAGGCACCTAGATTCTCTGGTCTGATGAAACAAATATTGAACTCTTTGGACTGAACGCCAAGCATTGCGTCTAGAGGAAACCTAGCATCCCTAATGTGAAGCATGGTGGTTGCAGCATCATGCTATGGGGATGTTTTTCAGTGGCAGGGACTGGGAGACTAGTCAGGATGAGGCAAAGATGAACAGGGCAAAGTACAGAGTGATCCTTGATGAAAACCTGTCCTTGAGTGGCCCATCCAGAGCCTGGACTTGAACCAGGTCTAACATCTCTGGAGAGACCTAAAAATATCTGTCCAGCCATGCTCCCCATCTAATTTCAAATCAAATAAAATCGTCACATGTGCCGAATACAACACGTGTACTGTGAAATATTTACTTACAACAATGCAGTTCAAGGTATAGAGTTAAGGGTTATTTATTAAATAAACTAAAGTGGAAAAAGTAAACAATAACAAGGCTATATACATGGGATACCGGTACCGAGTCAATGCGGTACAGGTTTGTTGAGGTAATTTGTAAAGTCACCTGAAACTATGCATAGATAATAAACAGTGAGTTGCAACAGTGTAAAAACAAACGGGGGGGGGGGGGGGGGGGGGGGGGGGGGGGGTCGATGTAAATAGTCCGGTTGGCCATTTGATACATTATTCAGCAGTCTTATGGCTTGTAGGTAGAAGCTGTTAAGGAGCCTTTTAGACCTAGACTTGGCGCTCCGTTACCGCTTGCCGTGCAGTAGCAGAGAGAACAGTCTATGACTTGGGTGACTGGAGAATTTGACAACTTTTTGGGCCTTCCTCTGACATTGCCTATTATATAGGTCCTGGATGTCAGGAAGCTAAGCCCCAGCAATGTACTGGGCCGTACGCACTACCGTCTGTAGCGCCTTATTTTCAGATGCCGAGCAGCTGCCATACCATTGATTGCATGGTATTGCATTGATGCTCTTGATGGTGCAGCTGTATAACTTTTTGAGGATCTGTGGACCCATGCCAAATCTTTTCTGTCTCCTGAGAGGAAAAATGTGTTTTCGTGCCCTCTTCACAACTATCTTGGTGTGTTTGAACCATGATAGTTTGTTGGTGATGTGGACACCAAGGAACTTGAAACTCTCGATCCGCTCCACTTCAGCTCCATTAATGCTAACGTTTGGCCCTCCTTTTCCAATTGTCCATGATCAGCTCCTTTGTCTAGCTCACATTCTTCGGACACAACATTGCCAGGTCTCTGACCGCTGAGTTGTGCTTGGCCACGCAGTCGTGGGTGAGAGGGAGTACAGGAGGGGACTCAGCATGCACTCCTGTGGGGCCCCAGTGTTGAGGATCGGCGTGGCAGATGTGTTGCTACCTACCCTTACCACCTGGGGGGCGGCCTGTCAGGAAGTCCAGAATCCAGTTGCAGAGGGAGTTGTTAAGTCCCAGGGTCCTTCGCTCAGTGATGAGCTTTGAGGGTACTATGGTGTGGAACGCTGAGCTGTAGTCAATGAACAGCATTCTCACGTAGGTGTTCCTTTTGTCCAGGTGTGAAAGGGCAGTGTGGAGTGCAATAGAGATTGCGTCATCTGTGGATCTGTTAGGGTGGTAAGTGAATTGGAGTGGGTCTAGGGTTTCCGACATGATGGTGTTGATGTGAGCCAAGACCAGCCTTTCAAAGCACTTCATGGCTACCAACGTGAGTGCTACGGAACAGTAATCATTTAGGCAGGTTACCTTTGCCTCCTTGGGCACAGGGACTATGGTGGTCTGCTTGAAACATGTAGGTATTACAGATTCAGTCAGGGAGAGGTTGAAAATGTCAGTGAAGACACATGCTAGTTGGTCCGCGCATGCTTTGAGTACACATCCTGGTAATCCATCTGGCCCGCGGCTTTGTGAATGTTGACCTGTTTAAAGGTCTTGCTCACATCGGCTACGGAGAGTGTAATCACACAGTCGTCCGGAACAGCTTGTGCTCTCATGCATGCTTCAGTTTTGCTAGCCTTGAAGCGAGCATAAAAGGCATTTAGCTCGTGTGGTAGGCTCATGTCACTGGGCAGCTCGCGGCTGTGTTTCCCTCTGTTGTCCGTAATATTTTTCAAGCCCTGCCACATATGACGAGCGTCAGAGCCTGTGTAGTAGAATTCAATGTCCTGTATTGACGCTTTGCCTGTTTGATGGTTTGCCTGAGGGCATAGCGGGATTTCTTATAAGCATCCAGATTAGTGTCCTGCTCCTTGAAGGTGGCAGCACTAGCCTTTAGCTCAGTACGGATGTTGCCTGTAATCCATGGCTTCTGTATACCATATACCATTTAAATAAAGGGTTGATTTGATTTTGCCCTTCCCCAGGTAATCTCTAGCTAATATTGTTCCTCTTGAAACTCTAAAAGCTACCATTCTACCTTTTGTATGATCGCTCTCTACTATCCTTTAGTTGCACCTGAAGAGCCATGCAGAAAAGGAAAGCACATTGACATGTCAGTGAGCAGAAAGGGAAAACACATTCACATGTCAGTGAGCAGAAAAGGAAAACTCATTCACATGTCAGTGAGCTCAGAGAGCAGAGAGAGCAGTTTCAGGCTTTTGAAATCTGAATATTAACAGAAAACCACTAGAATCCTCATAACAACCATAAGTCGTTCTCAATGCAGTATTGACTAATTTTTATATAGTGAATACAACTAATGTTATTATGTACCTTTCCCATAGAGCAAGTATAAAGCCTCAACATTGCCTCACTTTGTGTTGCTGAGAAAAATCCTTCTCATCTCTCTCTCTCCCTCTCTCTCTCTCTCTCTGCATCTGTAAACAGAGCCCAACAGACCAGCACCGATTCCTCCTCTCCTCTCCTCTCCTCTCCTCTCCTCTCCTCTCCTCTCCTCTCCTCTCCTCTCCTCTCCTCTCCTCTCCTCTCCTCTCCTCTCCTCTATCCTGGCCTCATTTACCTGCTCTCTGTCAGACAAAGAGAGCGAGTGCTGTCCTGTACAGACAACAGCTGTGTGAAACAAGAAATGTCTTGTTAACGCTAAATTACAGATAACCATAGAGTCCCTGGCCACAGATTCATCAACGCTTTTACAGCATCTGTATCAGATCTGATACCTTGTGTATTTACATAGCGATAGCAAGAGAGACAGAGATATAGAGAAAGGAAGGGAGAGCGAGGGAGAGCAAAAGAGATCAGCCTACCAGCATCCCTGGATTCGTACACCCCCCTCCACTCCACCATCACACACACACCAACACACACACACACACAGAGGGTATTTACCTTCTCTCCAGGAGTGCAGGCACTTGATCTAAGGACAGGGTGGGCTGGCTGAGGGCAGACAGTAAGGCAGAGAAGAGGAATGCGTGTGCAGCCATTGAGACAATGAGAGGAGACTGCTGCTGGTGAGCTCCCCTTCATAATCTGCTCTCCCTGCATCGTCAGCCGCTGAGCTCACTGACAGACAGCCTCAGAAGCCAGTCACAATGCGGAATAGGGATCAGTTTGAGTCATACTTATACAGCCCCTCCCTCCACCTCTTCCTCCTTTCTCCCTTCTCTGTCGTCCTCCCTCTATCTTTCTCTCTCATGTAAGCATACCTTCAGGCAAACCCTAGGAATAGACAGTGGCTGATTATTTTTCACAGCTCATTATACCTATTCTAGCCCAATAATGTACATAAAACGCACATAAACACACACACAAGCTACACACGCACACCGCACACACACACACACACACACACACACAAACAAACATAAAAAAATCACATGGGAATATCAAGGTTGGATTAATGTTGACATTATTTTACCGGGAGAAAAACAAAGCCATGAATGCATGACCTAGATCCACAGTGAGTGTGCTGCCACAATAGTTGCATTCGTTCACTTGATCTATGTGTTGTTGTGAGCACAGGAGACCCGGGGCAGAATTGTCCACTGAGGCTGAATATGTGTATGATACAAACAGCTGAACAGCTAACCCACTTGGCTAACCTGTTCTCAGAGCAAATCATATTATATTCTACAAAAAAATGTGCCACAAAAATATAAATGCAACATGCAACATTTTCAAAGATTTGACTTAGACACAGTTCATAGAAGAAATTCAGTCAATTTAATTAAATTCATTAGGCCCTAATCTATGGATTACACATGACTGGGCAGGGGCACAGCCATGGGTGGGCCTGGGAGGGCATAGGCCCACCCACTTGGAAGCCAGGTCCACCCCCTCATCAGATGATCCTGCAGGTGAAGAAACTGGATGTTGAGGTCCTGGACTGGCGTGGTTACACGTGGTCTGCGATTGTTCTCTGAAACTAAGTTTGAGGTGGATTATGGTAGAGAAATTAACATTCAATTCTCCGACAACATTTCTGTTATTTCTGCAGTCAGCATGCCAATTGCACTCCCTCAAAACCTGAGACATCTGTGGCATTGTGTTGCGTGACAAAATGGCACATTTTAGAGTGGCCTTTTATTGGTCCCAGCACAAGGTGCACCTGTGTAGCGATCATGCTGTTTAGTCATCTTCTTGATATGCCACACCTGTCAGGTGGATGGATTATCTTGGCAAGGGAGAAATGCTCAAAAACACGGATGTAAACAAATTTGTTCACAAAATGTAATGAAAGAAACATGTTTTTTGTGCATATGGAACATTTCTGACCAACCCTTTACACATTGTCATGTACTGTCATGTTGTGTCTTGTTTCTGTCCTTTCCCTTCACCCTGTCTCCCTCTGCTGGTCGTTGTTAGGTTACCTTTTCTCCCCCTCTTTCCCCCAGCTGTGCCTTGTCTCCTCCTAACTACCTCGTCACCCCTTTTCCCACCTGTTCCCTTTTTCCCTCTGATTAGTCCTCTATATCTCTCTCTGTTTCTGCTCCTGTCTTTGTCGGATTCTTGTTTGTGTTGTTCATGCCTGAACCAGACTATCGTCATGTTTGCTGCAACCTTGTCCTGTCCTGTCGGAACCTGCCGGTCCATCTGAGCCTACGTTTTGTTTTGTTATTAAAGAAGCTCGGTTTACGTTAATTCGCTTTTGGGTCCTCATTCACGCACCGTAACAGAAGAATCCGACCAAGAATGGACCCAGCGACTTCGGATCCTCTCCACTCAGCCGTCGAGATCCAGGGAGCGATGCTAGGCAGACACAAGCAGGAATTGTCTGCTGCTCGACATGCCGTTGAGACCCTGGCCACCCAAGTCTCCAACCTCACAGAACAGGTCCACCATCTCCGCCTCGATCCACCGGCCACTTCCAGGGCTTTCGAATCTCCGGAGCCCAGAATCAATAACCCGCCGTGTTACTCTGGGGAGCCCACTGAATGCCGCTCGTTCCTCACCCAGTGTGATATTGTGTTTTCTCTCCAGCCCAACACTTACTCCTGGAGCACTGCTCGTGTCGCCTACGTCATATCTCTCCTTATTGGACGGGCTCGTGAGTGGGGCACGGCAATCTGGGAGGCAAGGGCTGAGTGTACTAACCAGTATCAGGACTTTAAGGAGGAGATGATACAGGTTTTTGATCGATCTGTTTTTGGGGAGGAGGCTTCCAGGGCCCTGTCTTCCCTATGTCAAGGTAATCGATCCATAACAGACTACTCTATTGAGTTTCGCACTCTTGCTGCCTCCAGTGGCTGGAACGAGCCGGCTTTGCTCGCTCGTTTTCTGGAGGGTCTCCGCGCAGAGGTAAAGGATGAGATTCTCTCCCGGGAGGTTCCTTCCAGCGTGGATTCCTTGATTGAACTCGCTATTCGCATTGAGCGACGGGTTGATCTTCGTCACCGAGCTCGTGGAAAGGAGCTCGCGTTCTCCGTTGCCCCCCTCTCCGCATCACTACCATCTTCCTCTGCCGGCTCGGGTGCTGAGCCTATGCAGCTGGGAGGTATCCGCATCTCGACTAAGGAGAGGGAACGGAGAATCACCAACCGCCTCTGTCTCTATTGCGGTTCTGCTGGTCATTTTGTCACTTCATGTCCAGTAAAAGCCAGAGCTCATCAGTAAGCGGAGGGCTACTGGTGAGCGCTACTACTCCTGTCTCTCCTTCAAGACCCTGCACTACCTTGTCGGTCCATCTACGCTGGACCGGTTCGTCAGCTTCCTGCAGTGCCTTAATAGACTCTGGGGCGGAGGGCTGTTTTATGGACGAGACCTGGGCTCGGGAACATGACATTCCTCTCAGACAGTTAAGGGAGTCCACGGCCTTGTTCGCCCTGGATGGTAGTCCTCTCCCCAGGATTCAGCGTGAGACGCTACCTTTAACCCTCACTGTTTCTGGTAATCATAGCGAAACCATTTCTTTTTTAATTTTTCGTTCACCTTTTACACCTGTTGTTTTGGGCCATCCCTGGCTAGTTTGTCATAATCCTTCCATTAATTGGTCTAGTAATTCTATCCTCTCCTGGAACGTCTCTTGTCATGTGAAATGTTTAATGTCTGCTATCCCTCCTGTTTCCTCTGTCTCTTCTTCACAGGAGGAGCCTGGTGATTTGACAGGGGTGCCGGAGGAATATCACGATCTGCGCACGGTGTTCAGTCGGTCCAGGGCCACCTCTCTTCCTCCACACCGGTCGTATGATTGTAGTATTGATCTCCTTCCGGGAACCACTCCCCCCCGGGGTAGACTATACTCTCTGTCGGCTCCCGAACGTAAGGCTCTCGAAGATTATTTGTCTGTAGCTCTTGCCGCCGGTACCATAGTCCCCTCCTCCTCTCCCGCCGGAGCGGGGTTTTTTTTTTGTTAAGAAGAAGGACGGGTCCCTGCGCCCCTGCATAGATTATCGAGGGCTGAATGACATAACAGTGAAGAATCGTTATCCGCTTCCTCTTATGTCTTCAGCCTTCGAGATCCTGCAGGGAGCCAGGTTTTTCACTAAGTTGGACCTTCGTAACGCTTACCATCTTGTGCGCATCAGGGAGGGGGACGAGTGGAAGACGGCGTTTAACACTCCGTTAGGGCACTTTGAATACCGGGTTCTTCCTTTCGGCCTCGCTAACGCTCCAGCTGTCTTTCAGGCATTAGTCAATGATGTCCTGAGAGACATGCTGAACATCTTTGTTTTCGTTTACCTTGACGATATCCTGATTTTTTTCACCGTCACTCCAGATTCATGTTCAGCACGTTCGACGTGTCCTCCAGCGCCTTTTAGAGAATTGTCTTTTTGTGAAGGCTGAGAAGTGCTCTATTCATGCCTCCTCCGTCACATTTCTCGGTTCTGTTATTTCCGCTGAAGGCATTAAGATGGATCCCGCTAAGGTCCAAGCTGTCATTGATTGGCCCGTCCCTAAGTCACGCGTCGAGTTGCAGCGCTTTCTCGGCTTCGCGAACTTCTATCGTCGTTTCATCCGTAATTTCGGTCAGGTGGCAGCCCCTCTCACAGCCCTTACTTCTGTCAAGACGTGCTTTAAGTGGTCCGTTTCCGCCCAGGGAGCTTTTGATCTCCTCAAGAATCGTTTTACATCCGCACCTATCCTTGTTACACCTGACGTCTCTAGACAGTTCATTGTCGAGGTTGACGCGTCAGAGGTGGGCGTGGGAGCCATTCTTTCTCAGCGCTCCTTCTCTGACGACAAGGTCCACCCTTGCGCGTATTTTTCTCATCGCCTGTCGCCGTCGGAACGTAACTATGATGTGGGAAACCGCGAACTGCTCGCCATCCGCTTAGCCCTAGGCGAATGGCGACAGTGGTTGGAGGGGGCGACCGTTCCTTTTGTCGTTTGGACTGACCATAGGAACCTTGAGTACATCCGTTCTGCCAAACGACTTAATGCGCGTCAGGCGCGCTGGGCGCTGTTTTTCACTCGTTTCGAGTTCGTGATTTCTTATCGTCCGGGCTCTAAGAACACCAAGCCTGATGCTTTATCTCGTCTCTTCAGTTCTTCAGTAGCCTCCACTGACCCCGAGGGGATTCTCCCTGAGGGGCGTGTTGTCGGGTTGACTGTCTGGGGAATTGAGAGGCAGGTAAAGCAAGCACTCACTCAAACTCCGTCGCCGCGCGCTTGTCCCAGGAACCTTCTTTTCGTTCCCGTTCCTACTCGTCTGGCCGTTCTTCAGTGGGCTCACTCTGCCAAGTTAGCCGGCCACCCTGGCGTTCGGGGTACGCTTGCTTCCATTCGCCAGCGCTTTTGGTGGCCCACCCGGGAGCATGACATGCGTCGCTTCGTGGCTGCTTGTTCGGTCTGCGCGCAGACTAAGTCCGGTAACTCTCCTCCTGCCGGCCGTCTCAGGCCGCTTCCCATTCCCTCTCGACCGTGGTCTCACATCGCCTTAGATTTTGTCACCGGACTGCCTTCGTCAGCGGGGAAGACTGTTATTCTTACGGTTGTCGACAGGTTCTCTAAGGCGGCTCATTTTATTCCCCTTGCTAAGCTTCCTTCTGCTAAAGAGACGGCACAAATCATCATCGAGAATGTTTTCAGAATTCATGGCCTTCCGTCAGACGTCGTTTCGGACAGAGGTCCGCAATTCACGTCTCAATTTTGGAGGGAGTTTTGCCGTTTGATTGGGGCTTCCGTCAGTCTCTCTTCCGGCTTTCACCCCCAGTCTAACGGTCAAGCAGAACGGGCCAATCAGACTATTGGTCGCATCTTACGCAGTCTTTCTTTTTGCAACCCTGCGTCTTGGTCAGAACAGCTCCCCTGGGCAGAATACGCCCACAACTCGCTTCCTTCGTCTGCGACCGGGCTATCTCCTTTTCAGAGTAGCCTCGGGTACCAGCCTCCGCTGTTCTCATCTCAGTTCGCCGAGTCCAGCGTCCCCTCCGCTCAGGCTTTTGTCCAACGTTGCGAGCGCACCTGGAAGAGGGTCAGGTCTGCACTTTGCCGTTATAGGGCGCAGACTGTGAGGGCTGCTAATAAGCGTAGAACTAAGAGTCCTAGATATTGTCGCGGTCAGAGAGTTTGGCTCTCCACTCAGAACCTTCCCCTTAAGACCACTTCTCGCAAGTTGACCCCGCGGTTCATTGGTCCGTTCCGTATTTCTCGGATCATTAATCCTGTCGCAGTTCGACTTCTTCTTCCGCGATATCTTCGTCGCGTCCACCCGGTCTTCCATGTCTCCTGTGTCAAGCCCGTTCTTCGCGCCCCCGCTCGTCTTCCCCCCCCCCCCCCATCCTTGTCGAGGGCGCACCTATCTACAGGGTCCGTAGGATTTTGGACATGCGTCCTCGGGGCCGTGGTCATCAGTACCTAGTAGATTGGGAGGGGTACGGTCCTGAGGAGAGGAGTTGGGTTCCCTCTCGGGACGTGCTGGACCGTGCGCTGATCGATGATTTCCTCCGTTGCCGCCAGGTTTCCTCCTCGAGTGCGCCAGGAGGCGCTCGGTGAGTGGGGGGGTACTGTCATGTACTGTCATGTTGTGTCTTGTTTCTGTCCTTTCCCTTCACCCTGTCTCCCTCTGCTGGTCGTTGTTAGGTTACCTTTTCTCCCCCTCTTTCCCCCAGCTGTGCCTTGTCTCCTCCTAACTACCTCGTCACCCCTTTTCCCACCTGTTCCCTTTTTCCCTCTGATTAGTCCTCTATATCTCTCTCTGTTTCTGCTCCTGTTTTGTCGGATTCTTGTTTGTGTTGTTCATGCCTGAACCAGACTATCGTCATGTTTGCTGCAACCTTGTCCTGTCCTGTCGGAACCTGCCGGTCCATCTGAGCCTACGTTTTGTTTTGTTATTAAAGAAGCTCGGTTTACGTTAATTCGCTTTTGGGTCCTCATTCACGCACCGTAACACACATTGTGTTTATATTTTTGTTCAGTATAGTATAATATGTTACTTTAAGTTAGGTTTTATTACATTGACCTACCAATGTAATAGCAGTTGTACAATATAATATGATTTCTAGGATGTATAGTATCCTATGTCTTGATCGCATATTTTACCTGTTTAGTATGATATATGGGTCATTCTTAGGCTGCGGTAATCTATATATATATATATATTATTTTTTTTTACTAGAATAAATGCATTTTCTGAACACCCCACAACATTAACTACATATTAAACCTTAAAGAAAACATATTTTCCACCTCAGGCATTAAAGCGCTTTATTATTGTCCATTTTGGTCTGATATGGAGACCATTTATCTTCAACCCCGTCACAGACAACATAGAAGTTGTCTGAATAGGATTATAACAGATACTTGTTATAAAATCAACATTTCCCTAATGCTCATGTGTCCCCCAAACCAATTAAATTATTATACTATTTTTTTAAATGTAAAATCTCAGAATTTTGCTATATTAAACCCTGAAATAGACATTTCGTGTCAGCGGGCTCATAATTTAAATTAAAAAATGGTTTCAATTCAGAATTTTAACATAAATCTAATCTTCTTGGGATTGTTCTTAACATTTCAGACTGAGCTCAGAAAACATTAAAGTCATACTTATTAAGCCAAAAGATCAGCGTGTCATCAAACAGTAGGAACATTTTCCAAGGGCATTTAGAATGCGAGAACAGCTGTAACTACAGCACAAGGGCATTTAGAATGCGAGAACAGCTGTAACTACAGCACTAGTGTCAGCATGACGATCCTTCTTCTCAGGAGCACCATATTCATTCATTCATGGTTTTCGTCCTGAGAGTCTGGCCCACACATCTCTCTCAACCTTTACACGGCGGGATGTCACACGCGGTGGGATCATCTCAAGGACTTCATCAAACTGATACCAGTGGATGTCGTCTCAAGAAGGCCAGAAAAATCTGTTTGGTCCTACAAGACGCAAACATTTCACTTGCACACTCATTTCATCTGTGCCGAGGATGATGCCTAGATAAAGGTCATCATCATATTCCTCTACACACCACTGACCAAGAAGACCTGGATTTCCCAACTGGATTTCATCCACAGGTTGTGGATCTTCCTCATTGGCTGGCTGTTCTGGAGCAGCCAGGCCCTTCTGCCTGAAACTGAAGTGCTGTGTGTTAAAGCCTGTACAGTTTAGGTCCTTTGTTGTTGATCAAAGGCAGCTGACATCACGAGACATCAGCTCACCAGGAGCATGGAGGATAACCTGGTGTGTTCTCATGATGGAGGGCACCGCTTTTATCGGGCTTGGCATCCTCTCCATCGCACGTTCAACATTCCGGACTCTTCAGAAAGAACAGCTTCGCTGATGTGTATGTCTCACGGAAGGCTTTGTAAAGCTCCTGTACATCACTGATATCACAGCCCTTAGCCACCAACCTGTCCACCGTTCCCTTCAACGTTCCTCCCACACCATCAGGAGCCACTTATCCATGGCTTGACTCAAAGAAGTTCCAAGTACCAGCTTTGAATCCACGTTTGTGTAATTCTGTTGTGAAAAGCAGGAAGTTGCCTCTCTCTTTTATTTCTGTCATCACATTCCCAGTGGGTCAGAAGTTTACATACAGTCAATTAGTATTTGGTAGCATTGCCTTTAAATTGCTTAACTTGGGTCAAATGTTTCAGGTAGCATTCCATAAGCTTCTCACAATAAGTTAGGTGAATTTTGGCCCATTCCTCCTGACAGAGCTGGTGTAACTGAGTCAGGTTTGAAGTCCTCCTTGCTTGCAGATGCTTTTTCAGTTCTGCCGACACATTTTCTACAGGATGGAGGTCAGGGCTTTGTGATGGCCACTCCAAAACATTGACTTTGTTGTCCTTAAGACATTTTGCCACAACTTTGGAAGTATGCTTGGGGTCATTTTCCATTTGGAAGACCCATTTGCGACCAAGCTTTAACTTCCCGACTGATGTCTTGAGATGTTGCTTCAGTATATCCACATAATTTTCCTACTCATGATGCCATCTATTTTGTGAAAGGCACCAGTCCCTCCTGCAGCAAAGCGCTGCCACCCCAATGCTTCACGGTTGGGATGGTGTTCTTCGGCTTGCAAGCCTCCCCCTTTTTCCTCCAAACAATGATGGTCATTATGGCCAAACAGTTATTTTCTTGTTTCATCAAACCAGAGGACATTTCTCCAAAAGAACGTTCTTTGTCCCCATGTGCAGTTGCAAACCGTAGTCTGGCTTTTTTTTGGCGTTTCTGGTGCAGTGGCTTCTTCCTTATTGAGTGGCCTTTCAGGATATGTTGATATGGCTGATTTCTTTAGATTTTCCCATGATGTCAAGCAAAGAGGCACTGAGGTTGAATGTAGGCCTTGAAATACATCCACAGGTACACCTCCAATTGACTCAAATGATGTCAATTAGCCTATCAGAAGCTTCTAAAGCCATGACATTTTCTGGAATTTTCCAAGCTGTTTAATGGCACAGTCAACGTAGTGTATGTCTGACCCAATGGAATTGTGATACAGTGAATTATAAGTGAAATAATCTGTCTGTAAAACAATTGTTGGAAAAATTACTTGTGTCATGCACAAAGTAGATATCCTATCCGACTTGCTAAAACTATAGTTTGTAAACAAGAAATTTGTGAAGTGGTTGAAAAACCAGTTTTAACGACTCCAACCTAAGTGTATGTAAACTTCCGACTTCAACTGTACCTGTTGCCTGATCTCCCGGACTATGTTACTAGCCTTTTCCCTGCCTGTACTGTTGCCCTTTTTGGACCATCTGTGTATGACCTTCTGCCTGCCCCTGGACCCAGCTACCTGCCTCCTCCTGTGTATGGCGTTCTGCCTGCCCCTGGACACAGCTACCTGCCTCCTCCTCTGTGTGACCTTCTGCCTGCCCCTGGACCCAGCTTCCTGCCTCCTCCTGTGTATGACCTTCTGCCTGCCCCTGGACACAGCTACCTGCCTCCTCCTGTGTAGGATCTTATGCCTGCCCCTGGACCCAGCTTCCTGCCTCCTCCTGTGTAGGACCTTCTGCCTGCCCCTGGACCCAGTTACCTGCCTCCTCCTGTGTATGACCTTCTGCCTGCCCCTGGACCCAGCTACCCGCCTCCTCCTGTGTAGGACCTTCTGCCTGCCCCTGGACCCAGCTACCCGCCTCCTCCTGTGTATGACCTTCTGCCTGCCCCTGGACCCAGCTACCTGCCTCCTCCTGTGTAGGACCTTCTGCCTGCCCCTGGACCCAGCTACCTGCCTCCTCCTGTGTAGGACCTTCTGCATGCCCCTGGATCCAGCTACCTGCCTCCTCCTGTGTAGGACCTTCTGCCTGCCCCTGGACCCAGCTACCTGCCTCCTCCTGTGTATGACCTTCTGCCCCTGGACCCAGCTACCTGCCTCCTCCTGTGTAAGACCTTCTGCCTGGCCCTGGACCCAGCTACCTGCCTCCTCCTGTGTATGACCTTCTGCCCCTGGACCCAGCTACCTGCCTCCTCCTGTGTATGACCTTCTGCCTGCCCCTGGACCCAGCTACCCGCCTCCTCCTGTGTATGACCTTCTGCCTGCCCCTGGACCCAGCTACCTGCCTCCTCCTGTGTAGGACCTTCTGCCTGCCACTGAACACAGCTACCTGCCTCCTCCTGTGTAGGACCTTCTGCCTGCCCCTGGACCCAGCTACCTGCCTCCTCCTGTGGTCCTTGCAATAAACACCTGCTGCGCCCTGCGCTTGAAACCAGCTCTGTCTCTTCGTGTTCATTACAGGTGGGCTGATCGTTTTTATTGCCGGAGTTTTGTTGGCGTGATGGGATTGAGTGTAGACTGAGGGACAGAGCTAAATTGTGTGATTTTAATCAATAATTGTGCATTTATTTGATAAAAATACTTTCTCAACAAAAGAACACAAATATAAGTTTGCGTTAACGGCAAAGTTATTAATTCATTTCCCAAGTAAAAATTAAGTGAAATGATTGGTGGACATGACATAATTCTTAATGTCAGTTAAATACGATTTTTTAATAAGAAAGTTTAAATTAACGCTATATTTCTTTAAATTCATTATACTGGACATTTCAATTTATATATAAAATCTTTTAGCATTTCATATTGGCGACCCAATACTTGAAATATAATTTAAAAAGTCAGAGGGACTGAAATATTGCCCAAGAATGACCCATATTACATTCAACTGCTTTAGTATGACATGCTACGTTAGGTAAGGGGTTAAGGTTGGGGTTAAAGTTAGAGTTAGAATGACCCATATTACATTCAACTGCTTTAGTATGACATGCTACGTTAGGTAAGGGGTTAAGGTTGGGGTTAAGGTTAGGGTTAGAATGACCCATATTACATTCAACTGCTTTAGTATGACATGCTACGTTAGGTAAGAGGTTAAGGTTAGGGTTAAGGTTAGGGTTAGGGTTAAGCTTAGGTTTAGGCGTTAGGTTAAAGGGTTGGGTGAACAGTTAGCTAACATGCTAAGTAGTTGCATAGTAGCTAAAAAGTAGTAAGTACTTGCAACATTTCTAATTAGCTAAAATGTTGTCCGTCATGAGATTTGAACACACAACCTTTGGGTTGCTATATGCCTACTCATCCACCCTGATCAACCACCATAATTTTTTTAAAAACCCATAACATTATTACTCAAATGAATAAGTTTCACTGTGCAAGAGGCTGTATGTATGAAAATTCTCTTGGTAGAGATTGTGGTCTACAGTTTATCATCAGGTATTTCCTTATTAGACATTGCGCACCAGCTGTTATTGACAAATGGATACACACCTACACCCCTCGTCATACCAGATGTAGCTGTTCTGTCCTGACGATGCACGGAAAACCCAGCCAAATGTATATTATCCGTGTCGTCATTCAGCCACTTTTCAGCCACTTTTCGTTGTAACATAAGATATTGGTAGGATAGTCTCGAACGGAGATCATCTAGTTTATTTTCTAGTGATTGCACGTTGGCCAATAGAACGGATGGTAGAGGAGGGTTACCCACTCACTACGAATCCTAACAAGGCATCCCGATCTCTGCCCACTTTATGTATTTTCTTCACGCGAATGACAGGAATTTGGGCCTGGTCTCAGAGAAGCAGCATATCCTTCATGTCAGACTCATTAAAGAGAGAATCTTCATCCAGTTCGAGGTGAATAAACACACAAAATAGCACAGTTGGTTAGGAGCCCGTAAAACGTCCGCCCTCCACTCCAGCGCCATTACGCTCTTAGATTAGCCAGTCCTGTCATGATCACCGGGTTGATACAGGCAAGCACATCAGTGGTGGATCAGTGTTTAGCTGTGGGCCCTGTTTAGTAAGCTACCTAGTTAGTTGTTTTGTCTTGTTTCTATCGAAGTAATTCATATCAAAATGACCCAGGATGCATGCTATAGCTAGCTAACTTACTAGCTTGGCTTGTCTGTCAGGCTAGCTAGAAAAGTGGTGTGGCTGTAAATGTGAGCTGCATTCGCAAAACATCAAGTTTCTTTCACTACCTAATGTTAGCCATACAGACAACCAGCTAACTAGCCACAAAATATAGATTTGAGTAATTGATGTTTATCTGTTGGACTTGATTTGTTATGTTTGCTAGTTACAGATATGCATGGGTTATACATTGCCTCGTTTCCCTATTATCTGACAGCTTGCTTAACTGACATGTTATTGTGCCTGTGCAGTGGAGCTCAAATTTTACTACATTTTTTGTTTACATAGCCAGCTAACAAGTTGCTTGTTTTGTCCTGTTTCTACCCGTGCTAATCATTTGTAAACTGTCCCAGCTTTATAAGTAATCAGATAACATTATCTGACTTTGTAGTTGTCTGTCAGGCAAGAAAACGAGAGTTGAGTGGATCATTGTGCATCTCACCATGTGTCTTGAAGTGTGTGTACCATACATGTCAGGATCGACGCTGGTCTACTCTTCCTGGTGTACCACATGATTATAGTGTGTGTGTGTGTGTGTGTGTGTGTGTAATGGAAGGCGTGCTGTTACTGTAACACAACATGTACTATGGAAACCCCTAAGTGTGTGTGTGTGTGTGTGCGTGTGTGTGTAATGGAAGGCGTGCTGTTACTGTAACACAACATGTACTATGGAAACCCCTAAGTGTTTGTGTGTGTGTGTAATGGAAGGCATGCTGTTACTGTAACACAACATATACTATGGAAACCCCTAAGTGTGTGTGTGTGTGTGTGTGTGTGTGTGTGTGTGTGTGTGTGTGTGTGTAATGGAAGGCGTGCTGTTACTGTAACACAACATGTACTATGGAAACCCCTAAGTGTGTGTGTGTGTGTAATGGAAGGCATGCTGTTACTGTAACACAACATCTACTATGGAAACCCCTAACAGGTGATTATTAGAGAGTATGTGTTAGGCTGAGAAAAATAAAGAGAGGAAGGGAGAGAAAGTGTGTGTGTGTGTGTAAGAGTGAGTGAAAGACAGAGATAGATTATGATTCTGCCTGCGATTGTATCCTATTTGTGACCCACCATCTCTTTTCAGTCTTTTGCTCCAAAATTTGAAATAGTCTTTTGGACATTGGATAAAGGTACAGACTCAGAGATTCAAAATGGAATATGTTACAATGTAGTGTATGATATGCCACATTGGCAGTGTATATTGACCCCCCTTCCTGGGGTCCAAACACATTAAAGCACTTACATTACATATAAAACAAAAGATAAAACAGTACATCCTATAACAATATTACACCACTTCATACAATACAACATGTATAATACCACCATACAACAATATTATAATGTGTGTGTGTGTAGAGTGCGTGTGCTAGTGCTTGTATGGTGTGTCTGTACCTTTGTGTGTGTCACAGTCCCCACTGATCCATAAGGTGTATTCTTACCTGGGTTTTATCTGATTCTACTGCTGCATCCTGATGTGGAACTGAGTTCCATGTAGTCATCTCTATCTGTAGTACTGTGTGCCTCTCATAGTCTGTTCTGGACTTGGGGACTGTAAAGAGCTCTCCGGTGGCAGTTACCTGATGTGGAACTGAGTTCCATGTAGTCATGGCTCTCTGTAGTACTGTGTGCCTCTCATAGTCTATTCTGGACTTGGGGACTGTAAAAGAGCTCTCTGGTGGCAGTTACCTGATGTGGAACTGAGTTCCATGTAGTCATGGCTCTCTGTAGTACTGTGTGCCTCTCATAGTCTATTCTGGACTTGGGGACTGTAAAAGAGCTCGCCGGTGGCAGTTACCTGATGTGGAACTGAGTTCCATGTAGTCATGGCTCTCTGTAGTCATGGCTCTCTGTAGCTGTAGTCTGTTCTGGACTTGGGGACTGTAAAAGAGCTTTAGGTCTACTATATAACACAATATTTTCTGTATCATTGGGATCTCAACAAATCACTTACGGGTGGTTTGTTGACCAGCTCCATTATTGCAACAATTAATCGATATTAAAGTATAAATGTTTGAAGAATTAACAAAGTCTCTCCTTATTGGTTAGAATTTCCACGACACGAGAAAAGGTTTTAAGATGTTCGAATTTGGCCTTTACTACTATAGCCCATAGAAACCCATTGAATAACACGCTTACATTTAAACAAACAAAATACATCCTTCTGGTGCCTGACATTTCATCTATGGTAAATAACCTTCCTCTTAGTTGTTGAGTTTAATACCTTATTTATCAAAACGGAATCAATCTGGAAAATAATAAAAAACATCAAATTAACATCACACACAAGTTTCATTACAGCATATGGGACAATCATCCCGCGTACAACGAGCGCAGTGGTAGGGGTCAGCATGGTGGAAATGTCCATCTCTTTTAGAACCCTTCCTACATCAGTGACAGAGACCCCTCTTTGGGCACTTTGTACACAGTGTGGAACATGAGCTCCACATCTGGGCCCCTATGCTCAGGATTGGGGTGCTCATCATCAGAGATGTAGTCAGGAATAGGGAATAGGTCTTGGAATTTCATTTAGAATGACATTTTGAATGACAATGATTCACATTGGTTCTATCACTCAAAGTTAAAAACCCTCAATTTAGCACCCATTGGCAATAGCAGAATGTGCATTTACATTAACACACAGTATAATTATCCATAATTCTAGCATTAACTTTCTCATCACGGTTATAATTACAGATCAGTATCTTAATGCATTCTTTGTCCAAATTGCAATACATTTTGCAGCGTGTAGCCCTCCACAATCAACTTGATACCCCGAATAAACAATTTTGGACTTGTCCAAATCAATTACAGGCACAGTTGACCAACCCCCTCACCAGCACTCAATCTTCTGGCGTCTCTTCATTTTCTTCTTCAGATAGCTTCACAGTTTGTCTTCCCAATGGCACACATGTTCAAAGTGGATGGCCCTTGATAATGTCTCTTACTTGAGCCGCCACTGTCCTTTACAGTCCATTATGTCTTGTCCATTTGCCAACCAGTATACCAACAACATGAGAGAAGTTTGGAACAGATCTCTCTCCATGCTCAATCCATGTGGACTCCCAAAATAAAAGGTGAGAGAACAGGCAGTTGATATCTCCGACTGGATGCTGTGTACAGATGCTGGCTCGAACTCAGGTCTCACAGTAGAAGTGGTGAAGGACCATACTGAATGCCATTTTAACCCATTACTTCAGCCAGGTAAAGGGTTTTAGATTCAGACTGTTCCGGTGTGTGGTCACCTTCGCCATAACCTCGAGAGAGGACATATCAGAACAAAAGTTTAGTTTAAGGCATTTCTGATTCAAGAAGTCCAGACAAACAATTTACTGTATGACAAATTATTACTTCTACCAACATTCTTAATACACATTTCTAACATGTCAAAGAGAATAACAACACATAGTTATTGGCCTATACTCCCCGATCATATCGACGACCTCACTGCAGAGTTACAAGGTTAGTGAGTTAGACGGCTAATTCTTAGGGAGAAATCTCAACCATCCAGCACAGCCAATCTGGTGAGATTTATATTAAAACAAGAGAGAAACAGAACAAACCAAACAAAAAAACAGCCATACACTTCTGCATATATCCTTTGATTCACTTCTTCCTTTTACAGGCAGGCATGTCAACAAAATCAATCTGCATATTTAACCAAAGAGCCTCAGGGTAATCCCCCCTTTTGACACATGACTCATATCGTGATTAATATGTAACAAAAAACAACACTGCTGGTTAAATCAAAATCATCAAAATAACAAATCGAATTAGAATTACTACCCTTAAAACTCCATAAATAAATAATTGTATCCCATGAGGTAATAGTAAAATAGACTAGAGACAGGGGACTGGGGACTAGTAATACATTTTAAACTTCTTCCTAATCTTTAGTGTTTACATATTACATTTCACATCTCACCCAATGTCTCCAAGCTCTCTAGTGAGGGTGATCAGGCCCCACCAGAAAGTCATCACAGAGGTCAGAGGTTATTCAACCCCATGAAATGAGTGTTTCTCTCCCCCTTTCTCTCCCTCCAACTCAGACTCATTATTTAAAAACATTTATAAAATATCATAATTTTGTATAACAAGGGTTAGGGTTTTTTTAATTAGGGTTTTTTTCAGTACATTTCTTCTTAAATTAATGAACATGTTCAATTAAAACTCAGAAAATAAAAACATCCAAAAATGTAACACAAATTATTAAAAAGTGGAGGGAGGACAGTGTTAACATAAGTTATCATGTTTTGTTTTGTCTCTAATTTAAACCATTTTGTTCACCTGGTAAAGTAACATTATACAAAAAGATTGTAGAGGTAAACAAGGATTTGAGTGGAAGAGAAATGTATTGGGTGATGGTGAGTGCTTCTGAGTTAAAGCAAACATATATGTAGACTAGTGGAAATAACAAAGAAAGTGGGAAAGAAATTAAATGGAAAGTTAATTGGAAAGTAAAATGGAAAGTAAGATTTCACATTTGAAATTGTTTGGACTGATTAAGATTTAAGCAGAGGGTTATTTTCTCCTTTAGGAGAGGATGGGGTGTCCCTATCGCTCCATTTGAAATGTTTCCTGAGGCTGTTTCCTAGGGAGAGCAGTTAGTGAAATTCTGCTGTTCTATTAAGTATAAAGGTACCCAGATCTGGCCGTAAAGGGAGCCCCAGTTAAGTAAGGCCTGGGCATTTGGTTGCTTTTGTCCTATGTTTTACCATACACACACCAGCACGCTCACACACATAACCCAATTGTTATGAATATTTGTTAGTGGTGTTAATAACATGTTTGATTTATTGTGTGGTATCTTTTCATTTGGTTTTTAGTGAGTTTTCACAGGTTACAGGGGATGTACTTGAACTTCTTGGTGACAGGGGGGCAGTATTGAGTAGCTTGGATGAATAAGGTGCCCTGAGTAAACTGCCTGCTACTCTGTCCCAGATGCTAATATTTAAATATTATTAGTAGTATTGGATAGAAAACACTCTGAAGTTTCTAAAACTGTTTGAATGATGTCTGTGAGTATAACAGAACTCATATGGCAGGCGAAAACCTGAAACAAATCCAACCAGGAAGTGGGAAATCTGAGGCTTGTAGGTTTTGCTTGGCCTATCGAATACACAGTGTCCATGGGGTCATTTTTCACTTCCTAAGGCTTCCACTAGATGTCAACCGTCTTTAGAAACTTGTTTGAGGATTCTACTATAAAGGAGGGGCTCATGAGACCTGTTTGAGTCAGTGTTCTGCCAGAGTGCCTTGGTCTCATGACGCGCGGTCACGAGAGAGTTAGCTCTAGTTCCATTGCTTTTCTTCAGACATAGGAATTCTCTGGTTGGAGCATTATTTAACACCTGGGATTCCTGGGAGTGCATTTTGATGAAGATCATCAAAGGTAAGTGAATATTTCTAATGCTATTTTTGACTACTGTTGACTACCTAATATGGCGGATATCGCTTTGGCTTCTTTGTTGTCTGAACGCTGTTCTCAGATTATTGCATGGTTTGCTTTTTCCGTAAAGTTTAAAAAAAATCTGACACAGCGGTTACATTAAGGAGAAGTATATCTCTAATTCCATGTATAATAGTTGTATCTTTATCAATGTTTATTATGAGTATTTCTGTAATTTTATGGGGCTCTAAGCTAAATCATTGCATGTTTTAGAACAACTGAACATAACGCGGCAATGTAAATTGAGATTTATTTATAAAATATGCACTTTACCGAACAAAACATACATGTATTGTGTAACATGAAGTCCTATGAGTGTCATCTGATGAAGATCAACAAAGGTTAGTGATTAACCTTTCTGATCTCCCCATCCCGGATCCGGGATCGTGAATACAGACTCAAGCTCATTACCATAACGCAACGTTAACTATTCATGAAAATCGCAAATGAAATGAAATAAATATGCTAGCTCTCAAGCTTAGCCTTTTGTTAACAACACTGTCATCTCAGATTTTCAAAATATGCTTCTCAACCATTGCAAAACAAGCATTTGTGTAACAGTATTGATGGCTAACGTAGCATTTAGCATTAGCATTCAGCTGGCAACATTTACACAAAAAAACAGAAAAGCATTCAAATAAAATCATTTACCTTTGAAGAACTTCAGATGTTTTCAATGAGGAGACTCTCAGATAGCAAATGTTCAGTTTTTCCTGAAAGATTATTTGTTTAGGACAAATCGCTCCGTTTTCTGCGTCACGTTTAGCTATGAAAAAACCCCTGTATCCAGGATTGTGTAAATCTATCAGCAAGCTCATTAGCATAACACAACGTTAACTATTTATGAAAATCGCAAATGAAATGAAATAAATATGCCATCTCTCAAGCTTAGCCTTTTGTAAACAACACTGTCATCTCAGATTTTCAAAATATGCTTCTCAACCATAGGAAAACAATCATTTGTGTAAAAGTAGCTAGCTAGCGTTAGCATTTCGCGTTAGCATTTAGCGTTAGCATTAGCGTTAGCATCCAGCACGCAACATTAACAAAAACATAAAAGCCTTCAAATAAAATCATTTACCTTTGAAGAACTTCTGATGTTTTCAATGAGGATACTCTCAGTTAGATAGCAGATGCTCAGTTTTTCCAAAAAGATTCCTTGTGTATTAGAAATAGCTCCGTTTTATACATCACATTTGGCTACCAAAAAAAATCCCCAAATTCAGTCCTCAAAACGCGAACTTTTTTCCAAATTAACTCCATAATATCGACTGAAAACATGGCAAACGTTGTTTAGAATCAATCATCAAGGTGTTTTTCACATATCTCTTCATTGATACATCGTTCTTGGACACATGCTTTCTCCCCTGAATCAAATGGTAAAGTAGAAGCAGCTGGCAATTGCGCACCGAATTCGACGCAGGACACCAGGCGGACACTTGGAAAATGTAGTCTCTTATGGTCAATCTTCCAATGATATGCCTACAAATACGTCACAATGCTGCTAAGACCTTGGGCGAACGACAGAAAGTGTAGGCTCATTCGTTGCGCAATCACAGCCATATAAGGAGAGAATGGAAAACAGAGCTTCAGAAATTCTGCTAATTCCTGGGTTTTGCCTGTAGAATGAGTTCTGGGGCACTTACAGACAAAATCTTTGCAGATTCTGAAACTTCAGAGTGTTTTCTTTCCAAAACTGTCAAGAATATGCATAGTCGAGCATCTTTTCGTGACAAAATATCGCGCTTAAAACGGGAACGTTTTTTATCCAAAAATGAAATAGCGCCCCTAGAGCTCTAACAGGTTAATTATATCTCTATTTGTGCTTTTTGTGACTCCTCTCTCTGGCTGGAAAAATGGCTGTGTTTATTCTGTGTCTTGGTGGTGATCTAACATAATAGTTTGTGGAGCTTTCGCTGTAAAGCATTTTTGAAATCAGACACTGACACTCCTGGTGGCGTAGGAATACTCACCACATGAATATCCGTAACACTGCAATCCAGCGAGTCTGTCGACCAGATCACTCTGTGTTTGTTAAACAATTCCTGCAACTGATGTCGTTCAGTGTAATTGACAAGTGCGTCTACCTTTGACGGACAACTAAAAAGCGTCCCTCCCTCACCAAATAGGTCTAGAGAGAAAGGAAGAGGCCCAATCATGGGAACAACAAGTTGAAAATCAAGGAAGGATTAATCAATCAATGTTCCTAGCTGAGTGTGCCGAGGAATTTAAATATCTGATTGAGTCAGATTCTGCACCAAGAGGTAAGTGGATCTAGCGTTTAGCTCCAACAGTGGGTTACCAATGATAGTTAGCCCCAAGTCGAATAGTCGCGGAGATGGTTGGAAGAACGCAGTGGTGCCTTCCATCTGGTAGCCGGGCACCAGGTTCAGAACCTTTCTGGTTCTTGCCGGTATCACTACGGCGGACTAAGTTAGCACTTTGCAAGCTTCAGGAATAGTCTGCTCGGATGGTTTGTGACAAGTAGTAGGTAGTGAGATGATTCCTTGGTTCCAATGCGAAGTGATAGCGCAGACACCCCTACAGCAGTCAGTGTCATCTGGGGAGTCATTCCCAGTGGGAATCTGAATTTCGTTGGAACAAGGGGGTGGCAGTTAGCCGCTTTCTAAATGTTATTGAACATTTCCAAACTGATTTCAGATTTTTCGGACCAGGTTGCCAGTATGGCATCCTCAACCATAGTGCCGTTTAGGCACAAGCCGTCTATCAGTGGAGGGCGGTAAGTGTCTGTTGGTGATTCACCCAAGCCACACAGGAGAACCTCATGTTTGGTTCATTTCTGAGTTGAACTTGTCACCCTGTCATTTGCCACAAATGGCAGACTCATGACCAAGTTCACCGGGGGTACGTCAGTTGATGACGCCAAACTTCTAGAGAGTTTCGTTTGACGTTTTTATCGTCATTGAACCCTTTGTTGCTCTTCTTATGCTTGTTACCCTTGTGCCCTGACCATTTGTGAGGGTTAGATCCAGGAATGTAGCGGCCAGATCGATCTCTGCAGGACCTGTTTTGTTGGGGACGTTCTTTATAGCTACCGTGACTGTGGTGGTTATCGGTGTGGTGGTTACATGTACGTCATCTTTTCCTGCTCCTTTCCCTGATGCCGCACACTCCAACTGGAGTGATTGCTCCCTCCTAAGCTTGAAAACCAAAATGTCCGGGGTCTTAGCCTGGCTCACTTTCGAAGGCTTGTGGGTGTTCATTCCCAAGTTATTTGACATTGTTAGCCAGCGAGCTGTCGTGTTTGCGAGTCGCAGAACCACTGAATTCCATTGGCAAGTTTAGCATAGTCATTTGCATGTGTTGCTGTTGTAGATGGATGAACCTTGTCACGTGTCTGTAGGACGTTCGATTCAACAGGTAAAGCCTGTCAGTATTCATAGTGCTAGTAGCCATCCAAGGCATCCTCTATGTCTGCTAAGAATGTCTCAGTGTCGTTTGGCTTACATAGAACGGGGTCAAAGGTGCGGAAGTTTTAAATGATTTTGTCATTTGTTCCGCGCCAGTGAACGGGGAGTGTCTGCTCCGTCCTGTGGGGAATTTTGGGCCGAAAGGCCAAGAGGAAAAGCCAAGCTTTGGTTTTGTTGGCGAGGAGGCGCCATGTTACTATGGGCCGAATGGCAAAAAGGGAAAGACTAAGGGACCCCTAAGAGAGGTGAAGTCTAAAACCTCCTGTCGTCTACATTCCTTTGTTCCTTGAGTTCTGGTTGCAAGCTAGGTTGCTTGGATGGGTAGTCCCACAATAGTGCGTGACTGTTCTGGAGTTCCTCCAAATGGTACATAAGGGTGGTATTCTGCAGTATCGCAGAGTCCACTTGGGAGCTTAGAGTATTTATGTGTCACGATCGTCGTATGGAGTAGACCAAAGTGCAGCGTGGTTAGAATACATTATTCTTTATTTAATGAAGAACACGAAGAACACGTAAACAAAAACAACAAAACGAATAAGACGAACGTGACCGCTATATAAACAATGTGCTAACGTGCAACATAACATAGACAATCACCCACAAAATACCCACAGAATATGGCTGCCTAAATATGGTTCCCAATCAGAGACAACGATAGACAGCTGCCTTTATTTGAGAACCAATCTAGGCAACCATAGACATACAATTTACCTAGAAAGGGTACAGCCCCATAAACATACAAAAAGCCCTAGACAAGACAAAAACACATATATCACCCATGTCACACTCTGACCTAACCAAAATAACAAGGAAAACAAAGAATACTAAGGTCAGGGTGTGACAGTACCCCCCTCCCCCCCAAAGGTATGGACTCCTGGCTGCACACCTAAACCTATAGGGGAGGGTCTGGGTGGGCGTCTGTCCATGGTGGCGGCTCTGGCGCTGGACGTGGACCCCACTCCACCATAGTCTTAGTCCGGCGGCTCTGGCGGCTACTGGATGACTAGCGGCTCTGGCGGCTCCTGGCTGACTGGGAGCTCTGGCGGATCCTGGCTGACTGGCGGCTCTGGTGGCTCCTGGCTGACTGGCGGCACTGGCGGATCCTGGCTGACTGGCGGCTCTGGCGGATCCTGGACGACTGGCGGCTCTGGTGGATCCTGGCTGACTGGAGGCTCTGGCGGATCCTGGCTGACTGGCGGCTCTGGTGGATCTTGGCTGACTGGCGGATCCTGGCTGACTGGCGGCTCTGGCGGATCCTGGCTGACTGGCGGCTCCTGGCTGACTAGCGGCTCTGGCGGCTCCTGGCTGACTGGCGACTCCTGGCTGACTGGCGGCTCCTGGCTGACTGACGGCTCTGGCGGCTTCTAGCTGACTGCCGGCTCTGGCGGCTCCTGGCTGACTCGCGGCTCCTTGCAGACTGGCGGCTCTGGCGGCTCCTTGTAGACTGGCGGCTCTGGCGGCTCCTTGCAGACTGGCGGCTCTGGCGGCTCAGAATAGACTGGCGGCTCTGGCTGCTCAGAACAGACGGGAGACTCTGGCGGCTCAAGACAGGAGGAACGCTCTGGCGGCGCTGAACAGACGAGGCGCACTGTAGGCCTGGTGCGTGGTGCCGGTACTGGTGGTACTGGGCCGAGCACACGCACCTCAGGGCGAGTGCGAGGAGGAGGAACAGGGAGTACTGGGCTCAGGACGCGTACAGGAAGCCTGGTGCGAGGGGCTGCCACCAGAGGACTGGTGCGTGGAGATGGCACCGGATAGACCGGCCCGAGAAGGCGTACTGGAGGTCTCGAGCACCGAGCCTGCCCAACCTTACCTGGTTGAATGCTCCCTGTAGCCCGCCCAGTGCGGCAAGGTGGAATAGCCCGCACTGAGCTGTGCAGGCAAACCGGGGACACCATACATATGGCTGGTGCCATGTATGCCGGCCCAAGGAGACGCACTGGAGACCAGATGCGTAGAGCCGGCTTCATGGCACCTAGCCCGGCCGATACTCAATCTTTTATACACTTGGATTGCCGTCATACTGACACGCTCTCTGAGCTCCCTCGTGTGTGGCTAGTTACGGGACAAAACATCATCAAAAACTGTGAGCTTGTTAGAAAACCATAATCACATTCCTGTCTTAACAAAAATATTATCTTCATCCTTGATATTTCCTACACAGCGTAAAGGATGTAAACCTGATTTACACCGTTAGAAAACTCTTCAAGTTACAATATTTTCATTATATCACTTTTATACCATTTTTAATGGCATCACAAAATAGACATTAATTTCCCATGTTCCATCTCTCATCATTCCCCACATTTGGAAGTTGAAATATATTGTCCCAGTGTTCACTGATGGATGTTAGTTTTTGGGCGGCAAAACCTTCTGCAACAAAGAGATTCTATTCACCAACATTAGAGACCAAAAGGAGTCGTCTGCTGCCTACAATTTACGATTGGCGTGTGTCATAGAACCCCCACACCAGTCCCTCTTCCCCTCTGCGGGTGAGAGGGCTCTGTAGACGCTGATCCACTGTAACTTGATCTTTGTATCCTCACAGGATTGTCATTCCAACAGGTTGAACTGTGACACTATGGTCACTCTCATAGGCTCTTTGTCTCATGCCATATGACCAAGTTCCTCAGAAGCACAGCATTGGTAGAATAGAAATGTCTTACCATTTGTTAAGCACATAGTTGTTAACTATTAATATTAAACAAAGCAGGTAAATATGTCATTTTTCTCTCACCCCCCCCCCCCCCCCAACAACAGTGCAGTGACTCCACAATAATTACCTAAATATATTTTAAAAATATATACAGAATACACATATTCCAAAACATGCATCTGTATGGAACAAGGCAATAAGTAATATTGCAAAAAAAATAACACTTTTTGGCCAAATCCAACACATCACTGATTAACCCCCCCCATCCTTATTTTCAAGCATGGTGGTGGCTGCATCATGGTATGGGTATCCTTGAAATCGGCAAAGACTGGGGAGTTTTTCAGGATGAAAAGAAATGGGATGGAGCTAAGCACAGGCAAAATCCTAGAGGAAAACCTGCTTTAGACCAGGCAGGCACTGGAAGAGGAATTCACCTTTCAGCAGGACAATAGCCTACAACACAAAGCCAAATCTACATTAGAGTTGCTTACCAAGAAGACAGTGAATGTTTCTCAGTGGCCAAGTTACAGGGTTGACTTCTTCAGGATTTTGGCAATGAGGCCCTTTATCTACTTCCCCAGAGTGGATATCCTTTTTAAGTCTCTGTATCCAGTATGAATGAAGTTTGAGGTCATTTCGTGAGCCAATGCTAACTAGCGACTGAGACACCAGTCTCTTTAGCCAACATTGTACTCTTTGTCATTGCCAAAGACTGGCCTTTCTGCCATCTTCAAATATGAACATTCTATCATTAATGAGCTTGGGTCATCACTAGTTATCACAGCCACAAAGTCATAAACCGAGCCCAGTTCAACTATTTTTGAACCCTAACCACACTGCTAACCTTATGCCTAATCCCAACCTTATATTAAGACCAAAAATCACATTTTTGTTCTCATGAACTTTGACAATATAGCCCAGTTTGATTTTGTGTAACTAGTAGAAACCATGAGCTCGAGGGGAACAGAAGAGTTGAACCTGATTCGATAACCCTCACTGCCATCCTCAACAACAATTATGCAAATATTGGAACTATCACTTTTTTTTCTCCACAGAACACATTGGTATCCTGCTGCTAAGTCTGTCAGAGGTTTCTAGCTCATTTGTAAGTTCTCAAACTAAATACACTGGACAAAAATAAACACAACATGCAACAACTTCAAAGATTTTACTGAGTTAAAGTTCATATAAGGAAATTATTCAATTAAACTAAATTCATTATGCACCAACACTGTGTTTCACATGACTGAGAATACAGCTATGCATCGGTTGGTCACAGATACCTTAAAAAAACGGGGTGTGGATCAGCAAACCAGACCACCATTTGCCTCATGCAGCGCGACACATCTCCTTCACATTGAGTTGATCAGGCAGTTGATTGTGGCCTGTGGAATGTTGTCCCACTTCTCTTCAATGGCTGTGTGAAGTGCCACCATGGGGCACTCTGTTCACAACGTCGACATCAGCAAACCGCTCGCCCACAAGACACCATGCACGCTGTCTGCCATCTGCCCGGTACAGTTGAAACCAGGATTGATCAGTGAAGAGCACACTTCTACAGCGTGCCAGTGGCCATTGAAGGTGAGCATTTTCCCATTGAAGTCAGTTACGATGCTGAACTGCAGTCAGGTCAATTCCCTGGTGAGGATGACGATTACGTAGATGAGCTTCCCTAAGACAGTTTCTGCATAAATTCTTTGGTTGTAAGAACTCAGTTTCATCAGCTGCCCAGGTGGCTGGTCTCAGACGATCCTACAGGCGAAGAAGGCGGATGTGGAGGGCCTGTTCTGGTCTGCAGTTGTGAGACCGGTTGGACGTACTGCCAAATTCTCTAAAACGACGTTGGAGGCTGCTTATGGTGGAGAAATTAACATAACATTATCCTGCAACAGCTCTGGTGGACATGTCTGCAGTCAGCATGACAATTGCACACTCCCTCAAAATTTGAGACATCTGTGGCATTGTGTTGTGTGACAAAACTGCACATTTTACAGTGGCCTTTTATTGTCCCCAGCACAAGGTGTACCTGTGTAATGATCATGCCGTTTAATCAGTTTCTTGATATGCCACACCTGTCAGGTGGATGGATTATCTTGGCAAAGGAGAAATGCTCACTAACAGGGATGTAAATACATTTGTGCAAGAGATGAGACCAAGCTTTTTGTGCATATGTAACATTTCTGTGTTCTTTTATTTCAGTTCATGAAACATGGGACCAAAAATACATGTGTTTATACAGTACCAGTCAAAAGTTTGGACACACCTACTCATTCAAGGGTTTTTCTTTATTTTTGTACTATTTTCTACATTCCACATATGGACTCATGTAGTAATAACCAAGTGTAAACAAGTTAGAATATATTTTATGTTTTTGATTCTTCAAAGTAGCCACCCTTTGCCTTGATGACAGCTTTGCACACTCTTGGCATTCTCTCAACCAGCTTCACCTGGAATTATTTTCCAACCGTCTCCTTCACTCTGTGGTCCAACTCATTCCAATTGTGTTGAGGTTGGGTGATTGTGGAGAACAGGACATTTGATGCAACACCCTCCTTCTTGATCAAATTAAGGCCTGATTCTCAGTCTCCTCTTAACAGTTTTTGCAACTGCACTTAAAGAAACTTTCAAAGTTCTTTAAATGTTCCAGATTGACTGACCTTCATGTCTTAAAGTAATGATGGACTTTTGTTTCTCTTTGCTTATTTGTGCTGTTCTTGCCAGAATATGGATGCTATCTTCTGTATACCATCCCTATCTTGTCACAACACAACTTATTGGCTCAAATGGATTAAGAAGGAAAGAAAGGCACACCTGTTAATTGAAATGCATTCCAGGTGACTGCCTCATGAAGCTGGTTGAGAGAATGTCAAGAGTGTGCAAAGCCATCAAGGCAAAGGGTGGCTACTTTGAAGAATCTCAAATCAAACATATAGATTTGTTTAATACTTTTTTTGGTTACTACATGATTCCATGTGTGTCATTTCATTGTTTTTGTTTTTCACAATGTAGAAAATAACCCAAAAAAAGTGGAACGAGTAGGTGTGTCCAAACATTTGATTTTTACTGAAACAAATATATACAGTGTACATACTGCAATTCCAACCACAAAATACAACAATTTGCCTATAATTCTATTTGAGGCTCCACATATCAACCAATTTGAGGCAGCCAACAACCAATCAGTCTCAAATCCAGCTGCATATAGAAAGTTGAGATTGGCCTTTAGGCAGTCTCTTTGGCAATGACATGGAGTGGAATATTAGCTAAAAAGACTGGGTACCAGACTAGCATTATCATGCATTGCAATTTATGCAGGGACATTTAAAGGTACAAACAATTAGAATACTTTGCATTGCAACAACACAAAAAAAAAGAGGGAGAAAAAAAGTGAGAGGCTATACAGCTCCTTTATAGTTGTCTACCACATGTTTTATGCTAACTATTAACCCTATAGAAATAAAACATTTACATGTCTACGACATTTTACACATTTCAGAATTCATATCCTCATAATAGAAATGGCTTCCATTTTTATTTTTTATTGTTTGAGTGTACACATTTTCTATGATCGAGGTCATTCTTTCTTGCCCTTGTAAAGGGCCAGTAGTGAGACATTGGCTACTTTGACCACGTTGAAGCAGACACCAGGAATATCACCATCGGAATGTCCCATTCAACCAAATTCTGCTACCAAGACTTCATCGTTTTCCTGTTGAGAGAGGAGGAAGAGGATTTCTAAACAGTGGTTATGATGAAAAGCCTGGAAATTGTGTAGGAAGTTCAAAGGAGGAAAATCCAGGAAACATAGATGGCAAACTCATAATAAACCAAAACACAAATCAAAAGTATATGGCTGTTCTTGAGGGATGGGCAACGGCTCTTTGTAGGGCCATGGGATCAATGTCCACTAATGGGGGGCGTAGAGAGTTAAAATAGTAGAACATACAAGGTGCAATTTCAATATGTGGATTTGCATCAACAGTTTATTTTGTTATGTCAGTCACTGAGTCACTCAATTAGCCATGTCAGCGAACAATTTTTGGATTGGTAAATGAATCTAGCTCAATGATGTACAATATATAATATAATATGGATTGCTGTTTCTGTGTAATGGCCAATGAGAGGCTTTGAAGCCACCTGATCGGCCATATTGGCACTCCCCTGAAGCAGTCCTCCATAGGAATGAATGGAATTTTACAGTATTTCAATTCAATGTTAAGGACAAAATTACATGTATTTAAGTATTTTTTTTGTAGTGGGGACAGTAAAAATAATTAAAAGTTCATACTTTCAAAATTATATTTTAAGGAAAATGTTTTAAAATATTTCTAAATTTTTTGCTCAAATAATAATTAAAAATTATGGCAAATTGTAGCAAAAAAATTGTAGACAAATGCATTTCTATATTTTTTTTATAATACTTTTATTCACAATGAATGAAAGATAAAATGTAAAGACATTGTACATTTTCCCCTTTTTGTCCCCTTTGACCTCCCCCAGAATGCCTCCAAACACATTTACAAAGAAAGGCAAAGTCATTGGGTTACATATCAGAAAACAAAAGTTGTACAAAAGTGTACAACAACGTTACTTCAATACAAGCAAAAATGTAATAGCCTAACAATTTCAGGTGATTAGGTGATCCTATAGGCCTACAGCAGTAATCTGAAGGGGTGGGGCCAGGTGCACTAATCTGGAGGAAGTGTTTGGAGCTGTTCCAAACAGGATATCATCGGGTCCCCTGTGGAATAAAACGAGTTGGTTGATCCTCAAATGGTAAACTTATTTTTTTCTAATTTTAGGAACAGCATCAGATCTTTGAGCCAAGAGAGGCTAAGGGAGGATTGATAGATTACCAATCCAATGAAATCCTTTGGCGGGCTAACAGGCAGGCAAAGGCAATGGCATCCAGCTGTCTATTGGTAAGAGAACAGTTGTTGTTTGATACGCCACACATTTCTGCACTAGGCTGCAACTTCATATCAAATGCTTCAGAAAGGGTTTTAAATATAGTGGACCAATAATCTGCCAGACAGGGACAGGATCAGAACGTGTGGGTTAGGTCTGTCAAGGGGCCTTTACACCTGTCACATGTACCATCAATATTTGGGTAGAATTTGGATGATCTGGCCTTGCTGAAATGGATACGGTGAAGTACCTTAAACTGTATATGGCTGAGCCAGGCACAAGAGGAACTTCCATTTACCCAGAGTAAGGCACCATTCCAGACTTCATCAGAGATCCCTCCACCAAGTTCCCTTTCCCACTCAGATCAGATTTGATTGAGTTCCGGGTTATCATGGGACATGATTATCTAAAAGAATATGGGATATGAATCCCTTTATTTGAAAAGGTGTTTTCAAAAGAGCATCCCGTATCGGGTGATATAATTGAAAAGGTTGGGCTTTGAGTGCGAATAAACTGGCGGATTTGTAAATACCGAAACAAACTTGAATGATGTAGATTCAATTTGATAGAAAGGTCTTCAAATTTGGCAAAGGTGCCATCAATATAAAGGTCATGAAACTTAGTGAGGCCATTCCTCTGTCACAGCCTGAAAGCTGAATCCAGTTTGCCTGGAAGGAAGAGGTGATTATTACATATTGGACCTTGACTAGACAAATCACAGAATTTAAAATGTAGATGGAATTGAGTACACATTTTAGAGTATTGACAACAATTGGATTGGGTGTGTAACGCGAAGCTGACAGAGGGAGACTGGAGGTGACTAAGGCTGACAAAGAGGAGGAGAAACAGGATTTGGCTTCTGTTTGACACCAGTCAGTTTCTGGGGTGTGAAGACAGTAAATAATATTTTGTATATTTCGCTGCCCAGTAATAATACATAAAGTTAGGAAGGGCTAGTCCTCCGTGTGTTCTCGCTCTCTGTAGGAATGCTTTACATATTCTTGGATTCCCACCACCTCATAGAAAAAAATATATAAGCTTATCCACTGAAGTGAAAAATTACTTTGGTAAAAACAGAAGGAGACATTGGAACAAGTACAGAAATCTGGGCAATAAATTCATCTTGATACAATTTGTGGCGAAATCTGCACGGAGCCTTCACCATGCGCTGCCAAGAGTGCATGAGCAGTAAGAAAGGAGGAAATAAAGAGAGCTCGTTCAGCTCTTTGGGGAGGAGCGACAGTTTGATTGTGTGCTGTAGAAGTTTTGTTTGTTATCAGCGTGTGTAGTTTATAAAGTATTTAACTCAATCATCGGTGTAATCGCTCTAGGTCGTGGTTGTTTTCGTTTGGGACCGCGCCCGTAATGGATCGCATGGATTAGTAGCAACATTGTTGCGAAGCTTTAACATACAAACCATCGGACAGTCAGACAGTACACCTGCATGCCTGAAGACCACAGCTAAGATCTCTCTTGGTCTCTTTCTCTTCCCTCTATCGTTCTAGTGCTTTACCCTGCAACAGACTCTCTAATTTTCCAATGCACTTCCCATTGAAGTTCATTAGAGCTGGACTATTATTGCCCTGCCAGAAGTATTTGGGTGGACATTTTAGTTAAAATGGAGGTTGCTTGCAAGTTGTGTATTGTTATGTGAACTGTATTGAGGTGAGGGGTACTAATGACATGTGGCCGAGAAGATTGTGGACATTTTTAAGGCCTTTGTTGTGTCTATGAACATCCCCACATTCATACCCTGTGCACTTATCCACTGGAAGATAATACAGATTATTGCAAATCCTCTGTTGATGACTGGGTTCATTCTTGTATGAAGTTGCTGTTAAATTGCTCTGCCATTATTAGTATTATTGTATGAGGTATTCTTGTTGGGGTTACCCCTGTGCTGTGATGTGAGTTTTATATGGTGTGTGTTCTCTTTTCTCTCCACTGGCTATCTGGTAAACCGGCTACACTCTAGGCAGTCTCTTCTGCTGATGTGTGTGGGTCTGGTAGTGGTACTCTCTCTCTTCTACTCTTTTCCTTTCGGCATGGTTAATACCTGCCTGGCGCCCGAACAACATCTTTCTTTACCGTTTGTTGATCAGGGGAGTAAAGTTCTCATCATGGAGGGAAGACATGGTACGAGGGATATTGATCCCTAAATACTTAAAGCCAGACTTGGACACACGAAATGGAATAGTATCCCGTGGCATTTGTAATGCTAATTCATTAATAGGAAAACTAACTTTGAGGTTTAATTTATAACCCGAAAACACACCAAACCTAAGCAGTACGTCCACTACCTCAGGGACACACGCTTCAGGGTCTGAGAGATATATATAAAAGCAAGTCAAGAGAAAATCTGGAGTTCTGGAGGACTCCAGGATTCACCTGCATTTTAATGTATATTGAAAGTATTATTTTTTTTCTTCAATAGGATGGACCAGGGGTGTGCAACTATAGATTTCCTTCACAGAAAATACATTAGTGCAACACATTTGGCAGAAAATAGCTTATTTTTCATCCAATGACAACAGTCCAATGCTGTTTGGCTCGCAGCCACACAAGTAAATGAGCTTAAAGTAAAATAATCTAGGCATTTTTTTGCAAAAACAATCTATGGCCATCATACTTCTGTTTATCATAGAAAAAATGCACCCAGCTACATTTCCTAATATTTTGCCTGAAGTCAATATTGCATTTTACCAGATACACCTGAGAAAGTACAAGAGAAAAGTAGCTTCACTTCAGTCAGAGCTCTGTCTGCTGATGGATGAGAAATAATCTCTATACTCCACACATACAATTATCTGTACGATCCCTCAGTCGTGCAGTGAATTTCAAACACCGATTCAACCAAAGACCAGGAGGTTCCCAATGCCCCACAAAGGACATATTGGTAGAAGGGTAAAAAAGAAGACATTGAATATCCCTTTGAGGATTTTCAAGTTATTAATTACACTTTGGATGGTGTATCAATACACCCAGTCACTACAAAGATACATGCTTCCTTCCTAACTTAATTGCTGGAGAGGAAGGAAACCGCTCAGGGATTTCACCATGAGGCCAATGGTGACTTTAAAACAGTTACAGAATTTAATGACTGTGATAGGAGAAAACTGAGGATGGATCAACAACATTGCAGTTATTCCACAATACTAACCTAAATGACTGAGTGAAAAGAAGGAAGCTTGTACAGAATACAAATATTACAAAAAATGCTCCCTGTTTGCAATAAGGCACTCAAGTAAAACTGCTAAAAATATGGCAAAGAAATGTACTTTTTGTCCGGCGTACAAAGTGTTAAGTTTGGGGCAAATCCAACACAGCACTACCGTAAGTAACTTCATATTTTCAGGCATTGGTGGTGGCTGAATCATGCTATGGGTATGCCTGTCATCGGCAAGAACTAGGCAGTTTTTTAGGATAAAAATAAATCGAATAGAGCTAAGCATAGTCAAAATCCGACAAGGTCCAATATAAACGGCAGTTGCTTACCAAGAAGATAGTGAATGTTCCTGAGTGGCAGAGTTACCGTTTTGACAACAGGCTGAAAATCTATGGGAAGACTTGAAAATTACTGTCTAGCAATGATCAACAACCAACTTGACAGCGCTCAAAGAATTTTAAAAGAATAAATGTGCAAATGTTGTACAATCTAGGTGTGTAAAGCACTAAGAGACTTACCCTGAACGACTCACAGCTTGTAAATCACTGCCAATTGTGATTCTAACATGTATTGACTCATGGGTGTGAATATGTAAATGAGATGGTATTTTTGTATTTCATTTTCAATAAGTTTGCTAAAATATATAAAGACTGTTTCATTTTGTCATTATGGGGTATATAGATGGGTTATACAATTGTATTTAGTCCATTTTTTATTTGGCAGTAGCACAACTAGTGCTGTCTGACAAAAAAATATAAATCTTTGTCGACCAAGAACCGTTTGTTCTTTCGGCCAAACGTGTTTTTTTCCATATTGACACACCCTATGTGTTTTATTCAAATCAACTAAACTCAGCAAAAAAATAAAATGTCCTCTCACTGTCAACTGTTTTATGTTCAGCAAACTTAACACGTGTAAAAATGTGTATGAACATAAGTTTCAACAACTGAGACAAACTGAACAAGTTCCACAGACATGGTACGGCACCTGCACCGCCCGCCACCGCTGGGCTCTCCAGAGTGTGGTTCGGTTTGTCCAACGCATCATCGGGGGCAAACTACCTGCCCTCCAGGACACCTAAAGCATCCGATGTCACAGGAAGGCCAAAAAGATCATCAAGGACAACAACCACCGGCGCCATTGCCTGTTCACCCCGCTATCATCCAGAAGGTGAGGTCAGTACAGGTGCATCAAAGCTGGGACCAAGTGACTGAAAAACTATCTCAAGGCCATCAAACTGTTAAACAGCCAACACAGAGGCTGCTGCCAACACACAGACTTGAAATCCCTGGCCACTTTAATAAATGGAACATTAGTCACTAATAATTATTACATATTTTGCATTACTCATCTCATATGTATTGTAATGACCCGACTAGATCATAAAGGAACAATTGTCCAGACAGAGGATGGAGTTTATGAATTGACGGTTTATTAAACCAACTTCACACAGGTTACTGTTTGGCCGTAGCCCACGCCAAATAAATGAAAGATAACCCACAAGCCAATCGTGACCTTCTCTTGTGAAGCCCAGACATAAGAGAGAGAACAAAGGCTAAACCTGGTCTTAACTTCCAATGCTCCATCCCCCTGCCCAACCCCCCCTCCACGCCACTCCGCCAACCGCCAGGATGCCCGGCATCAGAACATTCCAGGCATTCCCGTGATTGCAGATAGCAGGTTGATTGGCATGTCAGACCCCGCGAACACTGGGTACTGGTAAGTACAACACAACCACCTACTAGCCTAACACATAACACACAGCTGTCTGTGCAGGTCACTACAGTATATACTGTATTCTATTGTATCTTAGTCTATGCCCCTCTGACATTGTGCATCCATATATTTATATATTTTTAATTCCATTCCTTTACTTAGATGTGTGTATTGTGTTTATTGTTGTGACATTGTTAGATATTACTTGTCAGATATTAATGCACTGTTGGAGCTAGAAACACAAGCATCTTGCTACATCCGCAATAACATCTGCTAAACACGGGTATGTGACCAATCACATTTTATTTGACACCATGTCTTGCCACCAGCAACATTTCAGTCGCACCTTGCGCCACACACTTGTCTGTACATAAAGCATGTAAACAATTTGCTTACCCGGTCTATAGCAAGCTGTGCCACACTGATTGGTGGAGTAATTTAATGAGCTAAATGTAAACACAATGTTGATTTCACAGGTTAAAAAAGGAATGATATAAACTTGATATAAACTGCGTTTTTTGGTGGGGTTGAACCGGTTCAGAACTTTATTTTGCTTGTCGGGAACAGAAAAATAAGTGGTTCTGTTCAGATCGAAACGATTGGAAAATAAATTCGTGAGCATTTTGTATAAGCTAACCTGTAACGGAAACATTTGGCGTACAATCTGTAGTTACATGGAACAACTATTGGTCTGGGAATGTGAGGGCTGCATGATTATTATCTGGCGTGCTCACAGCATCACATAGGTGTGGAGGGAAATAAACTGTCAAGAAGAGAGGACAGCAGCCAAACGAACACCTTACAACAAAATCATGTATCCTACATGGACACTGAAAGAGAGCTTTGGTAAGCTGACATATCGCTAACCCACTAGCATTCTCATATAATACATTTATTTCCAAGCATTGGCAGCTGGCTACATTTGGCAGGTGCTGCCGACTATGGCTTCGTAACATGAAAATACAAGATCGTTCGTTACCTCTGCATCGTGTGATGACATCATATTATATTGTGACTATTGTCAGTTTTTGCATGTTTGATCAATGAAATAAATGTTTATTCTAATGTGATTTTGAACTCACCCATTGCGCCTGCTTCCGTACACACACACGAAAAAAAAAACCCACACGCAGGATTCTTATCACATGACCTACGCAGTCGGTACCAATAATTTGGGGGAATCAATGAAATCCCACGTTCATGGGCTTTATGACGAAGTCTCGCGAGTTTTCCAGTGTGATCTTGATTGCTATCGCTGAAGAGTAGGAGGAAAATATCAGGTACAGTATTTAAAACAATATATTTTCTTTACCAAAACACAGTTGACTCCTACAAATAGATATTCGCGTTCCTAAACTGACCCTGTGCTTATTTATGTCTGATAGAAATTAGTTGAGGCCAAATAGGTGGCGTTGTTCTGCTTGATAGCGGCCAGGCTTCAATGTTGTGGTTTTCGTCGAAGGCCGCAGTATTACGTTTCCGGCTTATACCAAAAGGACAGTCACTCAGTTCCCCAACTTTATTTACGAATACGTTACTGACGTTAAAATGACGTCCATGGCAATCTCATACAACAATTTTACAACATTGCAGTTATTCTATTTTAACCTGGCTTCTATGTGCTACATTTAACCGGCCGTCATTGTAAATAATAATTTGTTCATAACTGACTTGCCTAGTTAAATAAATAAAATAACCTAAATAACTCACTGTAACGTTACAGTACAGCTGACACACCCACTAACTGCAACGTTAAACATTGAGCCTTAGTTTTATTAGTGAAATGGCAATGATCATCAGAAAGAACATGTTTTTGCAGAACAATTCATGATGAGTTATGCTGAAAAGCCGGAGGAGATAACGAGAGAGGAGTGGATGGAAAAGCTCAACAATGTCCACATTCAGAGAGCCGACATGAACAGGCTCATCATGAACTACTTGGTGACAGGTACAGTAAAACACACACATACCATGAACTACCTGGTGACCGGTACAGTAAACCATGCACACACACACATAGGCATACCAAGAAATACCAGGTGCACAAAAAGGTTCTCTAAACAGACAATTGTATGTCTTTGATATCAACAGAGGGTTTTAAGGAGGCAGCTGAGAAGTTCCGTATGGAGTCTGGAATTGAGCCCAGTGTGGACCTGGATTCTCTGGATGAGAGGATAAAGATCCGGGAGATGATCCTGAAGGGACAGATACAGGAGGCCATTGCACTCATCAACAGCCTGCACCCAGAACTGCTCGACACAAACCGCTACCTGTACTTTCACCTACAGGTAAAAAGCAGATGGCCTCTCCCTTTTATTCTTCTGGCAGTCTTATGTGCAGTGTTCCCTTTATTTCATGCAATCTGTTCCTCTCATTATCCTTTTCTTTTGTCCATCCCCCCCTCTGACCGTCCCCTCATACTGATCTGCCCCTCTGCAGCAGCAGCACCTGATTGAGCTGATCCGTCTGAGGGAGACTGAGGCAGCACTAGAATTTGCTCAGTCCCAGCTGGCCGAGCAGGGGGAGGAGAGCAGAGAGTGTCTGACAGAGATGGAGAGAACCCTGGCCCTGCTGGCCTTCGACAACCCTGAGGAGTCGCCCTTCGGAGACCTCCTCAACACGATGCAGAGGCAGAAGGTGAGGCTTTAATGTCGCGTCATAATCTAGAAATAGATAACTTATTGCTTTGTAATTGTACGTTTCTACTATTGAATTTTATTTCTTCAGTAATTGAACTTTTGACTACATTATTGCTGATTTCATGTTCTTCCTGTCCACTGTGTGCTTCCTGAAGGTATGGAGTGAAGTGAACCAGTCTGTGCTGGACTACGAGAACAGAGAGTCAACGCCCAAACTGGCCAAGCTCCTCAAACTGCTCCTGTGGGCTCAGAACGAACTTGACCAAAAGAAAGTCAAGTACCCCAAAATGACAGACCTCAGCAAGGGCACGATCGAGGACCCAAAGTGACCGCACACCAGGCTATGTGTGCCGTGGGAAACTAAATGGACTCACCTACTCCCCTCCTATCTATTTATGCTCCGACACAGACTGACTCATACTACTTTTTTCTTTTTTTGTGTGGGTTGCTTTTTGGGAGACTTTGATAACATGGACTGTGCAAACTGGATGGTTTGTATTTTTAAAGTGACTTTCTGACTGAAACTTCAACATCTGAAATATAAACCCTTGTATTTTAATGAAGTAAAATTAGACTTTTGGTTCATGTCTTCGATAGATGGTTACATATTTCACAGTTTCACTATTTTTTTTCTGTCTACTGGCAGGGAAAGTTAGCAATCTTTGCATATGGAGGGTGTGTTTAAAGCCTAAATTAGGCTCTCGGAACTATAATGTGTCAACCTAGAAGAGGAATGAAGGTGTGGTGTTTGGGTAGAACGATTGGTTCCCATTGCTGTGGTCCACTGTCAACATTGTTTTATTTTTCTGAACAAAAACATGCACATTTGAGTTTAATGCTATAGGATAGGGGCCAAAGCTTCTGGGTACTGATGGTGAATGCTTCTAAGCTGCCAATGCCCTGTATCTTTGTCAGAGTTTTATTGCAACTTTAGTTTTCATCCTGTGTTATCTTGAACAAACAAGACAATAATGTGAATACATACAGAGACATCCACTCAGTTCACGGTGGCTGTTTTGCAACCGGATTATTTACATGTATGGAATAAAATACTCTTTTGGAACACTTGATATGCCTAGGTTGTTGTTCATTATATTTCCAACAAAAAATATGTAATGATGATATTGTGTGTGTTATTGTCATCCGTGCGCTAGTTACCGATAGCTTACTTTCTCACAGGATGGAACAAGTAAGAAATGTCGTTTTAGACACCAATGTGCAGGAATCTCACTTTTTTCCCATCTGATTGCAGGTTATATAATGGTACCTATGCTTGGTACCTCAGGCAGAGGAGCCAACTCATTGAAGATGTTCTGCAGCGTCCCTGGCTGTCCTATGAAGGATGACAACACCAACTACATCGCAACAGAGGATCATCAGACATGCTTTTGCCAAGGGCAGGGTAGTGCATCCATCCCGTAAGTGGTAGACCTACGGAATATAGGATGAAATGGCCATTCTAGACTAACATTCTGTAGTAGCTGGCTATATTGGGCTGGGATGTGTGGTTTTTCTAATATGGACCCTGCTGAGTTTTGCTGTGCAATCCAATCAGGTATTTATGGAAGCTTGTTCCCCCCACTCAAAAAAAAATATCTGACTTTATGAAATAGTAAGTCATAATTATGAGAAGTCATCATGAGATTGTAAGTCATTTAACTATGCAAGACAGTTAAGGACAAATTCTTATTTGCAATGACAGCCTGGGACTCCCAATCACAGCTGGATGTGCTGGTTGTGATACAGCCTGGATTCAAACCAGGGACTGTAGTGACACCTCTTGCACTGAGATGCAGTGCCTTAGACCACTGTGCCACTTGGGAGCCAAATACATTTAGGTGATCTGTATCACATGAATCCAATGTGCACTTTGCATCAGGCCTGCCTCAACTTTCAAGGATAACCTTATGTATATCCTATAGCCAATCACACATTGTGTATGTGAGAGAGAGTTTGTGGTGGTATTGTCCCATATTAATGGATTGGAGAGCTTTGTTGATGTGAGTTAGTGCCTGTGTGATGACATCTGGTTTATCAGATTTAATTAATTTCTGTAACACTTTCAGTTAATAGCTCAGGCATTTATTTCCTTAAATCACTGAACACAGCTTTTGCTCATTTGCAGTTAATTGTTTAATTCCAGCATTCACTTCCAGCATTTGAATCAATTTCTACATTGCCTGCACTGTGTTATTATTTACACACTGTCACGTTTCTTTTGTCTTAGTATGCCTCTATGTAAACGTGGGAGTTCTACGACTAGAGGGCGATTGGCCAGTTTCTAGGGAAATTGTTGACTGTTTTTGTACTAGCTAGGATTTCTCAGCTGTTAGCAGCCAATGGCTAGCACGTTCTCTTACTGGCAATAAAATGGATGGTTGCCATTTTTGAATCATTACTGAATTATTTAATGTAACAAATCAAACATTAAACCTTGTAAACAATTCATGGTAATTTGTTAACCTTGTAAATGATTCATTTAGACCCCATGTTTATTTTCTTTAATGTGTGTTGCTCTGCTATTAAAAGAGACAGGTAGCTATTTGAGACTTTAAAAAAAATGGTAATTCATTAACTCAATTCAATTCATTAAAGGGGCAATCTGGGAATAGTACATACATTTTTTTTATTTACTTATTAATATATAGCCATTGATTCTTGAATGTATCTTAGAAATGCCTCATGAACAACGGTTTTACTCCACCAACCCAAAATATAAGCTTGTTTTACTCCATTGTTTGTAAACAAACACTGTGTCTATGGAATTGAGTGTGGTTACATTTCTCCTGCCCCATTCCTCAGCTGTTTACCAAATAAAGTGGTGGGGACAATGCTTTATTCTTTGAATCCCAGATTGCCTCTTTAAAAGGGGTCAACCTGCAGATCTATTCAATGTCCATGATCCAAACTTACTATCTCATTATTATGAGTTAATTGATAATGCCAGAGAAGCCGGTGTTTGGAGGATATATTGGCACAGGTGTTGTTAGTCGAGTGCCAGCAAACCGTAATGATTTACATATTTTCATATTTTTTTACTTTCATTTTATTAATTTATACATACAATTTCATCCATCCACAATATATAGTCTCGACACAAATCTAGGGTTGCTACCCAAGCCGGCTGGTTGTTTGTATTATCGGTTTGGTTGCCAGAGACAGGACCCAGTCGTTCAATCTTTTTGTTCTACATTTATGGACACGATCCAGTTGGTTTGTTCTAAATGTTCCTGCTTGCTAGCTAGCCAACTACAGCTAACTTAGTCACACAAGACAAACAGCAAAGTGGCTGCATTTGTTTGTTTAAGCTGTTTTCGAGTGACATGAATTTGGATACATCCATAACAATGAGCTAATGATGTGATTTCACCGGGCATAGAAAATGTGCTCTCTCGTCAGGACAATGTGGAGCTAGCCAAAAACACAGCTAACACAATCACTTAAAACTGAAGCTGGAAATAAAGCAAATGAGCTGCACTTCGTTTAATTTCAGCTACTTTTTTTATTGATGGTTCTTTATATATCCATAAAAATGATGCTGATTCATGATTTCGACTGGCTGAGAAAAGCTGCCTGTCTGTCTCATCCCGACTCGTTCAACATTACTATGGGACAGCTGGAGATCGAATTTCAATATTGAAACAATGTTGCAAATGTCAGACAGAGAGCAAGGTTTATACAAATATCTGCTGTTGAAACCAAATGTAATTCTAAAAGAAATGTGAGAATGTCTAGATGCTTTTTATAGTGGAGATCAAGTTTATAAATTGCCTGGCTGGGCTGATGGAACAAAGTAAATAGGCATTTTAACCTCAGCTTTAACAGGTGGTCATTTGTGGAATAGACACTGGCTGGAATGCGGTGTTAACCAGTAGGATTCAGGATTAGACCCACCCGTTGTATAATGTCTCCTAATTATGACTTCCTATATCATTAGTTTGATTTACTATCACATAATTATGGCTTACTATCTCATAGTAAGTCTACTATCTCATAATTTTGAATGATTTCATAATCATGATTTACTATCTCTCACGATTTGGCCCTCAATCTCATTATGATTTGCAATGTCATAATTATGATTTACTATCTCGTAGTCAGATTTTTTTGGAGGGGGAGGGTGGCGTGAACGGGCTTCCATAGTTATCATCCAGGTTATGTAGCATAGAGTTTCAAGAATATTGCACAGTCATTATGGAGCGCGAACGCCTATGTTGGATGGATGTACTAGGCAGCGATACCCCGGGTGGAAAAGAGAGTGCATTCAAACTGGTTTTCATAGGGACTGAGTAACTTCTTTAACTTACTTCCTGGTGTAACAAACCGTTAGCAGGAAGAACTGCGTGTCTGGAAAATAAAACGGACACGTGGATTATCATTGCTCCTCTAGTTCCAGGCAAGAGCCACGGAAAAAAAACATCCTCTTTGTGGCTATCTGTTCTTATTCTCCCGTGCTCTTCATCTCATCACACTGCAATACAATAATGGATCCTCGTTAAACGAAAGGAAATGATAAGTGGGCGCGAACATCGATCAAAGCGTTTCTTTTTGTCGGCTTTCCTCACTCATTCCATAGCCCACTGAACTGCGACGTGCAGGAAAAAGCAAATCTCAAACATTAGCATCTCTTGTTGAATGGCAATTCTGCAAAAACATGGAAAGATCTCTGGTCCAGATTTGGTCTGCCTCAAAGAAACCCCGTCAGACACAATCGGTGACGCCGGAGGTCATCAGAAGAATTGGAGTGAACATAACACGAACTGGCCCAGGTGAGTTAACGAAGCAAGATTTTAGTATCCATCATTTCCCCCAAAGACTAAAACTACCATATTGAAATTACGGACGTTTTCTTAGGTTTGTAATAACATAACACTATATGAGAGATGTCTTAGCTAGTTCCTTATTTTGCAAATGCCCTACAAGTTAGAAATGATTTAAGCTCTTGGTGGGTTACTGAAAGTAATTGGCATTGGCAAATTTAATTTTCAGAACATTTTCTCTCCCTTGATGTAAGCAAACAAAAAGTACGACTCATACAAATGTAGCTTTGTGTTTGATACTTTTGAGTCTTCTCTAAAAGTTGACACAAAGTGTAGACCTACAATGAAGCCATACTGTAACCATATGAAATGTAGCTAACACTGCTGTGAGGGGCATCCCCCCCCAAATACTTGATTTTTAATCAGATACCTGTCAGCTGGTCTCCAGGTTATTTTACTAAACTGCACACACACAACTTTTGGGACTTTCAAAGCTACTAGGAAGTCTGATAGTCAGGCATTTTATAGAATTTTCTTAGCATCCATCATAGCCTTATCTTTGTCTTGTCAACTAAGGATTCAGCCAATACTTATAACATGAGATGTAGGCTTAACCTAACTAGTTAGTACAATTTAGCATAGATACAATTTATACATTTGAAGTAAAGTGAATACGCCTAGTTGGTTAAGTTTAACGTTCTACATGTCTCATGAGCCCCATTTGCTGTTTTTAAAATGTAGAAAAGCAAAATAAATATACATATGTTGGTTTTACTGAGAATATCACACCTACTCTCTCAAACACACCACACACACCATTGTCTTTGCTACACAATCATTCCCTGCACCCGCTCTGCAGACCCCTGGCGCGGGTATGGACGGTGGTGCTACTGCTGGGGACCTGTCTGCTGTACTGTGCCCGCGTGGCCATGCCCATCTGTGCCGTCAGCATGGCCGAGAAGTTTAACTGGACCAAGAGGGAACAGGGCATGGTGCTGGGCAGCTTCTTCTGGGGCTACTGCTTCACACAGGTCCTTGGAGGCTACGTCAGCGACAGGTGGGCAACGAGAGGAGATGATTATAGAGTTATTGTCTGTTTGCTCATACATTTGCACATAAATTGCCTGTTTGCACAACCTGCAGCTGCGCTCACTACATACAATAGCTAGAATAAACAGTGTACATTGCATTACATTTTATTCACCTTTAAACACAGATGGACAATCGGATGATATGAGACCTGCGATTTGAGAATGAAATAGCCCAAGACTGTCTGTTTTACACATTTGTTTTACGTCATACAGCTGCTCCATTGGTACAATAGACTATAAAACAATACATTTTATTTAACTCATATTCACTTCAAAACACCCATTAGCCCAAAAAGCAAAAGAACTCCTGAGGGGATGGTGATAGAATGTCATGGTGCAGAGACACTACTGTACATGCTACAGAGTATAAAGGGAGTGTAGTTTGAGGAGCCAATACCCATTTCAGACGGAGGATGGAGTAATTTACCTTAAATTATAAGGCAGTGTTTATATGGCCTCCTTTCAAACAGCCCCTTATTTAGCACTTATTTGCGTTTATAAACCATATAAATACAGTGCATTCGGAAAGTATTCAGTCCCCTGTACTTTTTCAAAAAAATATATATGTTACAGCCTTATTCTAAAATTGAATAAAACAAATGTTATTTTATTTCACCTTTTATTTAACCAGGTAGGCCAGTTGAGAACAAGTTCTCATTTGCAATTCCTCATAAATCTACACACAATACCCCATAAGGACAAAGCGAAAACAGATTTTTAGACATTTTTGCTAATTTATAAAAAATAAAAATCAGAAATACCTTATTTACATAAGTATTTGCTTTGCTTATGAGACTTGAGTTCAGGTGCATCCTGTTTCCATTGATCATCCTTTATTAGAATCCACCTGTGGTAAATTCTATTGATTGGACATGCTTTGGAAAGGCACACACCTGTCTATATAAGATGAAAGTGCATGTCAGAGCAGAAACCAAGCCATGAGGTCGAAGGAATTGTCCACGGAGCTCCGAGACAGGATTGTGTCGAGGAACAGATCTGGGGAAGGGTACCAAAACATTTCTGCAGCATTGAAGGTCTCTAAGAACATGATGGCCTCCATTATTGTTATATGGAAGAAGTTTGGAACCCCGAGAACCTTCCTAGAGCTGTCCGCCCGGCAAAACTGAGCAATTGGGTGAGAAGGGACTTGGTCAGGGAGGTGACCAAGAACCCCATGGTTACTCTTTGATTTGATTAGTCCAAATGAGGACTAAAAGAGATTCTAATCTTCCAAGAGTCCTTCAACATTAAAATACAATTCATAATACGATCACATTTTCACGTAACACACTGTTACAGACATAATACACTATTACAGACATAATACACTGTTACAGACATAATACACTGTTACAGACATAACACACTGTTACAGACATAACACACTGTAACACACTGTTACAGACATAACACACTGTTACAGACATAATACACTATTACAGACATAATACACTGTTACAGACATAATACACTGTTACAGACATAACACACTGTTACAGACATAACACACTGTTACAGACATAACACACTGTTACAGACATAACACACTGTTACAGACATAACACACTGTTACAGACATAACACACTGTTACAGACATAATACACTGTTACAGACATAACACACTGTTACAGACATAATACACTGTTACAGACATAACACACTGTTACAGACATAACACACTGTTACAGACATATATACAGGTACATATTGATTAGATAAATACTCTAACAGTCTAAAAAGATGGATTGATTCTTCATAGTTCATTCTACCATAGTCCAGCACAACTTTCATATGTATTATATTTAAATGGTTTTAAAGTATTGTTTGAATTTATATATTGAAAGGTTTCTGGTTTGCTCAGACAAATTATTCAATTTCTTTATTGCTCTAAATCGAATTGTTATTTTGCCCATTTCTCTTTCCTGTCTGGATAACACATAGATGGGACAATATTTTCCTAGTATTAACTGTCTGTCTCTTACCAACTGAATACTTTTGTGAAGAGTTTTAAATGGTGTATACTATGGAATATAATGTGCATGTTTTTTTTCCTCAATTATCTTGTTGATTGATGACCAATCAAGCGCTTTGAGCATGACTACAACAGAAGAACCATGTCTCCACCTTAAAACAATGCTTGCTGCTTTGTTCTGTGCAATCTGCAGCCTCCTAATTTGAAAAATAGCCTCTCCTTTTGTCCTGGTTTCCAGTGGTTTGCAGAAGAGGATGTCTTCCTTAATTTACCCCCCATAAACGTAAACGGACATATACCAGGAACTGTGCCAGGCCAGCCGGAGCTGTGCCAGGCCAGCCAGGTCTGTTGACTCATCCAGCTTTATAATTCACTGGCTTGTATGCGAAGCAGTAATTGTTTCAAAACATGTCCTGCCTTGTCACTGATGTGTTGTGAAACAGTGTTGTTTGATGAAGGCAATGTCGGAATATTTTTTGGTCGTCTTTTCCCCCAGCATTATCCCAGCCATATCCACGGCAGCAGGAAGAATTAAGTCCTCCACAATAGTATGGAGCTTGCCTGTCCTAGCCACTCGGTAGCTCACCATTTAAGATGCTTCTAGTCCCTTCTTATTAATGGTATCTGTTGCTTTTACACGTCTTACTACTCAAAAGTAATCTTAAATCTCGCTCAAACTCAGGTGTCTTATTTTTCAAATTGCCATGTTTTGTTTCTAAATGTCCGCACAAGAGTGACGGTTTCATCGCTTGACAAACTCCTCACAAGTCCTCATTGCCACCAAGGCCTTTTTTTGCCTTTACCTCCCTTCTCACCTCATTTGCTCACATTGTATATAGACTTGTTTATACTTTATTATTGACTGTATGTTTGTTTTACTCCATGTGTAACTCTGTGTTGTTGTATCTGTCGAACTGCTTTGCTTTATCTTGGCCAGGTCGCAATTGTAAATGAGAACTTGTTCTCAACTTGCCTACCTGGTTAAATAAAGGTAAAATAAAAAATAAATAAATAAATAAATCTGACAGCTTCGTTAAATAGTACCCGCAAAACACCAGTCTCAACGTCAGCAGTGACGAGGTGACTCCGGGACGCTGGCCTTCTAGGCAGAGTTCCTCTGTCCAGTGTCTGTTCTTTCTCCCAGATTAATATTTTCGTTTTATTGGCCAGTCTGGCTTTTTCTTTGCAACTCTGCCTAGAAGGCCAGCATCCTGGAGTCGCCTCTTCACTGTTGACGTTGAGACTGGTGTTTTGCAGGTACTATTTAATGAACCTGTCAGATCAATGGTATATTACAGATGATCAATGCATGTGTCCAAACGGTGACCCAATTTCAGTTGATGATCTAGTAGTATCATTAACCATATGCCGAGAACTGTGGTTTGAAACAAATCTCATCAATTTAGTTCTATTTGAATTATTATGATACTTCCAGTTTATATCAAAATCACCCTGTTACTATCTGTGGCCTGGTCAAATGCAGTGCGTAAGTCATTCAGATAGGACACCTTGGAGCTAGGAGGTCTATACACACCCTACCAATATGGGTGCCTAGTGAGGCAGATGTACATTAACCCATAGTGCCTCTATTTCAAATCAAATTGATTTATATAGCTGATATCTCAAAGTGCTGTACAGAAACCCAGCCTAAAACCACAAACAGCAAGCAATGCAGGTGTAGAAGCACGGTGGCTAGGAAAAACTCCCTAGAAAGGCCAGAATCTAGGAAGAAACCTAGAGAGGAACCAGGCTGGGTGGTGGCCAGTCCTCTTCTGGCTGTGCCGGGTGGAAATTATAACAGAACATGGCCAAGATGTTCATAGATGACCAGCAGTGTCAAATAATAATAATCACAGTAGTTGTCGAGGGTGCAACAAGTCAGCACCTCAGGAGTAAATGTCAGTTGGCTTTTCATAGCCGATTATTCAGAGTATCTCTACCGCTCCTGCTGTCTCTAGAGAGTTGAAAACAGCAGGTCTGGGACAGGTAGCACGTTCGGTGAACAGGTCAGTGTTCCATAGCCACAGGCAGAACAGTTGAAACTGGAGCAGCAGCATGACCAGGTGACTGGAGACAGCAAGGAGTCATCAGGCCAGGTAGTCCTGAAGCATGGTCCTAGGGCTCAGGTCCTCCGAGAGAGAAAGAAAGAGCGAGTTAGAGAGAGCATACTTAAATTCACACAGGACACCGGTTAAGACAGGAGAAATACTCCAGATTTAACAGACTGACCCTAGTCCCCCGACACATAAACTACTGCAGCATAAATACTGGAGGCTGAGACAGGAGGGGTCGGGAGACTGTCCCCATCCGACGATACCCCCGGATAGGGCCAAACAGGAAGGATATAACCCCACCCACTTTGTCAAAGCACAGCCCCCACACCGCTAGAGGGATATCTTCAACCACCAACTTACCATCCTGAGACAAGGCTGAGTATAGCCCACAAAGATCTCCGCCACGGCACAACCCAAGTGACTCAACCCACTCAAGTGACGCACCCCTCCTAGGGACGGCATGGAAGAGCACCAGTGACTCAGCCCCTGTAACAGGGTTAGAGGCAGAGAATCCCAGTGGAGAGAGGGGAACCGGCCAGGCAGAGACAGCAAGGGCGGTTCGTTGCTCCAGTGCCTTTCCTTTCACCTTCACACTCCTGGGTCAGACTACACTCAATCATAGGATCTACTGAAGAGATGAGTCTTCAGTAAAGACTTAAAGGTTGAGACCGAGTCTGCGTCTCTCACATGGGTAGGCAGAAAATTCCATAAAAATGGAGCTCTATAGGAGAAAGCCCTGCCTCCAGCCATTTGCTTAGAAATTCTAGGGACAATTAGGAGGCCTGCGTCTTGTGACTGTAGCTTACATGTAGGTATATACCGGCAGGACCAAATCGGAAAGATCGGTATGAGCAAGCCTATGTAATGCTTTGTAGATTAGCAGTAAAACCTTAATCAATATGGGTGCCTTGACAAGGCCATCCCATAGTGCCTCTATTTGACCTACATTAAGGTCATCCCTCCTCTTAAAAGGTATATGATTCTGAATATACAGTGCAACACCCCCACCATTCCTCTTCCTGTCCCTTCTCAGTAGACTATATCCTTGAATGTTCATTTGCCCATCATTTACAGATGCATCTAAATGCATTTCGGTCATAGTCAAAATATGAATATTATTTACGTTGACCAAGTTAAAAACCTAATGTATTTTGTTAGGAAGGGTACATACATTAACCTGAGCTATATGCAGCCCTTTCCTTATCAAGTGAAGATCAATAGAGCATGTATTCATTATAGTAGAAGTTGTCATGATACACTACAACACACAAACTCAAATTTGAACATTAAATTAAAATAGCCAGGGAGTTACTCTAGAGTCCTGATACAATTGCCTGTGGATGTAAAGTTTATCCATCACCATGGAGACTTGTTGATTCAGCAATGCTTTTCCTTCATAATGGGATACTGTTTTTTTTCTCCTTTCATTGATCTCCGTGGGGAAGTGATCATTCATTCCAAAATCAGTGTTTCTGAGTTCTCTGCCCCTGCTCTTCGTCAATTCCTTTTGCTTAAAATGGTCAAAACATGCAACAATAGCCCGTGGCCTATTTCCCAGAGGCCTTACCTATTCTATGGACGCTGGAGAAAGTGACATTACACACAACATTAAGTGGGCAGTTTTAGTTGAGTTGACATGAAGTCTCAGACAGTGTGCTCACAGCCTCTGCTGTTGTCATTCTCCGGTATCCCTGAAAATATTAGATTGTTCCGCATTGATCGACACTGTACATCAAGCAAGGTTTCTTTAAGTTGTTTGTTCTCCCTTTGCACCACCTCCACCTTGCTATGAATAGAGTCTACAGTACATTTCAGCGCCGTGTTCTCTTTCCTTATATCATCAATCTGACGTTGGCTGAATTCTAGACTAGCACATAATGCTTTGATGTCCTCTCGTAATATATCCAAGATATCAAGTTTGGCAAGCCTTTCATTGATGAATTTTAACAAGTCAACATCTATATCCGTAAACCTCTCTCCACATGTGCCTTCTTGCTTGGGGATGGTTTGGTGCCATCGTTGATACAGCTTGGCCAACTTGGTTTGTTTTGTTGATTGGGTTTGTTGTCCTCAGCAGTGCTCGAGTCCTCCGTAACCAGTGACGCGTTTCTTTTGAGTTCGTAAGTATCTCTCGTCAATGAATCGTTCAAGCTCCTCAACGGTTTGAGTCATCCAGCGTGTTTGCAGGCAGAGTTAAACAAAAATAACAAAACAATGGATGGATCTTTCCGGTAGATACACACAATAAAACATGTTTAAACTATTGAGTACTCACTCGTGGTTGGAGGAAGTGCTAGTGTTAGAGGATAAGAGAAACACTGTTGTATGGTTAGCAAGTTTTCAGTAGGTCAGTAGGTCAGTGACACAGGCAACACAGATCGCTGTGTCGGCTGATGGTCGAATCTATTCAAAAGGAAAACCTGACAGAGCTCCAGAGTTCCTCTGTGGAAATAGGAGAACCTTCCAGAAGGACAATCATCTCTGTAGCACTCCACCATTCAGGCCTTTATGGTGGAGAGGCCAGACGGAAACCACCTCAGTAAAAAGCACATAACATCCTACTTGGAGTTTGCCAAAAGGCACCTAAAGACTCTCAGACCATGATAAACAAGATTCTCTGGTCTGATAAAACCAATGTTGTGCTCTTTGGCCTGAATGCCAAGCGTCAAGTCTGAAGGAAACCTGGCACCATTCCTTCGGTGAAGCATGCTGGTGGCAGCATCATGCTGTGAGGATGTTTTTCATCGGCAGGGACTGGGAGAATAGTCAGGATCGAAGGAAAGGTGAACAGAGAAAAGTAAAGGGAGATACTTGATGAAAACCTGCTCCAGAACACTCAGGACTTCAGACTGGGGCAAAGGTTCACCTTCCAACAGGACATCGACCATAAGCACACAACCAAGACACCGCAGGAGTGGCTTCGGGACAAGTCTCTCAATGTCCTTGCGTGGTCCAGCCAGAGCCCGGACTTTCAAAGAGACCTGAAAATAGCTGTGCAGCAACGCTCCCCATCCAACCTGACAGAGCTTGAGAGAATCTGCAGAGAAGATTGGGATAAACTCCCCAAATATAGGTGAGCCAAGCTTGTAGCGTCATACCCAAGAAGCGTTGAGGCTGTAATCGCGGCCAAAGATGCTTCAACAATGTAATGAGTAAAATGTCTGAATACTTATGTAAATGTCATATTTAATTTTTATATATAAAAAAAATAAAAAAACATTTGCAAGAAATTCTCAACCTGTTTATCTTTGTCATTATGGGGAATTGTGTGTAAGGTGGGGGGGGGGGGGGGGGGAGACTTTTAAATCTATCCATTTTAGAATAAGGCTGTAAGGTAACAAAATGTGGAAAAAGTCTGAATACTTGCCCGAATGCACTGTATATATCAGGTCGTAACTGGCAATTTGGGAGGGTTGGGGGTTGTTGTTTGAACATGGGGTCTGTTTGCAGTTCAAATTAAGGAGGTGTTAAACAATATAAGTTTTTAATGAATTTACCTTAAAAAAAAAACAGAATCATTCACACAGACCCAATTCCTGTATTTTGGATACAGGGTCTGTGAAAATGCAGGAAAAATGAATACATTCATTTTTTCTTGGAGAACCCCTTTCAGAAATACGAAAAGGCTGTTTTTTAATTGAAGTTATGGTAAATTTGTGGGATTTTGGTCTATGTATGAAAGGGATACAAGATAAACCTTGAGTTATGAGTGGAATTTGAAGGGCATTATGTGACCGTTAGTATTATACTGTGTGTTGTTTGAGGAGTGCACAGCCCTTGTGTCGGTGTCTGGGTGGTGAAAAGGGTGACAGCAATGACGTTGACATCCTTGGTTAGTTGTGCTTGCTTTGTATGCTGATGTCAAAGCAGATCAAATCATCCAATGTCAGTCATTTTTCAATTACATTGCCTGGCAGTTGTGTTTCCTGGTAGGGAAGATGAGTACCAAGACATTTTAAGTGACTGCAGACTAAAATGGCAGTCTAAAAGGTATTTAATGATTCTCTGTTTTTTCACATGGCCTGTTGATGTTTAGGGTCATCTCACATCTTGCCAACGGAGGAAATAAGTCATAGAGCGTTCAAAGTTCAGAAGCCTCTGCTCTCAACTCCTCCCCCATAAATCAATGACCTGAAACGGTCTTAACTCCACTGAAACAGTTTAGATTTGGCCAAACACCTGAAGCAATTATCATATGATTCTGATTTTCAACACATTTGTCAGAAACCTGAAGCTGTTATCATATGATTATGATTTTCAACACATTTGTCAGAAACCTGAAGCTGTTATCATATGATTCTGATTTTCAATCCTTTTGTCAGAAACCTGAAGCTATTATCATATGATTCTGATTTTCAATTCTTTCAGATATTAGAGGAAGCACCCAGGAAATGGGCAGCTGATAATGGGAAGTAGCCTCCTTGTCTCCTTTTCTTCATTTGCATTGTTCTGACAACAGAATAGGTGAAAGCTAATTGTTGGAGACCAACTGGATCACTTGGTTTCATGTATGCATGTTGTTGTGAATAGTGCAAATGAAGCAGGTTAGATGAGAAAATACATGTTGTACTATTGAGAGATGCGTAATTCTTATCATCTGGTTACAGTACTGTGTCTTTCCTTCAGGTTGTAAATTGAGAGTATGTCATCATTGTAACTGTCATCTACTTGTATCACTGTTTCATCATTCTCTTCCCCTCAGGGTTGGAGGAGGAGGTTAGTAGTAATGATAGTGTTGTTATTACTCCATCTCTTCCCCTCAGGGTTGGAGGAGGAGGTTAGTAGTCCAGTAGTAATGATAGTGTTGTTATATTACTCCATCTCTGCCCCTCAGGGTTGGAGGAGGAGGTTAGTAGTCCAGTAGTAATGATAGTGTTGTTATATTACTCCATCTCTGCCCCTCAGGGTTGGAGGAGGAGGTTAGTAGTCCAGTAGTAATGATAGTGTTGTTATATTACTCCATCTCTTCCCCTCAGGGTTGGAGGAGGAGGTTAGTAGTCCAGTAGTAATGATAGTGTTGTTATATTACTCCATCTCTGCCCCTCAGGGTTGGAGGAGGAGGTTAGTAGTCCAGTAGTAATGATAGTGTTGTTATATTACTCCATCTCTGCCCCTCAGGGTTGGAGGAGGAGGTTAGTAGTAATGATAGTGTTGTTATTACTCCATCTCTGCCCCTCAGGGTTGGAGGAGGAGGTTAGTAGTCCAGTAGTAATGATAGTGTTGTTATATTACTCCATCTCTGCCCCTCAGGGTTGGAGGAGGAGGTTAGTAGTAATGATAGTGTTGTTATTACTCCATCTCTGCCCCTCAGGGTTGGAGGAGGAGGTTAGTAGTCCAGTAGTAATGATAGTGTTGTTATATTACTCCATCTCTGCCCCTCAGGGTTGGAGGAGGAGGTTAGTAGTCCAGTAGTAATGATAGTGTTGTTATTACTCCATCTCTGCCCCTCAGGGTTGGAGGAGGAGGTTAGTAGTCCAGTAGTAATGATAGTGTTGTTATATTACTCCATCTCTGCCCCTCAGGGTTGGAGGAGGAGGTTAGTAGTCCAGTAGTAATGATAGTGTTGTTATATTACTCCATCTCTGCCCCTCAGGGTTGGAGGAGGAGGTTAGTAGTCCAGTAGTAATGATAGTGTTGTTATTACTCCATCTCTGCCCCTCAGGGTTGGAGGAGGAGGTTAGTAGTCCAGTAGTAATGATAGTGTTGTTATATTACTCCATCTCTGCCCCTCAGGGTTGGAGGAGGAGGTTAGTAGTCCAGTAGTAATGATAGTGTTGTTATATTACTCCATCTCTGCCCCTCAGGGTTGGAGGAGGAGGTTAGTAGTCCAGTAGTAATGATAGTGTTGTTATATTACTCCATCTCTTCCCCTCAGGGTTGGAGGAGGAGGTTAGTAGTCCAGTAGTAATGATAGTGTTGTTATATTACTCCATCTCTTCCCCTCAGGGTTGGAGGAGGAGGTTAGTAGTCCAGTAGTAATGATAGTGTTGTTATATTACTCCATCTCTTCCCCTCAGGGTTGGAGGAGGAGGTTAGTAGTCCAGTAGTAATGATAGTGTTGTTATATTACTCCATCTCTGCCCCTCAGGGTTGGAGGAGGAGGTTAGTAGTAATGATAGTGTTGTTATATTACTCCATCTCTGCCCCTCAGGGTTGGAGGAGGAGGTTAGTAGTAATGATAGTGTTGTTATATTACTCCATCTCTTCCCCTCAGGGTTGGAGGAGGAGGTTAGTAGTCCAGTAGTAATGATAGTGTTGTTATATTACTCCATCTCTTCCCCTCAGGGTTGGAGGAGGAGGTTAGTAGTCCAGTAGTAATGATAGTGTTGTTATATTACTCCATCTCTGCCCCTCAGGGTTGGAGGAGGAGGTTAGTAGTCCAGTAGTAATGATAGTGTTGTTATATTACTCCATCTCTGCCCCTCAGGGTTGGAGGAGGAGGTTAGTAGTCCAGTAGTAATGATAGTGTTGTTATATTACTCCATCTCTGCCCCTCAGGGTTGGAGGAGGAGGTTAGTAGTCCAGTAGTAATGATAGTGTTGTTATTACTCCATCTCTGCCCCTCAGGGTTGGAGGAGGAGGTTAGTAGTCCAGTAGTAATGATAGTGTTGTTATTACTCCATCTCTGCCCCTCAGGGTTGGAGGAGGAGGTTAGTAGTCCAGTAGTAATGATAGTGTTGTTATATTACTCCATCTCTTCCCCTCAGGGTTGGAGGAGGAGGTTAGTAGTCCAGTAGTAATGATAGTGTTGTTATATTACTCCATCTCTGCCCCTCAGGGTTGGAGGAGGAGGTTAGTAGTCCAGTAGTAATGATAGTGTTGTTATATTACTCCATCTCTGCCCCTCAGGGTTGGAGGAGGAGGTTAGTAGTCCAGTAGTAATGATAGTGTTGTTATATTACTCCATCTCTGCCCCTCAGGGTTGGAGGAGGAGGTTAGTAGTCCAGTAGTAATGATAGTGTTGTTATATTACTCCATCTCTTCCCCTCAGGGTTGGAGGAGGAGGTTAGTAGTCCAGTAGTAATGATAGTGTTGTTATATTACTCCATCTCTGCCCCTCAGGGTTGGAGGAGGAGGTTAGTAGTCCAGTAGTAATGATAGTGTTGTTATTACTCCATCTCTGCCCCTCAGGGTTGGAGGAGGAGGTTAGTAGTCCAGTAGTAATGATAGTGTTGTTATATTACTCCATCTCTGCCCCTCAGGGTTGGAGGAGGAGGTTAGTAGTCCAGTAGTAATGATAGTGTTGTTATATTACTCCATCTCTGCCCCTCAGGGTTGGAGGAGGAGGTTAGTAGTCCAGTAGTAATGATAGTGTTGTTATATTACTCCATCTCTGCCCCTCAGGGTTGGAGGAGGATGTTAGTAGTCCAGTAGTAATGATAGTGTTGTTATTACTCCATCTCTTCCCCTCAGGGTTGGAGGAGGAGGTTAGTAGTCCAGTAGTAATGATAGTGTTGTTATATTACTCCATCTCTTCCCCTCAGGGTTGGAGGAGGAGGTTAGTAGTCCAGTAGTAATGATAGTGTTGTTATATTACTCCATCTCTTCCCCTCAGGGTTGGAGGAGGAGGTTAGTAGTCCAGTAGTAATGATAGTGTTGTTATTACTCCATCTCTGCCCCTCAGGGTTGGAGGAGGAGGTTAGTAGTCCAGTAGTAATGATAGTGTTGTTATATTACTCCATCTCTGCCCCTCAGGGTTGGAGGAGGAGGTTAGTAGTCCAGTAGTAATGATAGTGTTGTTATATTACTCCATCTCTGCCCCTCAGGGTTGGAGGAGGAGGTTAGTAGTCCAGTAGTAATGATAGTGTTGTTATATTACTCCATCTCTGCCCCTCAGGGTTGGAGGAGGAGGTTAGTAGTAATGATAGTGTTGTTATTACTCCATCTCTGCCCCTCAGGGTTGGAGGAGGAGGTTAGTAGTCCAGTAGTAATGATAGTGTTGTTATATTACTCCATCTCTGCCCCTCAGGGTTGGAGGAGGAGGTTAGTAGTAATGATAGTGTTGTTATTACTCCATCTCTGCCCCTCAGGGTTGGAGGAGGAGGTTAGTAGTCCAGTAGTAATGATAGTGTTGTTATATTACTCCATCTCTTCCCCTCAGGGTTGGAGGAGGAGGTTAGTAGTCCAGTAGTAATGATAGTGTTGTTATATTACTCCATCTCTGCCCCTCAGGGTTGGAGGAGGAGGTTAGTAGTCCATTAGTAATGATAGTGTTGTTATATTACTCCATCTCTTCCCCTCAGGGTTGGAGGAGGAGGTTAGTAGTCCAGTAGTAATGATAGTGTTGTTATATTACTCCATCTCTTCCCCTCAGGGTTGGAGGAGGAGGTTAGTAGTCCAGTAGTAATGATAGTGTTGTTATATTACTCCATCTCTGCCCCTCAGGGTTGGAGGAGGAGGTTAGTAGTCCAGTAGTAATGATAGTGTTGTTATATTACTCCATCTCTGCCCCTCAGGGTTGGAGGAGGAGGTTAGTAGTCCAGTAGTAATGATAGTGTTGTTATATTACTCCATCTCTGCCCCTCAGGGTTGGAGGAGGAGGTTAGTAGTCCAGTAGTAATGATAGTGTTGTTATTACTCCATCTCTTCCCCTCAGGGTTGGAGGAGGAGGTTAGTAGTCCAGTAGTAATGATAGTGTTGTTATATTACTCCATCTCTGCCCCTCAGGGTTGGAGGAGGAGGTTAGTAGTCCAGTAGTAATGATAGTGTTGTTATTACTCCATCTCTGCCCCTCAGGGTTGGAGGAGGAGGTTAGTAGTCCAGTAGTAATGATAGTGTTGTTATATTACTCCATCTCTGCCCCTCAGGGTTGGAGGAGGAGGTTAGTAGTCCAGTAGTAATGATAGTGTTGTTATATTACTCCATCTCTTCCCCTCAGGGTTGGAGGAGGAGGTTAGTAGTCCAGTAGTAATGATAGTGTTGTTATTACTCCATCTCTGCCCCTCAGGGTTGGAGGAGGAGGTTAGTAGTCCAGTAGTAATGATAGTGTTGTTATATTACTCCATCTCTTCCCCTCAGGGTTGGAGGAGGAGGTTAGTAGTCCAGTAGTAATGATAGTGTTGTTATATTACTCCATCTCTTCCCCTCAGGGTTGGAGGAGGAGGTTAGTAGTCCAGTAGTAATGATAGTGTTGTTATATTACTCCATCTCTTCCCCTCAGGGTTGGAGGAGGAGGTTAGTAGTCCAGTAGTAATGATAGTGTTGTTATATTACTCCATCTCTTCCCCTCAGGGTTGGAGGAGGAGGTTAGTAGTCCAGTAGTAATGATAGTGTTGTTATTACTCCATCTCTGCCCCTCAGGGTTGGAGGAGGAGGTTAGTAGTCCAGTAGTAATGATAGTGTTGTTATATTACTCCATCTCTGCCCCTCAGGGTTGGAGGAGGAGGTTAGTAGTCCAGTAGTAATGATAGTGTTGTTATATTACTCCATCTCTGCCCCTCAGGGTTGGAGGAGGAGGTTAGTAGTAATGATAGTGTTGTTATATTACTCCATCTCTTCCCCTCAGGGTTGGAGGAGGAGGTTAGTAGTCCAGTAGTAATGATAGTGTTGTTATATTACTCCATCTCTTCCCCTCAGGGTTGGAGGAGGAGGTTAGTAGTCCAGTAGTAATGATAGTGTTGTTATATTACTCCATCTCTGCCCCTCAGGGTTGGAGGAGGAGGTTAGTAGTAATGATAGTGTTGTTATTACTCCATCTCTGCCCCTCAGGGTTGGAGGAGGAGGTTAGTAGTCCAGTAGTAATGATAGTGTTGTTATATTACTCCATCTCTTCCCCTCAGGGTTGGAGGAGGAGGTTAGTAGTCCAGTAGTAATGATAGTGTTGTTATTACTCCATCTCTGCCCCTCAGGGTTGGAGGAGGAGGTTAGTAGTCCAGTAGTAATGATAGTGTTGTTATATTACTCCATCTCTGCCCCTCAGGGTTGGAGGAGGAGGTTAGTAGTCCAGTAGTAATGATAGTGTTGTTATATTACTCCATCTCTGCCCCTCAGGGTTGGAGGAGGAGGTTAGTAGTCCAGTAGTAATGATAGTGTTGTTATATTACTCCATCTCTGCCCCTCAGGGTTGGAGGAGGAGGTTAGTAGTAATGATAGTGTTGTTATTACTCCATCTCTGCCCCTCAGGGTTGGAGGAGGAGGTTAGTAGTCCAGTAGTAATGATAGTGTTGTTATTACTCCATCTCTTCCCCTCAGGGTTGGAGGAGGAGGTTAGTAGTCCAGTAGTAATGATAGTGTTGTTATTACTCCATCTCTGCCCCTCAGGGTTGGAGGAGGAGGTTAGTAGTCCAGTAGTAATGATAGTGTTGTTATTACTCCATCTCTGCCCCTCAGGGTTGGAGGAGGAGGTTAGTAGTCCAGTAGTAATGATAGTGTTGTTATTACTCCATCTCTGCCCCTCAGGGTTGGAGGAGGAGGTTAGTAGTCCAGTAGTAATGATAGTGTTGTTACATTACTCCATCTCTTCCCCTCAGGGTTGGAGGAGGAGGTTAGTAGTCCAGTAGTAATGATAGTGTTGTTATATTACTCCATCTCTTCCCCTCAGGGTTGGAGGAGGAGGTTAGTAGTCCAGTAGTAATGATAGTGTTGTTATTACTCCATCTCTGCCCCTCAGGGTTGGAGGAGGAGGTTAGTAGTCCAGTAGTAATGATAGTGTTGTTATATTACTCCATCTCTGCCCCTCAGGGTTGGAGGAGGAGGTTAGTAGTCCAGTAGTAATGATAGTGTTGTTATATTACTCCATCTCTGCCCCTCAGGGTTGGAGGAGGAGGTTAGTAGTCCAGTAGTAATGATAGTGTTGTTATATTACTCCATCTCTGCCCCTCAGGGTTGGAGGAGGAGGTTAGTAGTAATGATAGTGTTGTTATTACTCCATCTCTGCCCCTCAGGGTTGGAGGAGGAGGTTAGTAGTCCAGTAGTAATGATAGTGTTGTTATATTACTCCATCTCTGCCCCTCAGGGTTGGAGGAGGAGGTTAGTAGTCCAGTAGTAATGATAGTGTTGTTATATTACTCCATCTCTTCCCCTCAGGGTTGGAGGAGGAGGTTAGTAGTCCAGTAGTAATGATAGTGTTGTTATATGACTCCATCTCTGCCTCTCAGGGTTGGAGGAGGAGGTTAGTAGTAATGATAGTGTTGTTATTACTCCATCTCTGCCCCTCAGGGTTGGAGGAGGAGGTTAGTAGTCCAGTAGTAATGATAGTGTTGTTATATTACTCCATCTCTTCCCCTCAGGGTTGGAGGAGGAGGTTAGTAGTCCAGTAGTAATGATAGTGTTGTTATATTACTCCATCTCTGCCCCTCAGGGTTGGAGGAGGAGGTTAGTAGTCCAGTAGTAATGATAGTGTTGTTATATTACTCCATCTCTGCCCCTCAGGGTTGGAGGAGGAGGTTAGTAGTCCAGTAGTAATGATAGTGTTGTTATATTACTCCATCTCTTCCCCTCAGGGTTGGAGGAGGAGGTTAGTAGTCCAGTAGTAATGATAGTGTTGTTATATTACTCCATCTCTTCCCCTCAGGGTTGGAGGAGGAGGTTAGTAGTCCAGTAGTAATGATAGTGTTGTTATATTACTCCATCTCTGCCTCTCAGGGTTGACGGTGTAGTGTAATACTGTAGTAATAGCCATGCTGTTATATGACTATCTCTGCCCCTCAGGTTGACAGTGTATTGTAATACTGTAGTAATAGCCATGCTGTTATATGACTATCTCTGCCCCTCAGGTTGACAGTGTATTGTAATACTGTAGTAATAGCCATGCTGTTACATGACTATCTCTGCCCCTCAGGGTTGACAGTGTAGTGTAATACAGTAGTAATAGCCATGCTGTTATATCACTATCTCTTCCCCTCAGGTTTGACAGTGTTGTGTAATACTGTAGTAATAGCCATGATGTTATATGACTATCTCTGCCCCTCAGGGTTGACAGTGTAGTGTAATACTGTAGTAATAGCCATGCTGTTATATGACTATCTCGGCCCCTCAGGGTTGACAGTGTAGTGTAATACTGTAGTAATAGCCATGCTGTTATATGACTATCTCTTCCCCTCAGGGTTGACGGTGTAGTGTAATACTGTAGTAATAGCCATGCTATTATATGACTATCTCTTCCCCTCAGGGTTGACGGTGTAGTGTAATACTGTAGTAATAGCCATGCTGTTATATGACTGACTATCTCTTCCCCTCATGGCTGAAGGTGAGAATGTATAGTCGTAATAATAAAGTTGTCTGGAGAGTGCATGTTGTTGCAGTAACATTATTATGATATCTATTCCCTTCAGGGTTGGAGGTGAGAAGGTGCTCCTGCTGTCTGCGGCGGCCTGGGGGGCGATGACAGCCTTCACGCCCGTCCTGGCCCACTTCTGCTCTCAGCCCATCTTCTCCATGACGCTGGCCCGCTTCCTGATGGGGCTGCTGCAAGGTCAGAGGTCACTGGGCACTGGGAGCGAATGAACAGCTATGCTCCGTCTCAAATGACACCCTATTATTTCCTACATAGTGCTGTAATTATAACTAGAGCCACATGGGGAAGGGACAAGTAACTGTGTGCCCAAACCGAGAGAACTGGTTTCTGGTTAAGAGTCAATTACTGTACAAAACCAGTCGAATAGTTTCTCTGTCCTGAACAAACAAAAATGGTCTCACCTTCAGAACTACATAGCCTGTGGTTTTAACTTTAAGAGTGGCCTCTGGGGTTGAAGTTTGACTTTATTGCTTCCTCCTGAGGTATAACTGTTCACCGTTTCCTACTTTTTTTTGTTTCTTTTTTTTATTTAACCCTTGTTTTACCAGGTAAGTTGACTGAAAACACATTCTCATTTATAGCAACGACCTGGGGAATAGTTACAGGGGGGGAATGAGCCTACCGTAAGCTGAGGATGATTAGGTGGCCATGATGGTACAGTATGTTTGTGACTTTGTGACTTTGTGACTTGTGACTTTAGCCAGGACACGGGGGGTTAACACCCTTTACCACAGAGAGCCAAGATATACGCGAGCCACCCGATGGCTGACAAAACGTTACGGTGGAAGCAAATGTAAGTAGCGATAACGTCATAACGAGACAAGCAAAACATGTACAACTGAGAGGAATATGTTAGCTAATGTAGAGACAAACGATTGTGCATATTTTTCCGTCATAAACTTAACTTACGAACTTTGCTATTTAGCAAGTTATATCAAGTTGTATCAAACGCCATTTTCTGAATGATGTATTACAATTATCCACTTCAACAGTGTTTACCTCTCCTGCTCCTAGGACATCAATGATTACACATTGTAACTATGCAATAGACTAGAAACATGATTTAAGTCAAGGCTGATTTGTAATTCATATATACAGAATAAAAAACAGTACATCCTACCAGCACGCCCACAAGCGAGCCACTCAGGCGGATAATAACGCGAGGAACGAGATGGGAATAACAATCCAGGCTATTTGCTCTGAGACTGGCATAATAATGTAATGAAACAAGCAGGGAGCATGTTTCAAACCCTCAACATTGTAGCCCGAAGTCCAGCACGCTATCGACTGTACCCAAATGTATTAATTGGGGTCGGGGCCGATTGTGGCTAAAAACACTTTCTATTGGAATCTTTAACATGTGGAAAGGGGAAGAAGTATTATTATTAGTTTTTCACAAGCACAGCAGGATGTGCTATTAGCTGAACAATAGACTATTCAACCTTTACTAAAGAGCCGAGTTAGGTGTGAACCCACCAACTTGCAACACATTTTTTGTATATATCTTTCCGCATCTACCTACACACGGTCAATGTTCTGAAGAAGAAAAAAAGAGAAAATATATATATATATATATATATATATATATATATATACTGAAAGGATATTTTCAGGACCCTGTCTTTCGAAGATAATTCGTAAAAATCCAAATAACTTCCCATGCTTGTTCAATTAACCATAAACAATTAATGAACATGCACATGTGGAACGGTTGTTAAGACACTAACAGCTTATAGACGGTAGGCAATTAAGGTCACAGTTATGAAAACTTAGGACACTAAAGAGGCCTTTCTACTGACTCTGAAAAACACCAAAAGAAAGACCAGGGTCCCTGCTCATCTGCGTGAACGTGTCTTAGGCATGCTGCAAGGAGGCATGAGGACTGCAGATGTGACCAGGGCAATACATTGCAATGTCCGTACTGTGAGACGCCTAAGACAGCGCTACAGGGAGACAGGACAGACAGCTGATCGTCCTCGTAGTAGCAGACCATGTGTAACAACACCTGCACAGGATCGGTACATCCGAACATCACACCTGCGGGACAGGTACAGGATGGCAACAACAACTGTCAGAGTTACACCAGGAATGCACAATCCCTACGTCACTGCTAAGACTGTCCGCAATAGGATGAGAGAGGCTGGACTGAGGGTTTGTAGGCCTGTTGTAAGGCAGGTCCTCACCAGACATCACCGGCAACAACATTGCCTATGGGCACAAACCCACCGTCGCTGGACTAGACAGAACTGGCAAAACGTGCTCTTCAATGACGAGTCGTGGTTTTGTCTCACCAGGGATGATGGTTGGATTCACGTTTACCATCAAAGGAATGAGCGTTACACCGAGGCCTGTACTCTGGAGCGGGATTGATTTGGAGGTGGAGGGTCCGTCATGTTCTGGGGCGGTGTGTCACAGCATCATTGTACTGAGCTTGTTATCATTGCAGGTAATCTCAATGCTGTGCGTTATAGGGAAGACATCCTCCTCCCTCATGTGGTACCCTTCCTGCAGACTCATCCTGACATGACCCTCCAGCATGACAATGCCATCAGCCATACTGCTCGTTCTGTGTGTGATTTCCTGCAAGACAGGAATGTCAGTGTTCTGCCATGGCCAGCAACGAGCCCGGATCTCAATCCCATTGATCACGTCTGGGACCTGTTGGATTAGAGGGTGAGGGCTAGGGCCATCCCCCCCAGAAATGTCCGGAAACTTGCAGGTGCCTTGATGGAAGAGTGGGGTAACATCTCACATCAAGAACTGGCAAATCTGGTGCAGTCCATGAGAAGGAGATGCACTGCAGTACTTAATGCAGCTGGTGGCCACACCAGATACTGACTGTTACTTTTGATTTTGACCCCCCTTTGTTCAGGGACACACTATTATATTTCTGTTAGTCACATGTCTGTGGAACTTGTTCAGTTTGTTTCAGTTGTTTAATCTTATGTTCATACAAATATTTACACATGTTAAGTTTGCTGAAAATAAACTCACTTGACAGTGAGAGGACGTTTCTTTTTTTGCTGAGTTTATTGATGTTGAGTGGCGCAGGGGTCTAATGCACTGCATTTCGGTGCAAGTGGCTTTACTACAGTCCCTGGTTTGAATTCAGGCTATATCACATCCGACCGTGATTGGGAGTGCCATAGGGTGGCGCACAATTGGCCCAGCGTCATCCGGTTTTGGCCGGGGTAGGCCGTCATTGTCAATAAGAATTTGTTCTTACCTGACTTGCCTAGTTAAATAAAGGTTAAAATGAAAAAAACAACTGACTCAGTACTGGTACTTCCTGTATATAGTCATGTTGTTACCTCGTACCCCTGCATATTGACTCAGTACTGGTACTCCCTGTATATAGCCATGTTATTACCTGGTACTTCCTGTATATAGTCATGTTGTTACCTCGTACCCCTGTATATTGACTCAGTACTGGTACTCCCTGTATATAGCCATGTTATTACCTGGTACTTCCTGTATATAGTCATGTTGTTACCTCGTACCCCTGCATATTGACTCAGTACTGGTATCCCCTGTATATAGCCACGTTATTACCTGGTACTTCCTTTATATAGTCATGTTTTTACCTCATACCCCTGCATATTGACTCAGTACTGGTACTTCCTGTATATAGTCATGTTATTACCTCGTACCCCTGCATATTGACTCAGTACTGGTACTCCCTGTATATAGTCATGTTATTACCTCGTACCCCTGCATATTGACTCGGTACTGGTACTTCCTGTATATAGTCATGTTATTACCTTGTACCCCTGAATATTGACTCAGTACTGGTACTCCCTGTATATAGCCATGTTATTACCTCATACCCCTGCATATTGACTCAGTACTGGTTCTCCCTGTATATAGCCATGTTATTACCTGGTACTTCCTGTATATAGTCATGTTGTTACCTCGTACCCCTGCATATTGACTCAGTACTGGTACTTCCTGTATATAGTCATGTTATTACCTCGTACCCCTGCATATTGACTCAGTACTGGTATCCCCTGTATATAGCCACGTTATTACCTGGTACTTCCTGCATATAGTCATGTTTTTACCTCATACCCCTGCATATTGACTCAGTACTGGTACTCCCTGTATATAGTCATGTTATTACCTCGTACCCCTGCATATTGACTCAGTACTGGTACTCCCTGTATATAGTCATGTTATTACCTCGTACCCCTGCATATTGACTCAGTACTGGTACTCCCTGTATATAGTCATGTTATTACCTCGTACCCCTGCATATTGACTCAGTACTGGTACTCCCTGTATATAGCCATGTTATTACCTGGTACTTCCTGTATATAGTCATGTTGTTACCTCGTACTCCTGCATATTGACTCAGTACTGGTATCCCCTGTATATAGCCACATTATTACCTGGTACTTCCTGTATATAGTCATGTTTTTACCTCATACCCCTGCATATTGACTCAGTACTGGTACTTCCTGTATATAGTCATGTTATTACCTCGTACCCCTGCATATTGACTCAGTACTGGTACTCCCTGTATATAGTCATGTTATTACCTCGTACCCCTGAATATTGACTCAGTACTGGTACTTCCTGTATATAGCCGTGTTATTACCTCGTACCCCCGCATATTGACTCAGTACTGGTACTTCCTGTATATAGCCATGTTATTACCTCGTACCCCTGCATATTGACTCAGTACTGGTATCCCCTGTATATAGCCATGTTATTACCTCGTACCCCTGCAAATTGACTCAGTACTGGTACTCCCTGTATATAGCCATGTTATTACCTGGTACTTCCTGTATATAGCCATGTTATTACCTCGTACCCCTGCACATTGACTCAGTACTGGTACTCCCTGTATATAGCCATGTTATTACCTCGTACCCCTGCATATTGACTCAGTACTGGTTCTCCCTGTATATAGTCATGTTATTACCTCGTAGCCCTGCATATTGACTCAGTCAGTACTGGTACTCCCTGTATATAGTCATGTTATTACCTCGTAGCCCTGCATATTGACTCAGTACTGGTACTCCCTGTATATTGTCATGTTATTACCTCGTAGCCCTGCATATTGACTCAGTACTGGTACTTCCTGTATATAGCCATGTTATTACCTCGTACCCCTGCATATTGACTCAGTACTGGTACTCCCTGTATATAGCCGTGTTATTACCTGGTACTTCCTGTATATAGTCATGTTATTACCTCGTAGCCCTGCATATTGACTCAGTACTGGTACTTCCTGTATATAGCCATGTTATTACCTCGTACCCCTGCATATTGACTCAGTACTGGTACTCCCTGTATATAGCCATGTTATTACCTGGTACTTCCTGTATATAGTCATGTTATTACCTCTTAGCCCTGCATATTGACTCAGTACTGGTACTCCCTGTATATAGCCATGTTCTTTTTGTGTATTTATTTATTGTGTCACTTTTCAAAATGTTATACATTTTTTATCTTTAACTCTGCATTGTTGAAAAAGGACCCGTATTTACAATTAAATGTAGATGTTGATTTGAAGCGCGTCTGTCAGGATATGAATCATTAGTTTGACTCTGCAGGCGACAACGCTTTCGCATTTCAGACAATGGTTTTTTTCTGTGTCATTTTGCCTAAAGAAGACAGAATACAGAACATTCCTTCCAAATATGTATTAAATGAATGAACCAATGTGTGTGACTTTCTGCGCTCACTACATAGTGTAACAGAGCTGTGTATCTGTACCTCCAGGTGTGCACTACCCGTCTCTGGTTAGCCTGTGTTCTCAGAAGGTGGTGGAGAGTGAGAGAGGATTCCTCATGAGCACTGTGGGCAGTGGCTCCTATCTGGGGTGAGTCTGGCCCTATGAAACTCTCTGTTTCCACGCTGATCTAGGGTTGCAAATATTACTGGAAACTACCAGAATTTTTGAACTTTAAAGAATTTCTATGTAATTTATCACAAGACATCTAGAGGCCCTTTTGGGTACTTCAAATGATCAAATCCAATTTTATTTGTCACATGAGCCAAATACAACAGGTAGACCTTACTGTAAAATGCTTACTTACAAGCCCTTATCTAACAATGCAGTTTTAAGAAAATAGAGTTAAGAAAATATTTACTAAATGTACTAAAGTAAAAAAATTAAACAATGACAATAATGAAGCAGTCTTTGGGGTAGAAGCTGTTAAGGAGCCTTTTGGACCAAGATTTGGCGCTCCGGTACCGCTTGCTGTGCAGTAGTAGTGAGAACAGTCTATGACTAGGGTGACTGGAGTCTTTGACTCTTCCTCTGACACTGCCTAGTGTGTAGGTCCTGGATGGCAGGAAGCTTGACCCCAGTGTGTAATTATCTCTGTCCCTCTGTGTGGCCTTTTCACATGTTAAATATATTATTAATCAAATAAGATGGTAAAAACAAACATTGGAACTACAAAGCTGTAAAACGTTATCCTAAATATAATATTTTACCTTTATTTAACTAGGCAAGTCAGTTAAGAACAAATTCTTATTTACAATGACGGCCTAGGAACAGTGGGTTAACTGCCTTGTTCAGGGGCAGAACGACAGATTTGTACCTTGTCAGCTCGGGGGTTTGAACTTGCAACCTTCCGGTTACTAGTCCAACGCTCTAACCAGTAGGCCACCCTGCCGCCCCATGTTTAATGTAGAGACACAGAAGAGGAGGACTTTGGTTTTTAGTTCATCCACGAGGTGCTCTTTAATCATGGGATGAAATGCTATAGAGCAAAAAGAAGTTGATGCTATACAGTAAACAATGCCCAAAAAGCCGCGATATACACACGTTGTCCACCACTATTCTTTGTCACCCTGATGAAGGCTGTTATAGCCGCAACGCATCCGTATTTTCTTATTCTTGGCCGTAAAACAATAAAGGCTTCTTAATGTTTTCACTACATGAGTGCCTTAATTATTTCTGGAAGTTTGTTTGCAGTAGGTTTTTTCGAGCGTTGCTTACTATCTAGCATCAACTTAATTTAGTTCTATAATATGTTTAATATGAGGGTTTCAGCATCAAACTTCCTTTTTTTTTCTGTGTTGTAGATTTTTTTGGTGTCAGTTGTGGAAAAAGGCCTTAGTTGGAAGAGTTATAATGCCATTGTTGAATAATTAGTATATATTCTCTCCAATAGAAACTCATGGATAATATGGACCTAGATCTGTGCCTTGGAGCACTTTTTACCGAGGTGTTTTAAGTGCTGCTGTTGTTGAGGTCATCTGTTATGGAAGCCAGGGTCAGCTGTTTGTCATTGGAGTTGCCGGGGGATGTCATTTTGGGCCATAAACAACTCATCAGGGAACCACAGATGTTTCGTCTCCAGTCAGGAGTTCTCCACAGATGGTCTTGTTTTGCCATTGCAGTAAAAAAAACTATCCAACACTACAGTTTGAGTGTATGACCAGTGCTGTTGTCTCCTGCAGGACACTGGTGATTGGGGGGGCTGGTTCCCTCATGCTGGACCTGTATGGTTGGGAGAGTGTGTTCTACGTGTCTGGTCTGCTCTCTGTCCTCTGGGCGTACTGCATATGGAAATACCTGCTCAAAGGGGAAGGTAAGGAGTGTGTAGGTGTAATGACCACATGCATATCTTACTGAAACTGAACACTTTCATTTCACAGCTAGACTATTTTGGGCAAGTGCTGCGTCATTGTTGTTTTCTAGCCATCTGCTCCTATTGTTGTCATGAACTTCCTCTGAGCTCCACATTGAGCTCAGACATTTCTCTTTCTTTGTGTGTGTGTGTTCCAGGACCTATCATCACATTGGAGTCGCTGGGTCGTGGAGGGCCCCGGTCCAAACTCTCCAAGAGACACTGGCTACGTCTCTTCAAACAACCTGCTGTCTGGTGAGATAAGGCCCAAACACAATCCTCTCTGATCAGCTCACTTCCCTGTAGATGTTTCCGTCTCACATAAAGGCTTCATTCATATCCTCTGTGCCTGTCTCTATTGGCTGTTATTTATAGAACCCCATGGCAGTCCGTGCAACTGATCTGCCCTGTTTACAATGACAGAAATGGTTGGTTGGTTGGTGTTATTTCCTGTAACGGCTAAACCACACCTTGATAGGAAAATGAACCACTGAACAGAAAAGCAGATGTCACTGACTGTGTAGGTGGGGGTTGGTGTGAGCATGGATTTGCAGCACGGACTGACACTGTTCAGTTCTTGAATGAGCGAAACTCAGTGGAGAGAGAGCTATTTAAACACTCCGAATAAATGTACAGTAAACATACTGATGTTGCTTGTTTTTATGTTGCACAAGCACATTAATATAACTGTAGTGGTGACCCATACGTAAGTTATTTCAGCCAGTAAAAGTAGGAACTGCTGTGGAATATTTTGAGCTTTACAAAGATGTAGCCTATGAGTCATAGAAGTGGTACACTAACTTAATTATATTTGTTTGCTCTGTCTCTCTCTGTCTCGCTCTCTCTCTCTGTCTCCATTATCCTCCCTTCAGTGCTGTGATTATTACGCACCTTTGCACTGCGAGCACCTTCTTCACAATGTTGTCATGGCTACCGACTTACTTCAAGGACACCTTCCCTGATGCCAAGGTAACTTGCCCCCTCCATCCCTCCTCTTCTCCCAACCCATTCCTTCAGAAGACGAGACAAAACAAAACTTGAAAGACCACATTGGAGTTCAAGGTTGGAATGGCAAAGACAACAGACACACTTGAAAGTGTACATACAAAATGGCTCAAATCTAGTCAGACCCCCCTGCATCTGACCGACCTGTGTAATACCACTGAGTAAACCAAGAGAGGGCGCTGTAGACACGGTGTAGACATAAAACTCTGCTAGCTAAGGAACTCGGATGTTCCCCAAACTTAGATGTTTGACAAGTTGGATCACTATCTCTTAACAAACGTATAGGGTATTAATGTCATACATGTCTGAGCTCATATCAGCGTTCTTGGTGTTAAATGTTATGGTGTTCTCCCCGCAGGGTTGGGTGTTTAATGTTATCCCATGGTTTGTGGCCATCCCCTCTTCTCTCTTCAGTGGCTGTCTCTCTGACCACCTTATCAGCCGAGGTAATGCCAGAGATATCAACTATTTGTCATCAGGAAACAAATGTAGTGAATGTTTCAGTCGAAGTTGGTACCCTTATGCGATTGTCAAGGTTTTTAACTATTGATCTGTCCCACGTCTCTCTCTCTTTGTCTCTTTCTCTCTCTGTCTCTAGGGTTTGACACTGCTGCTGTGAGGAAGCTTATGCAGGTATTGTAGCTTGTTTCCGATTCAATGCCCACATTGGCATTACTAGTTAACTTTGCCTTTCCTCTCCTTTCCTCTCCTTGTGTCCTGGTCAGTTCTTCTCCATGGGTGTGTCCAGTGTGTTTACCCTCCTGCTGTGTGGCACCACCACCTTCCCCACAGCTGTGGCCTTTGTCTCTGCCACCATGGGCCTCACCACCTTCAGCCACAGGTACCGATGCTCGTCCCCAAATCCGCTCCTAGGCCTAGTGTCTATCATCTAGGACCATATTCAGCCACAGCTACCAATGCTCGTCCCCAAATCCGCTCCTAGGCTTAGTGTCTATCATCTAGGACCATATTCAGCCACAGGTACCGATGCTCGTCCCCAAATCCGCTCCTAGGCCTAGTGTCTATCATCTAGGACCATATTCGGCCACAGGTACCAATGCTCGTCCCCAAATCCGCTCCTAGGCCTAGTGTCTATCATCTAGGACCATATTCAGCCACCGGTACTAAACCTTGAGGGCTACGCTGTTTGATCCTGGAAGTATACAAGGATGTAAATGATTGATGCAGGATGTAGATAATAACCAACAGTGGAATGGATCATATAAACATAATCACCCCCCCCCACAAGCGCTTTAACAGCGACTATGTAGTTCCACTCATCTTATCTGTCAGTTTTATAGGGTTTAATATGTTCAGGTGACAAAGATAGGGAGTCTGTATTACACCACATCTACTGGGGCAGAAAATATAGGGAGTCTGTAACACCTTCACTACAGAGGCAGAAAATATAGGGCGTCTGTAACACCTTGTCTACTGGGGCAGACAGTAACGTGTCTTGTGTCTGTACTCCAGTGGTGTGTCTGTGAATGTTCAGGACCTGGCTCCGTCATGTGCTGGGGCTCTGTTTGGTATGTTACACCAGCAGACAGTAACGTGTCTTGTGTCTGTACTCCAGCGGTGTGTCTGTGAATGTTCAGGACCTGGCTCCGTCATGTGCTGGGGCTCTGTTTGGTATGTTACACCAGCAGACAGTAACGTGTCTTGTGTCTGTACTCCAGCGGTGTGTCTGTGAATGTTCAGGACCTGGCTCCGTCATGTGCTGGGGCTCTGTTTGGTATGTTACACCAGCAGACAGTAACGTGTCTTGTGTCTGTACTCCAGCGGTGTGTCTGTGAATGTTCAGGACCTGGCTCCGTCATGTGCTGGGGCTCTGTTTGGTATGTTACACCAGCAGACAGTAACGTGTCTTGTGTCTGTACTCCAGCGGTGAGTCTGTGAATGTTCAGGACCTGGCTCCGTCATGTGCTGGGGCTCTGTTTGGTATGTTACACCAGCAGACAGTAACGTGTCTTGTGTCTGTACTCCAGCGGTGTGTCTGTGAATGTTCAGGATCTGGCTCCGTCATGTGCTGGGGCTCTGTTTGGTATGTTACACCAGCAGACAGTAACGTGTCTTGTGTCTGTACTCCAGCGGTGTGTCTGTGAATGTTCAGGACCTGGCTCCGTCATGTGCTGGGGCTCTGTTTGGTATGTTACACCAGCAGACAGTAACGTGTCTTGTGTCTGTACTCCAGCGGTGTGTCTGTGAATGTTCAGGACCTGGCTCCGTCATGTGCTGGGGCTCTGTTTGGTATGTTACACCAGTAGACAGTAACGTGTCTTGTGTCTGTACTCCAGCAGTGTGTCTGTGAATGTTCAGGATCTGGCTCCGTCATGTGCTGGGGCTCTGTTTGGTATGTTACACCAGCAGACAGTAACGTGTCTTGTGTCTGTACTCCAGCGGTGAGTCTGTGAATGTTCAGGACCTGGCTCCGTCATGTGCTGGGGCTCTGTTTGGTATGTTACACCAGCAGACAGTAACGTGTCTTGTGTCTGTACTCCAGCGGTGAGTCTGTGAATGTTCAGGACCTGGCTCCGTCATGTGCTGGGGCTCTGTTTGGTATGTTACACCAGCAGACAGTAACGTGTCTTGTGTCTGTACTCCAGCGGTGTGTCTGTGAATGTTCAGGACCTGGCTCCGTCATGTGCTGGGGCTCTGTTTGGTATGTTACACCAGCAGACAGTAACGTGTCTTGTGTCTGTACTCCAGTGGTGTGTCTGTGAATGTTCAGGACCTGGCTCCGTCATGTGCTGGGGCTCTGTTTGGTATGTTACACCAGCAGACAGTAACGTGTCTTGTGTCTGTACTCCAGCGGTGAGTCTGTGAATGTTCAAGACCTGGCTCCGTCATGTGCTGGGGCTCTGTTTGGTATGTTACACCAGCAGACAGTAACGTGTCTTGTGTCTGTACTCCAGCGGTGTGTCTGTGAATGTTCAGGACCTGGCTCCGTCATGTGCTGGGGCTCTGTTTGGTATGTTACACCAGCAACTCATTTATCCACCTCTCAGCAGATTTGATTGATGAATATTACAGTCCTGTCAAATATTACAAATTAATCATGTATCTATTTTTCATTGCAGGTGTTATGAATACCTGTGGAGCATTCTCAGGTAAGCATGTTCATTGAGGGACAAACCAAAGCGGAAACATCTGTGATGAATCGTTCACCGACAGTTCCAGGATCAGTTGTGTTGTCCTTTCATGAGGTGGTGATGAATAATTCATCTGATGGTTCTGAAGGCAGGACTTTGGGTTGTGTCTCTTGTCAGTCTCATTGGCCCCAATGCTCTATGCATATTTCATACCGGAGTGATAATAGAGTTTGTGTCAGATAAATCATTGAGGGAGTAGAAGATGACAGTTTGGGCACCGTAGGGGCATTTGAATCCGTTTACTTATACCCCACACAACTGGGAATGGGAGGCTGAACTGGCATTTGTTGATATGATATGCCGTAGTCTGAAACTGCTCAGTTTGTGCGTGCATGTACTGTCTCCTAATGCCGTATTTCTCTGCGTATCTGATCGTGTTTCTCCAGGTGTGCTGATGGTGTATTTCTCGGGGTATCTGATTGAGGCTACAGGGTCGTGGGCGTCTGTCTTCACCCTCATCACTGTGGTGAACCTGGTGGGCCTGGTCACCTTCCTGGCCTTTGCTGAGGCCCGCCGGGTCGACATGGACTCTTCCAAGGGCCACTACCACGACATCCACATCTGAGTCCCAACCCCTGGTCCCTCAACAACCACCTTTTAAACTGAGGGGCCAAAACGGGACCAGGTCCCACACTATCCGCATCTGAGTCCCAAGCCCAGGTCCCTCAACAACCACCTTTTAAACTGAGGGGCCAAAACGGGACCAGGTCCCACACTATCCACATCTGAGTCCCCAAAACAGGACCAGAACCTATGCCCATGTACCACAGAATGCACACGGGAGACTTAAATATAGAAAGAGAACAGCGAGAGCCTTGGTCTGTTGAATGTATCAAAACATCCACATCAGAATTTGAGAAGTGAAAGAAGTGAAACAGTAGTGAAAGTCAATCCTAGATGTTTGTCAGATCATAGTCAGTGCTTCTTCTATATTAATTTAACAACTCAATTGTTTCTCTCTATATAGACATTTGTGGATTTGGCCATTTCAGCTACACCTGTTGCTGACAAGCACACAGCCATGTCATCTCTATAGACAAACATTAGCACAGTAGAATGGCCTTACTGAAGAGCTCAGTGACTTTCAACTTGGCACCGTCATAAGATGTCACCAGTTTGTCTAATGTCTGCCCTGCTAGAGCTTCCCCGGTCAAATGTCAGTGCTGTTATTGTGACGTGGAAACGTCTAGGAGCAACAACGGTCGCAAAATGGTACGCCACACAAGCTCACAGAACGGGACTGTCGAGTACTGAAGCACGTAGAAATCATCTGTCCTCAGTTACAATTTTCACTACCGAGTTCCAAACGGCCTCTGGAAGCAACGTCAGCACAAGAACTGTCGGGAGCTTCATGAGAAGGGTTTCCATGGCCGAGCAGCCGCACACAAGCCTAAGGTCACCATGCACAATGCCATGTGTCGGGTGGAGTGGTGTAAAGCTTCCTGCCATTGGACTCTGGAACATGCGTTCTCTGGAGTGATGAATCACACTTCACCCTCTGGCAGTCTGATGGACGAATCTGGGTTTTGCGGATGCCAGGAGAACGCTACCTGCCCCAATGCATAGTGCCAAATGGAAAGATTGTGGAGGAGGAATAATGATCTGTGGCTGTTTTTCATGGTTCAGGCCCCTCAGTTCCAGTGAAGGGAAATCACAATGCTACAGCATACAATGACATTCTACATGATTCTGTCCTTCCAACTTTGTGGCAACAGTTTGGGGAAGGTGCTTTCCTGTTTTAGCATGACAATGCCTCCGTGCAAAAAGCGAGGTCCATACAGAAATGGTTTGCCGAGATTGGTGTGGAAGAACTTGACTGGCCTGCACAGAGCCCTGACCTCAACCCCATCGAAAAACTTTGATGAATTGGAACATTGACTGCGAGCCAGGCCTAATCGCCCAACATCAGTGCCCGACCTCTCTAATGCTCTTGTGGCTGAATGGAAGCAAGTTCCTGCAGCAATGTTCCAACATCTAGTGGAAAGCCTTCCCATAAGAGTGTAAGCTGTTATAGCAGCGAAGGGGGGACTAACTCCATATTATTGCCCATAATTTTAGAATTAGATGTTCGACGAGCATGTGTCCACATACTATATATATATATATATATATATATATATATATATATATATATATATATATATATATATATATATATAGTTGAAGTCGGAAGTTTACACCTTAGCCAAATACATTTAAACTAAATTTTTCACAATCCCTGACATTTAATCCTGGTAAAATTCCCTGTCTTAGGTCAGTTAGGATCATCACTTTATTTTAAGAATGTGAAATGTCATAATAATAATAGAGTGAATTATTTATTTCAGCACATTCCCAGTGGGTCAGAAGTTTACATACACTGAATTTTGGCCCATTCCTCCTGACAGAGCTGGTGTAACTGCATCAGGTTTATTGGCCTCCTTGCTTGCACATGCTTTTTCAGTTCTGCCCACACATTTTCTATAGGATTGAGGTCAGGGCTTTGTGATGGCCATTCCAATATCTTGACTTTATTGTCCTTAGGCCATTTTGCTACATTTTTGGAAGTATGTTTGGGGTCATTGTCCATTGGAAGCCCCATTTGCGACCAAGTTTTAACTGATGTCTTGAGATGTTGCTTCAATATAGCCACACACAAATTCCTCCCTCATGATGCCATCTAATTTGTGAAGTGCACCAGTCCCTCCTGCAGCAAAGCACCCCCACAACATGATGCTGCCACCCCCGTGCTTCATGGTTGGGATGGGGTTCTTTGGCTTGCAAGCCTTCCCCTTTTTCCTCCAAACATAACGATGGTCATTATGGCCAAACAGTTCTATTTTTGTTTCATCAGAACAGAGGACATTTCTCCAAAAAGTACGATCTTTGTCCCCATGTGCAGTTGCAAAACGTAGTCTGTTTTTTTAATGGCGGTTTTGGAGCAGTGGCTTCTTCCTTGCTGAGCGACCTTTCAGGTTATGCCGATATAGGACTCGTTTTACTGTGGATATAGATACTTTTGTACCTGTTTCCTCCAGCATCTTCACAAGGTCTTTTGCTGTTGTTCTGGGATTGATTTGCACTTTTCGCACCGAAGTATGTTCATCTCTAGGAGACAAAACGCGTCTCCTTCCTGAGCGGTATGACAGCTGCGTGGTCCCATGGTGTTTATACTTGCGTACTATTGTTTGTACAGGTGAACGCGGTACCTTCAGTCGTTTGGTTCATCCTTGGGAGCAATTTCCAGACTTGTGGAGGTCTACAATTTTTTTTCTGAGGTCTTGGCTGATTTCTTTTGATTTTCCCATGATGTCAAGCAAAGAGGCACTGAGTTTGAAGGCAGGCCTTAAAATACATCCACAGGTACACTTCCAATTAACTCAAATGATGTCAATTAGCCTATCAGTAGCTTCTAAAGCCATGACATCATTTTCTGGAATTTTCCAAGCTGTTTAACCTTTCTGATCTCCCCATCCCGGATCCGGGTTCGTGAATACAGACTCAAGCTCATTACCATAACGCAACGTTAACTATTCATGAAAATCGCAAATGAAATGAAATAAATATGCTAGCTCTCAAGCTTAGCCTTTTGTTAACAACACTGTCATCTCAGATTTTCAAAATATGCTTCTCAACCATTGCAAAACAAGCATTTGTGTAACAGTATTGATGGCTAACGTAGCATTTAGCATTAACATTCAGCTGGCAACATTTACACAAAAAAACAGAAAAGCATTCAAAAAAATCATTTACCTTTGAAGAACTTCAGATGTTTTCAATGAGGAGACTCTCAGATAGCAAATGTTCAGTTTTTCCTGAAAGATTATTTGTTTAGGACAAATCGCTCCGTTTTCTGCGTCACGTTTAGCTATGAAAAAAACCCTGTATCCAGGATTGTGTAAATCTATCAGCAAGCTCATTAGCATAACACAACGTTAACTATTTATGAAAATCGCAAATGAAATGAAATAAATATGCCATCTCTCAAGCTTAGCCTTTTGTAAACAACACTGTCATCTCAGATTTTCAAAATATGCTTCTCAACCATAGGAAAACAATAATTTGTGTAAAAGTAGCTAGCTAGAGTTAGCATTTCGCGTTAGCATTTAGCGTTAGCATTAGCGTTAGCATCCAGCACGCAACATTAACAAAAACATAAAAGCCTTCAAATAAAATCATTTACCTTTGAAGAACTTCTGATGTTTTCAATGAGGATACTCTCAGTTAGATAGCAGATGCTCAGTTTTTCCAAAAAGATTCCTTGTGTATTAGAAATAGCTCTGTTTTATACATCACATTTGGCCACCAAAAAAAATCCATAAATTCAGTCCTCAAAACGCAAACTTTTTTCCAAATTAACTCCATAATATCGACTGAAAACATGGCAAACGTTGTTTAGAATCAATCATCAAGGTGTTTTTCACATATCTCTTCATTGATACATCGTTCTTGGACACATGCTTTCTCCCCTGAATCAAATGGTAAAGTGGAAGCAGCTGGCAATTGCGCACCGAATTCGACGCAGGACACCAGGCGGACACTTGGGAAATGTAGTCTCTTATGGTCAATCTTCCAATGATATGCCTACAAATACGTCACAATGCTGCTAAGAATATGCATAGTCGAGCATCTTTTCGTGACAAAATATCGCGCTTAAAACGGGAACGTTTTTTATCCAAAAATGAAATAGCGCCCCTAGAGCTCTAAGAGGTTAAAGGCACAGTCAACTTAGTGTATGTACACTTCTTACCCATTGGAATTATGATACTGTGAATTATAAGTGAAATTATCTGTCTGTAAACAATTGTTGGAAAAATGACTTGTCATGCACAAAGTAGTGTGTCTAATTATATGGGAACAGCTAGCATGTCATTGCACGAACATTAGTTGCAATGCACCAATCCTCTCTCCCTCCCTTCCCACCCACTAACCTTGCCACCACTGCTGAAAAAAATCAGAGGGGAACACTGACAGTGCTTCCATATTTGGATTTAAAGAACCATTCCTGTCATGTTTTGGATTGTTCGAATTTCAGCCATGGTTGGGCCTGTTGGGCTGGGACTGTGGAGTAGCGGTCGTGGAAATGGTGACTGTGGTTAACAGTTCAAAGGTTCAGTATGACCTCAGTGTCTCCTGGTTCCACACACAGGTCTGGGTTTATGTTAGAGGAATATGAGGAGAATAACGTGTGTGAGTAGTCAGTTTGACGGTGGGTGCTCTATAGGTAACCGAGCACCCACCGAACAAGGTGTGTGTTTGTGGCTGATGAAGGAAGCCCTACTCTGTGGAGACTATTGGGAAAGATGTGTGTTTGTGGCTGATGAAGGAAGCCCTACTCTGTGGAGACTATTGGGAAAGATGTGTGTTTGTGGCTGATGAAGGAAGCCCTACTCTGTGGAGACTATTGGGAAAGATGTGTGTTTGTGGCTGATGAAGGCAGCCCTACTCTGTGGAGACTATTGGGAAAGATGTGTGTTTGTGGCTGATGAAGGAAGCCCTACTCTGTGGAGACTATTGGGAAAGATGTGTGTTTGTGGCTGATGAAGGAAGCCCTACTCTGTGGAGACTATTGGGAAAGATATGTGTTTGTGGCTGATGAAGGAAGCCCTACTCTGTGGAGACTATTGGGAAAGATGTGTGTTTGTGGCTGATGAAGGAAGCCCTACTCTGTGGAGACTATTGGGAAAGCATACTAAAAGAAAAAGACCTGACTGTGTGAGTGGCATCTAATTAGGAGGTGACTAATCACCCATACACCCACTCTGATGTACTGTACAATTTACCTGCCATCGTCTATCACCATGGTTACATGCTCGTCAGTGTGCTTCACTGCGTTTTGTTTTATCTCCAGAGCTGTCATAGAGAGACTGTAGCCTCAACATACAGTGGGGCAAAAAAGTATTTAGTCAGCCACCAATTGTGCAAGTTCTCCCACTTAAAAGGATAAGAGGCCTGTAATTTTCATCATAGGTACACTTCAACTATGACAGACAAAATGAGAAAAAAAAATCCAGAAAATCACATTGTAGGATTTTTAATGAATTTATTTGCAAATTATGGTGGAAAATAAGTATTTGGTCAATAACAAAAGTTTATCTCAATACTTTGTTATATACCCTTTGTTGGCAATGACAGAGGTCAAACGTTCTTCACAAGGTTTTCACACACTGTTGCTGGTATTACAGGCCTCTCATCTTTTTAAGTGGGAGAACTTGCACAATTGGTTATTGGTTAAATTAAGAAGGCCAAAGGTTATTACGTTTCCTTTTTTTAATGTAAAGATGATAATTGCATGACATGCTCAAATACAAAGACCTGAATCACAGATTCTTATTTTAATTTGATGTATTTCATTTATATGGAAATTGATATCAATGATGTTGTCAATAAAGCATAGGAGACCTGTAGAAAGATGCCATAGTGTATCATTTGAGAGGGGCCACTTAAAAGAGGCTTGATGGATGCAGTTCCGCACAGCTGATGAGGCAGTCAACTGCCATGCCGTAGACGGCTCCCTGTTTGTTGTGATTTACTTCAGTCTGGACAGGATGTGACGTCATCTGTAACATGTTAAGCCTTACCACCCACAGAGTGGTACGGACACAGTAGGGTGCTTGCTTCTCCGAAACAAAGGCCCTGATTGCACTAAGGTTATGATGAGGTCAAACAGGATGACGTTATGAATCAGTTATATTATGGCATTTTTGATTGAACGTGTTCTTGTAACTGAATACATGAACAGTGTTGACTCTACCTGTAGATGCATATATAAATGAAACTTACATATAGACCTGCTTTATACCTTAGGCCTTGGCATATAAAAGGAAGCACACTGTTAGTGACTGGGTACTGTACAAACACTGTGCCCTAGTTTGCCAATGTCTGACCAAATTGTAGTCTACTGTTTTTACTTTGTTGTCAACTGAACACCCAACATTTTCGATCACAGAAGCTGACTAAGAGATGCCCTTATTCAAAAGCTCTTTCAGTTCACTTGCCTTAGCTGATGATTGTTTGAAAATGCCTTCATTGCTTGTTTGATTTCTGTCACATCAGGTTTGGGGTCCAATCAGTGAGTGAATTGAAATTCTAATTCAAGAATAGAAAAATGCCATCTCAATTAGGATTTAAAAAATGATTTAATTGGAATTTTGATGAACTTCAATTTCTCCAGAATAACCCCCCCTCCCCCCTCACAAACGTGTAGCTTTCTTCAAAAGCATACGGACTATTTTTGATAAGACAATGTAATATATATCAAAAAAGGTTTATGCAAAATAAATAGCATTCTATTGTTTAAGACATATATTGTATTTGTATTTTTTTCAAGTTCAATAAAATAAGATTACAACTATTTTATCAACTGTAGTGAGTTGGACTATTCCTTCCTGCCATGGAAAGTGACTGGTTAGACTGTAAGATGTACTTTCACCTGCTACCACACAGGGGCAGCAGAGGGCTTATAATCAAGAGTCACAAAGTAGCTCATTGGGAAAGGGCAGTACAATACATGTTTTGTCTTACTTTAGAAATACAAAAAATGTAATTGTGTGTTTACGTATGTCTACAAGATGTCATATACTTATTTTTTTCCGTCCAATCAGATTTGTTTGTATCATGGCAATTAACTTCAAAGATGTTTCAGTGATATTGTACTTTCTTGCATAACATACTTGTTGTACTCATTGCACACACCCTTGCGATAACGGCTGAGCAATAGTAAAACCATCAAGCATGCAACATGCACCTTATAGTGGGCATCATGTGCTCTCCGATCTCTCTGCCTCAGCTGTGCAGTGTATACTGGTGCAGGCAGGTCTCTCCCATTAACACTCCCCTCTCTTCAGGCCCAGCTCAGCCAGGACGTATGGGGTGGCACCATATGGCAGAACGCTATGTGCCATGTTGGCTAGCTGACACCACTCTCACGGGACTAAAGGCTCAGGTTACCATGGAGACCAGTGGCTTGTGGCCGTCAACGTGGCGATAGACGTGGAGGGGTCAGAGACTAAGGGTGGTTCTGGGGAATTCAATGGTTAACAGAATTAATCATTTGAAGATGGCTGGAGCAGGGAGTTGCAGGTTTTTAGGTAATATTGTTGTTATAAATGTCTTACACTGATGATGACTTGATTTCTGACCATCTCCATCTCACTTGCAACACAATCTGAAGACAATATACTACAGGTGCCATGAGAAAAACAGGAATCGCACTTTACATCATGTCCCAAATAGTCTGAAACAGTTCCTTGTCTCCTTTCCTCTAAGACCTCTGATCTAATAAGACTTTACTGTCGCTGTAGTTACATGGACGGGAGAGGTAGAGCGGAATAGAGGTCGACCGATTAATCAGAATGGCCGATTTAATTAGGGCCGATTTTCAAGCTTTCATAACAATCGGAAGTCTGTATTTTTGGATGCCGATTAAATTATAATTTTTTTATATATTTTATTTAACTAGGCAAGTCAGTTAAGAACACATTCTTATTTTCAATGACGGCCTAGGAACGGTGGGTTAACTGCCTCGTTCAGGGGCAGAACGACAGATTTTCACATTGACAGCTCGAGGGAACCAATCTTGCAACCTTACAGTTAACTATTCCAACGCTCTAACCACCTGCCTCTCATTGCACTCCACGAGGAGACTGCCTGTTACTCAAATGCAGTAAACCAAGGTAAGTTGCTAGCTAGCATTAATCTTATAAAAAACAATCAATCAATCAATCATAATCACTAGTTATAACTGGTTGATGATATTACTAGTTTATCTAGCGTGTCCTGCGTTGCATATAATCGATGCAACGCTGGGGTATGATTTAACAAAAGCGCATTTGCGAAAAATGCACAATCGTTGGACGACTGTACCTAACCATAAACACCAATGTCTTTCTTAAAATCAATCCACAGAAGTATATACAGTATTTTTAAACCTGCATATTGAGCTAAATGGCTGGTGTAACTGATGTGAAATGGCTAGCTAGTTAGCGGGGTGCGCGCTAATAGCGGTTCAAACGTCACTCACTCTGAGACTTGGGGTGGTTGTTCCCCTTGCTCTGCATGGGTAACGCTGCTTCGAGGGTGGCTGTTGTCGATGTGTTCCTGGTTCGAGCCCAGCTAGCGGCAAGGAGAGGGATGGAAGCTATACAGTTACACTGGCAATACTATAGTGCCTATAAGAACATCCAATAGTCAAGGGTATATGAAATACAAATGGTATAGAGGGAAATAGTCCTATAATTACTATAATAACTACAACCTAAAACCTCTTACCTTGGAATATTGAAGTTTAATATTGAAGTGTTAAAAGGAACCACCAACTTTCATATGTTCTCATGTTCTGAGCAAGGAACTGAAACGTTAGCTTTCTTACATCAAATTTCAATCAAATTTATTTTATATAGCCCTTCGTACATCAGCTGATATCTCAAAGTGCTGTACAGAAACCCAGCCTAAAACCCCAAACAGCAAGCAATGCAGGTGAAGAAGCACGGTGGCTAGGAAAAACTCCCTAGAAAGGCCAAAACCTAGGAAGAAACCTAGAGAGGAACCAGGCTATGTGGGGTGGCCAGTCCTCTTCTGGCTGTGCCGGGTGGAGATTATAACAAAACATGGTCAAGATGTTCAAATGTTCATAAATGACCAGCATGGTCGAATAATAATAAGGCAGAATAGTTGAAACTGGAGCAGCAGCACAGTCAGGTGGACTGGGGACAGCAAGGAGTCATCATGTCAGGTATTCCTGGGGCATGGTCCTAGGGCTCAGGTCCTCCGAGAGAGAGAAAGAAAGAGAGAATTAGAGAGAGCATATGTGGGATGGCCAGTCCTCTTCTGGCTGTGCCGGGTGGAGATTATAACAGAACATGGCCAAGATGTTCAAATGTTCATAAATGATCAGCATGGTCGAATAATAATAAGGCAGAACAGTTGAAACTGGAGCAGCAGCACAGCCAGGTGGACTGGGGACAGCAAGGAGTCATCATATCAGGTAGTCCTGGGGCATGGTCCTAGGGCTCAGGTCCTCCGAGAGAGAGAAAAGGAGAAGGAGAGAATTAGAGAACGCACACTTAGATTCGAATAGGACAGGAGAAGTACTCCAGATATAACAAACTGACCCTAGCCCCCCGACACATAAACTACTGCAGCATAAATACTGGAGGCTGAGACAGGAGGGGTCAGGAGACACTGTGGCCCACTCCGAGGATGGCACATATTACATATTACATGGCACATATTGCACTTTTACTTCTCCAACACTTTGTTTTTGCATTTATAAACCAAATTGAACATGTTTCATTATTTATTTGAGGCTAAATGGATTTTTATTGATGTATTATATTAAGTTAAAATAAGTGTTCATTCAGTATTGTAATTGTCATTATTACAAATACATTTTTTTAAATTGCCCGATTTAATCGGTATCGGCTTTTTTGGGTCCTCCAATAATCGGTATCGGCCTTGAAAAATCATAATTGGCTGACCTCTAGAGCGGAACACTGCCTCCATTTTAAGAGTAGGCGGAGGGTCAGTCAGTCACTTCACGGTCTAGATGGGTAGATTCAAAAAGTCCCTTAATTGCAGAGCTAAAGCAGCACACAGACATAATCATGATGCCCACTGTTTAATTAGCTCCCATGAAACACTGGGGGGAGATGGGACAAGAGGAACCTCCCCACATCTTCTGGGCTTCAATGGGCCTCGCTAGAGTAACCTGCTATAAGAGGGCCCCGTCACAGAGCCAGAGATACATGTAAATGAAATAGCCCTATTAATTTGTAATTAACATCAAGTTAATGACAATGTCACAGTGTCACCGTCTCATGGGATATCCTTCCATTGTGGCAGAGGGCCTACTCTACTGTATGTCCCTCCCCCTCCTCACTCTCTCGCCCTCTTTCTCTCTCCTGATCCCCTGATCAGAATGCTAATTAGTTGAATGCGAGTTAACGACACTAAAAGGCACAGGGAGTTTATTAGGACTAACTAAGGACATAAAGACCTAGTTAACGACTGGGCATTCTGTTGTTGAGGATTAATCATTCACTGGTGATAGATCAGGTGTTAGAAGTCCTGAGGTCCTCTGAGAGCCTTTGTATTGGAACACCATTGACATGGTTTAAACGCTAATTGCATTGCGCCTGTTAGCCTGATGTTAGGGATTTCCTTAGGAGGTTAATTTTAGACGTTGCAGCCTGATAGAAGTAACATATTTCCAGTATAGCCTACGTCTATCAGACCTCAAAATAAGACCCAGATGCAGACAGTTCGAAGTAACAAAGGTGTAGTACAAAAACAGGGGGCAGGCAAACGACAGATCAAGAGCAGGCAGAGGTCAGTAATCCAGAGCAGAGTGCGAAAGGTACAGAACGGCAGGGTCAGGGCAGGCAGAGGTCAGTAATCCAGGTCATAGTCTGAAAGGTACAGAACGGCAGGGTCAGGGCAGGCAGAGGTCAGTAATCCAGGTCAGAGTCTGAAAGGTACAGAACGGCAGGCTCAGGGCAGGCAGAATGGTCTGCCCTGGAAAGAGGAGACAGAGGGCTGTGATACAGAGGTTTAATCCTTGATAGATGAAACGTAGGATGTATATGGAGGGTGCGGGGCAACAGAAGACAAACAGCAGAGGGACGAAGGAAATGGGGAAAGGGAGGATAAACAGGGGGAATGTTCGTGGGACTCTACCCGGAGAGGCAGATTCTGAGTAGACAGCCATACCATCTTCCCAAGACGATGGTGGGTAGCTGGGGTCTGGTGACGGTCCGCCTGTTGACAATACCTGAGCTCCTGACTGAGCTCTCTTCGAGATACGGTGACAGCGGCGGACAAACATCTGGGCAGAGGGTATTTTGACCTATTCCTCTTGCTCCGGGAAGAGCAGGGGCTGATAACCCATGGGGCACTCGAAAGACGAGAGACCAGTGGCCGAGCAGGGAAGTGTGATGCGTGCTTATTCCACCCACATGAGTTGCTGGCTCCAGGTTGTGTGGTTGGTGGAGACGAGGCAACAAAGAGTCGTCTCCAGGCCCTGATTGGCTCGCTCCGACTGGCCGTTGGATTGGGGATGCAACCCGGAGGACCGGCTGGCCGACGACTCAATGTGCAGAACGTCTTCCAGAACCGAGATGAGAAATGAGGACCATGGTCAGAGACCATGTCCACCGGAAGTTCATGGATCCGGAAGACGTGCTGCAACATGAGCTGGGCTGTCTCCTTGGCGAAGGTAGCTTGGGGAGGGGAATAAAATGGGCGGCTTTGGAAAACCTGGAGAGTGGTGTTGCCATCAGACGGAGGGAGACCAGTGACGAAGTCCAGGGATATGTGTGACCAGGGACGGTGAGGGACAGGAAGAGGTTGAAGGAGGCCAGCCGGAGCTTTCTGAGGTGTCTTGTTCTGAGCACAGACAGTGCAGGTGGCAATGAACGCGGAGACGTCCGGAACCATGGTGGGCCACCAAAAGCGTTGTCGCACAAAGTTCAGGGTACCGACAGGAACCAGGGTGGCGGGCAAGCCTGGAGGAATGAGCCCATTCCAGGACCGGGTAGTGGGCAGCATCTGGGACAAACATCCGATGTTGAAAGTGTGTGTCGTAAGGACATTTGTGGGCGTGTGGAACGGAGTGCTCTGCTATAGGTTAGACGTTTTAATTAAGCAGTGTGTTGTTCTTCCTTCTCTTACCAGGCAACCACTGTAGATTGACCTACAGTACAGAGAGCTTGCACTTCTTTTTTGAAGCCAGACAATGAGTCGTATTTCACTGTTAGTTTTACACAAATAATTCTGCATTTTCAGTTATAAAACTAGTAATAGTGAATGTGTTATTAAATGATGATGGGTGTACTGTTGCTTCATGCATTGTATGCGTGTGCTTGCTGTGACTGTCACCCTGATATTGGCTACTAGATAGATACTTCCCATGCCGTTGCCAGACAGTAGTGCTTGTCAAGCAGGAACGAAGGGCACTGTGTCCAGGTGTTGGTGTTGCCCTCTGGTCTGATTTGCTTTCCATACACCCAGTCCTTTTGACTCACCCATACTCCAGTCACCATATTGGGCTGCAGCTGCCCATACTTGTTTTGGAATGATTCTGTGATGGCCAAATGCCCCTCTCACTCTCATTCCCTTTCTCTTACACACATACAGTTGAAGTCGGAAGTTAACATACACCTTAGCTAAATACATTTAAACTCAGTTTTTCACAACTCCTGACACTTAATCCTAGTAAACATTGCCTGTCTTAGGTCAGCTAGGTTCACCACTTTATTTTAAGAATGTGACATGTGACAGAATTATGTGACAGAATTATATATTTCAGCTTTTATTTCTTTCATCACATTCCCAGTGGGTCAGAAGTTTACATACAACAACTTTGGTCAAATGTTTTGGGTAGCCTTCCACAAGCTTCCCACAATAAGTTGGGTGAATTTTGGCCCATTCCTCCTGTCAGAGCTGGTGTAACTGAGTCAGTCACTGAGTTGCTCGTACACGCGTTTTCAGTTCTGCCCACAAATTTTCTATGGGATTGAGGTCAGGGCTTTGTGATGGCCACTCCAATACCTTGACTTTGTTGTTCTTACGCCGTTTTGCCACAACGTTGGAAGTATGCTTGGGGTCATTGTCTATTTGGAAGGCCCATTTGCGACCAAGCTTTAACTTCCTGACTGATGTCTTGAGATGTTGCTTCAATATATCCACATAAATTTCCTACCTCATGATGCCTATGATAAGAATTACAGACCTCTACATGCTTTGTAAGTAGGAAAACCTGCAAAAACAAATACTTGTTCTCCCCACTATTTCACAAAAGTTCTGGACCTATATACAGTTTACAGACCCCGGTATGTTTTACATTGTTAATCTTGTTATTAGTCCCTCCCTTCAGCTCCATTGAACCCCTCCCATCTATCTCTCAACATCATTCATTTCGGGTTTTTCTATTTGCCATATATTTTTCAACTGTGCTGTGATGCTTCGCAAAATAATTGAACCTTTCCATTCTCATAGCTTCTACAGATTGGAAATTAAAAATAAACATTTTTGCTAAAATAATTATTATATTATTGATTGATTGACTATGGCCTTTCAAATCACCCAGTATTGCTATCTGCAGCTGTCACGCCCTGACCGTAGACTGCGTTGTATGTTTCTATAGGTTTTTGTATTTCTATGTTTCGGCTGGGTATGGTTCTCAATCAGGGACAGCTGTCTATTGTTGTCTCTGATTGGGAATCATACTTAGGTAGCCTGTATTTCCACTTTTAGTTGTGGGTAGCTGTATTTCTGTTTAGTGTTGGTTTCACCTTGCAGGACTGTTTCGGGTTTTCCTTTTTGTTATTTTTGTAGTCAGTGTTCAGTTCCTTATAATAAAGATGAACTCGTATTTTGGTCTGACGATTCCTCTTCTTCCGATGAACGCCGTTACAGCAGCGTTAGTTCTAGGCAAATGTTACAATTCTTCATCCATTCCTGGACCTGTGACCAAAAACGAGCTACATATGGACAATACCAAAATAAATGATCTAATGACTATGCCTCTTCACAGCAGAATCTGCAGAGCTGGGAAGATTGTATCCCCCATATATATATCACATTCTATTAGTTGCAATAATTTTGTATAGTAATTTAAATAGAAAAATGTGAAGTTTTGAATCCGGCATTGTTTGCGTATCAATTCATAAACCATGTGCCATAGAATGGGTACATCGCAAATCTCTTCCCAACTATTTTGCAATTTATATGGCACAGCTGTCAGTTTTTTGGTCCTTAAATGAAAATTGGTATATGTTTTTATTTATCACACTTTTCTTTAACCATTTATGTTCTTTAATACAGGGCCGACATACAAGTTCCTTACTTTTTCCCCTTCTACTCGCCTCTTCCATTTTTGTGGTAATGCTGCAATTAATTGGTTGTAATTTTGGGTAGAGCAGACATTTCCATATGTCAGTTTTTTGGTCCTTAAATGAAAATTGGTATATGTTTTTATTTATCACACTTTTCTTTAACCATTTATGTTCTTTAATACAGGGCCGACATACAAGTTCCTTACTTTTTCCCCTTCTACTCGCCTCTTCCATTTTTGTGGTAATGCTGCAATTAATTGGTTGTAATTTTGGGTAGAGCAGACATTTCCATATGTCTGTGTTAGCTGCATTTGTGACATAACTCCACCAGTCCTATTTATGATATCATTCACTAAAATCATACCTTTTTTTTAAATTTCTTCAAAAATATTTTTTTCTAATCAATTAGTATAGTTGAATTTAACCATAATATTTGTTGTATTATTTGTTCTGTCTTTTCTGGTGGATTAAACTGAAATTGCAACCAACTTTCTATGGCTTGTTTAAAAAAATAAAGGTATTTTGGAGATTATTTCCTTTTCAAACAAACGAAAGTGGGAAGGTGTAATTTGAATAAAGGGAAAAAGGCCCTTCTTAAACAGGATGAGACATTTGTACCGATTTACTAGAGAACCAGTTTGGATTTAAGTATAACTTTTGTATGACTGATGCCTTTAGTGAGAGGTCTAATGCTTTAATATTTAATAATTTCTGTCCTCCGAATTCATATTCGTTATATAAATAGGCCCTTTTAATTTTATCTAGCTTGCCGTTCCAAATAAAATTGAATATTTTTGGTTCATATAATTTAAAAAGCAGGTCACTAGGTGTAGGCAAAAACATAAGCAAATAGGTAAACTGTGATGTGACTAAAGAGTTAATCAGGGTGATTTTTCCACAAATAGACAGGTATTTTCCTTTCCATGGTAACAAGATCTTATCTATTTTTGCTAACTTTCTATAAAAATTTATTGGAGTGAGATCATTTCTTTCTTTTGGGATATGTATACCGAGTATGTCCACATCTTTGTCAGACCATTTAATTGGTAAACTACATGGTAATGTTAAATTTGCATTTTTAGTGATCCAATACGTAATATTATCATCATCACTTATCATCATTTGGTTTCAATCCAGAGAGGATAGCAAATGTATCTAGATCCTCTATGAGGCCGTGGAGAGACTAATTGTGGTTTTAAAAGAAAACATGAATCATCAGTGTACTGTTTATAAGGCACGGATTTCTAATCCCTTAATATTATTGTTTGATCTAATCTTAACAGCTAACATTTCGATGGCAATAATAAATAGATATGCCGATAGTGGACAACCCTGTTTTATTCCTCTAGACAGTTTTCAACTTTCTGAGATGTAGCCATTATTTACTATTTTAATCCTAGGGTTACTATACATATAGGGTTCGTATAGCATTTAGCCGTACCCTTATCCTATTTCTCCTCTGTTCCTCTGGTGATGTAGAGGTGCCTAGCTACACTCCCACTCCCCAGGTGCTCTCATTTGTTTACTTCTGTAACCGTAAAAGCCTTATTTTCATGCATGTTAATAACCTCTTAAAGCTAGGGGGCAGAATTTTCATTTTTGGATAAATAGCGTGCCCACTTTCAACCATCTTCTACTCATGCCAAGAATATAAGATATGCATATTATTAGAAAACACTCTGAAGTTTCTAAAACTGTTTGAATCATGTCTGTGAGTATAACAGAACTTATCTAGCAGGCATAACCCTGAAGACTAACTGTTCAGAAATGTTTTTCTTCCCATCTCTCTTCCCTATTTTGTCTTTTCCATTGGATATTTAATAGCAATCTATTTTCAGTTCATACCGCTTCCACACGATGTCGCCAGTCTTTGGAATATGGCTGAGATTATTCCTTTGTTTTATCAGGAAGTAGGCCAACTCGGAACGGGGGACACTTTTGTGAGTTGCGCAAGATGTGTAGAGCAGAGCTTTTTTCTTTTCGTTCATGTATTGACTACAGATTGCCCCGTCTACAATTTGATCGATTATTAACGTTTAAAAATACCTAACGTTGTATTACAAAAGTAGTTCGAAATATTTTCGCAAAGTTTATAGGCAACTTTTGAAATATTTTGTAGTGACGTTGTGTTTTTCTAAGCTGTTTTTTATGGCTCAAACGCGCTTTATAAATGGACATTTTCGATATATATGGACGGAATTAATCGTACAAAACGACCAATTGTGATGTTTATGGGACATATTGGAGTGCCAACAAAAGAAGCTTGTCAAAGGTAATGCATATTTTATATTTTATTTCAGCGTTATGTGTAGCGCCTGCTAGCTCTTTTGTTTACTACTGGTGAGGATGGCTGCATGCTATCAGATAATAGCTTATTATGCTTTCGCCGAAAAACATTTTTAAAATCTGACATGTTGGCTGGATTCACAACGAGTGTAGCTTTAATTGAGTATCTTACATGTGTGATTTAATGAAAGTTTGAATTTTATAGCATTTTATTTGAATCTGGCACTCTGCATTTCCCCTGGCAATTGGCCAGTTGAGACGCTAGTGTCTCCCTATTCTCAAGAGTTAACATTAGAAGCCTACTCCCTAAGTTTGTTTCACTCACTGCTTTAGCACACTCTGCCAATCCTGATGTCTTACCTATTCTGAATCATGGCTTAGGAAAACCACCAAAAACCCTGAAATCTCCATCGCTAACTATAACATTTTCCGCCAAGATAGAACTGCCAAAGGGGTGGTGAAAAATTCACCTTTCCAGAAACAAGCCTCTCACTGTTGCCGCTTGCTATAGACCTCCCTCTGCCCCCAGCTGTGCCCTCGATACCATATGTGAATTGATTACCCCCCATCTATCTTCTGAGCTCGTGCTACTAGGTGACCTATACTGGGACATGCTTAACACCCCGGCCATCCTACAATCTAAATTTGATCCCCTCAATCTCACACAAATTATCAATGAACCTACCAGGTACAACTCCAAATCCGTAAACATGGGCACCCTCATAGATGTCATCCTAACTAACTCGCCCTCCAAATACACCTCTGCTATTTTCAATCAACATCTCAGCGATCACTGCCTCATTGCCTGCATTCGTAATGGGTCTGCGACTAAACGACCACCCCTCATCACTGTCAAACGCTCCCTAAAACACTTCTGCGAGCTGGCCTTTCTAACAACATCAGGGGAAATTTCAGAGTGACAACTAAAAATACAACTTCGTAACATTAAACATTCTTGAAAATGCAAGTGTCTTACACCCTTCAAAAGATTAGAATCTTGGTAATCAAACTACGTTTTCCAATTTAAAATAGCTATTACAGAGATCAAATCCCATGCTTTTGTTTGAGAAGAGCAATCAACAACAGAATTATTTTCCGCCATGACAGTTTTTACACATTCACATCTGAAGGTAAAATTATGACTTACATTCTGATATCTTGCTCTTATTTCTCTTCCTGAGTGTCCCATTGATCAAATGAAGTGCCGTTTTCTTTGATAAAATCAATTTTTATAACCTAAATCAAAACATTTTGTAAACTGTTTGTGCCGTGAATTCCATCTCTATCAATTTTTTACGGAGCATTCGGCGTGAATCGCCCCTGTAAACAATTGTTTATCTAGTCATGGTGGGTTTCAGTGCATTCCTCTGGATGTTTGCAACACAGCCAAACGTCATTGGTTTTTTTGCTGGGAGTATTGACCGAAGTGAGCTGCTTTGAAGACAACGATAAATGACTACCTTACGCACCAATAATTTTAGCGAAGCTTCATTGATTGACTATATTTCTGCCCAATGACCACTGATCTTCTTGAAATCTAGCTGGGTAGATAGCCAATGAGCTGAGGTAAACGCCAGTATGTAATGGTTTGGGGTTGGACCACAATTCCTTGGTTGTAATCGCACGCGCAGGGAACTCCATTCTCGCCTTGACGATCAGAGGAGTTGCTGTAAGGCTTTTTACGCACAGCTGTATTTTGGAAAGTTGTAGTTTCAACGATTTCATTGAAGATATCATGGCAAATAAATCATGTAAAGCGAAGTCAAACTCTAAAGTGAAAAAGTGAAAGTGAGACAGATTTTTTGTTTGAGGAATCTTGGAGTGTTCTGATTCAAACGAACTGAGGAGCTGTTTCTGCAAGGACAGGACGTACTTCTGGACGGGTAAGTGCTAATGCCGTTTTATGAAATATAAAAATATATATTATATATAAAAAAATATATATATTTTGTATTTTTTTGCAATGAAATGTGTAGTTTGTGTCTGTTGGTTTGTTTGTGTGTGTGTGTGTGTGTGTATGTATGTGTGTGTATATATATAATATATATATATATATATATATATATATATATATATATACACACAACAATGGCCGGAGTTGAATGGAACACCTTAGTGACTGTTCCCTCTGCTCTATACAATCAATACATATCTGTTTTATTTTATGTGATGATAAAAGGCTCATACAATGCAATTTTTTAAAAATGTTTTCTTTCACAGTGATAGCGACTCCGACTGGGAGCCCCCGGTGCCAAGCTGCCCGCTCTACCTGTGCCCCCAGTGGTGTTCATATGCCACAGTTCATTACTGCAGGCATGACTGTGCCTCAGAGCCAAAAGGGCACAGCATGGAGGCGTCGTTGTGTTCTGTGTCGCATGAAATGCACCACTTGTTCAGTTTGCCTCTGCTTTACATCAGAAAGAGACTGCTGTGGGACAGGGCACAGGCAGCAAAATACTGTGACGAGGATTTACAAGGGGTGTACTGTTTTTTAACAAATATTTATTTTCTAATATTTTTTTAAACATTTTTGTGTGTGTGTGTGTGTGTGTGTGTGTGTTAGAATTGCTTTTTGATATGTTGTATATAGTTATTTGCACTGCTGTATATAGTGTTAGGTCATTTCACCAATTCGGCCACTTGGGTACATTTGGGCAACTTGTGTGGGACACCTGGGTGACTTCATGCTAAATGTCATGTAGCTCACCCATTCCTGAAGTTATCAGTCTGACACTTTGCACACCTACAGTTGCCCTCTTGTGTCATCCATCACAATTATCTCCAGCATCCTATCTGACTGTGGGGCTATTCTAGTACATGTGAAAGATGATGCTACAACAATAAAAAACAGAAAACGTATGCTCTTTCTTTCTCTTTTCTTCCACATTTTTAATCCCAGGCCCTGTCCCAGCAGGAGGCCTTTTGCCTTTTGGTAGGCCTTCTTTGTAAATAATCTGACTTGCCTAGTTAAATAAAGGTTAAATAAAAATACAAATATTTAGGCTTGCCTCAACAACGGGGTTGAATACTTATTGACTCAAGACATTTCAGCTTTTCATTTTTTATTAATTTGTAAACATTTAGAAAAATATAATTCCACGTTGACATTATGGGGTATTGATTTTGTTGTACTGTTTGAGTCGCTTATATATCACATGAACACACATAAGACATGGCAAAATGTTATAGAATTGCAGGAAATAAACTTTAAACCTTCAAAATGTTCTCTCCGCAAATGTTCCCCAATGATGGGAGGGGGTGAAAAAGTTTAGAAACCACTGATATGAAGTAAATGCTCACATTACTATTGATATGACTGTCGTCTCATTTGTTAAAATACCTTTTACTAATACTTAATCCAACTGCTCTTATTTGATAATCACCCAGTGGGAATCAAATGCACAACCCGGATGTTACTAGTGCAATGCTCTTACCAACTGAGCTACACAGGACCACAATAATACATAAGTAACATACAATACTGTAAAATACAATACATGATGATTACCATACACAATGACTACTTGTTATTGCTAATGATTTCACATAGTGGTATCCAGAATTGGTAACCATTTTAAAAGGCGGTGTGTGAACACAATTTCTTTCAACATGTAGCAGGACCACTGCAAGGGAGAGGAAGAAAAAGAAAACTCAGAGCTGGTGGATGTAGATAAGGGCCCCATTAGAGAGGTGGCCAAGGGCCCCATCAGAGAGGTGGCTAAGGGCCCCAACAAAGAGGTGGCAACGGCCCCATCAGAGATGTGGCAAGGGTCCCGTCAGAGAGTTGGTCATCAGAGAGGGGGAGGCAGAGAACAGAGATGTGTCGTGTTGGACGAAGTCCAGGCCATCACCGTTGACCATGTTATAAACAGTGGCCTTACCATGGCAGAGGCTGAATGATTGGTACATCCTAACTTCAAAAGGTCAACAGTCAATTCTATCATTAAGACATTTTCGTAAAGAAAACCGGTAAGTCTGCCGGATATGCACTATAATGCAAAATTACATATTTGAATTAATTTAAATTCACACAAAATAGTATAGTAAGTGTTGTATGTATGTTTTTAGTACCTGTATTCTTATGATAGATTGACTGTGTACTCCGTTCGACCCTCAGAAGTGACAGAGGGCCACGTGGGGGCCGAGGCCGTTTGCTGACCGACCAACAGGAGCAGGCAGTGGTGGAAATGGTGAGGGCCAGGAATGATATATGTCTGAATGAAATCAAACAGGCCATTGACGACAACAATGACACCTTTGCTAATGTGGCATCCATCAGCATGTCTACGATAGGCTTTTTTGAAGAGGACCCAGGTATCTATGAAACAGATATGCCTGGTGCCTTCTGTGAGAAACAATGACCAGATGAAACAACTGCGGGCTGTGCATGCTATTTGATGTGCATGCTACTTCACCATATTGTATTGTAAATGACAATAACTAACCCAAATCTCTTTTTAGAGGGTGAAGGATGCTTGATGTTGCTGTGAAACAATGAAATACATATTTGTTGATGAATCGGCCTTCAATCTGGCCAAAACTTGCCACCGTGGGCGAACCTCATCGGCCAACAGGCGACCGACCGTTCAAGTTCCTGGACAGTGTGGGGGAAACATCTCCATGTGTGCAGCCATATCTGAAGATGGTGTGGTAGGGAATAGGCCTCTACTTGTGTCCTACAATGCTGCACACCTCCTCAATGAGATACAGCAGGCTTGTCAAGGAGAAAGGGTCACCTCTTTCATTGTGTGGGACAATGTCAGGTTCCACCATGCAGTTGTGGTTCAGGCATGGTTTCAGGCCCATCCCCGATTCCTGACCCTATACCTGCCCCCATAATCTCCTTTCCTCAAATCTATTGAGGATTTATTTTCAGCATGGAGGTCGAAGGTGTATGATCACCATCCACATAAGCGTGCCAGCCTCCTTCAGGCCATGGATGAGGCATGCGGATCAACCCAGACCAATGTCAGGCTTGGATTTGCCATTCCAAAAGTTTTTCCCCCAGGTGCATGAACAATGAGGACATTAACTGCGATGTCGATGAGAACCTTTGGCGAAATGTTCAAGACAGGCTTGATGCAAACTAGTGCCAGCTAACTAGATTCTTTCTTTGATTAATTTCCTTTGTTTAATTTCATTTGTTAAATGTGATTACAGTACACATGCAGTACCAGTAAACGTTTGGACATTAAAACTATGAAATAACACATGGAATCATGTAGTAACCAAAAAAGTGTTAAACAAATCTAAATATATTTTATATTTGAGATTCTTCAAAGTAGCCACCCTTTGCCTTAACGACAGCTTTGCACACTATTGGCATTCTCTCAACCAGCTTCACCTTGAATGCTTTGCAAACAGGAGTTCCCACACATGCTGAACACTTGTTGGCTGGTTTTCCTTCACTCTGCGGTCTAACTCATCCCAAAGCATCTCAATTTAGTTGAGGTCGGGTGATTGTGGAGGCCAGGTCATCTGATTCAGCACTCCATCACTCTCCTTCTTGGTCAAATAGCCCTTACACAGCCTGGATGTGTGTTGGGTCATTGTCCTGTTGAAAAACAAATGATTGTCCCACTCAGCGCAAACCAGACGGGATGACATATTGCTTCAGAATACTATGGTAGCCATGCAGGTTAAGTGTGCCTTGAATTCTAAATAAATCACTGACAGTGTCACCAGCAAATTACCCCCCACCATCACACCTCCTCCTCTATGCTTCATGGTGGGAACCACATATGCAGAGATCATCCGTTCACCTACTCTGCGTCTCACAAAGACACGGCGGTTGGAACCAAAGCTCTCAAATTTGGACTCATCAGAGCACAGGACAGATTTCCACGGGTCTAATGCCCATTGCTTGGTCTAATGCCCAAGTTTCTTCTTATTATTGGTGTCCTTTAGATGTGGTTTCTTTGCAGCAATTCGACCATGAAGACCTGATTCACACAATCTCCCCTGAACAGTTGATGTTGAGATGTGTCTGTTACTTGAACTCTGTGAAGCATTTATTTGGGCTGCAATCTGAGGCAGTTAATTGCTGACTTCTGAGGCTGGTAACTCTAACTTATCCTCTGCAGCAGAGGTGACTCTGGGTCTTCCTTTCCTGTGGTGGTCCTCATGAGAGCCAGTTTCATCATAGCGCTTGATGGTTTTTGCGACTACACAAAAACCATATTGACTGACATTCATGTCTTAAAGTAATGATGGACAGTCAGTTCTTTTTGCTTATTTGAGCTGTTCTTGCCATAATATGAACTTGGTCTTTTACCGATAGTGTAACGGCCGTTGGCGGTGGAAGAAGGTGAGGACCAATGCGCAGCGTGGTAAGTAAAGTAATAGAACGCTGAACAAAAACAACAAAGTGAACGAACGAAACCGAAACAGTTCTGTCTGGTGGAGATACAAACACTCAACAGAAAACAATCACCCACGAAACACAGGTGGGAAAAGGCTACCTAAGTATGATTCTCAATCAGAGACAACTAACAACACCTGCCTCTGATTGAGAACCATACCAGGCCAAACACAAAACACAACATAGAAAAACAAACATCAACAACCCACCCAACTCACGCCCTGACCATACTAAAACAAAGACATCAAAAAGAAACTAAGGTCAGAACGTGACAAATAGGGCTATCTTCTGTATACCACCCCTACCTTTTCACAACACAACTGATTGGCTCAGACTCATTAAGAAGGAAAGAAATTCCATTATTTAACTTTTAACAAGGCACACCTGTTAATTTAAATGCATTCCAGGTGACTGCCACATGAAGCTGGTTGAGAGAATGCCAAGAGTGTGCAAAGATGTCATCAAGGCTAAGGGTGGCTACTTTGAAGAATCTCAAATATAAAATATAATTGTATTTGTTTAACACTGTTTTGGTTACTACATGATTCCATATGTGTTATTTCATTGTTTTGAGGTCTTCACTATGATTGTGTGTGTGTGTGTGTGTGTGTGTGTGTGTGTGTGTGTGTGTGTGTGTGTGTGTGTGTGTGTGTGTGTGTGTGTGTGTGTGTGTGCTCCCTCTCTTTACATGTAAGTTAAGTTTCAGTTGGCTTTCTGCTATCATCAGGGGTGCCTACCTGGCTAGTGGCTACAGTTGCTTGACATACTCTAATACTTTGTGTCTGCCCGAATCAAATGTTTAAATGATGTAAATTGGGCTGGAATGTAGAGAGTTGGAAATAAATGTTTTACTCTGTTGTAAATGGTTATACATGCTGATTTACTAAGAGTGTGTGAATCTTCTGTTTTTCAATGATCATTAAACACAGGTGAAACCAGGTGAAAGCTATGATCCCTTGTTGATGTCACTTGTTATTCATTCCTCTTCAATCAGTGTAGATGAAGGGGAGGAGACAGGTTATAGAAGGATTTTTAAGCCTTGAGACAATTGAGACATGGATTGTGTATGTGTGCTATTCAGAGGGTGAATGGGCAAGAGAATACATTTGAGTGCCTATGAACGGGTTATGGTAGTAGATGCCAGGTGCACCGGTTTGTGTCAAGATCTGCACTGCTGCTGAGTTTTTCACGCTGAACAGTTTCCCGTGTGTATCAAGAATGGTCCACCACCCAAAGGACATCCAGCCAACTTGGCACAACTGTGGGAAGCGTTGGAATCAACATGAGCCAACATCCCTGTGGAACGCTTTTGACACCTTAGTGTGGAGTGAACGAATTGAGGCTGTTCTGATGGCAAAATCGTGTGTCACTCAATATTAGGTAGGTGTTCCTAATGTTTTGTACACTCAGTGTATATACAGTATCTGTCTTACCTTTGCTTTAGTGAAGAATTTATGCTTTAGCAGCTCAGCAGCAGTCGGTCTGAAAGACAGAGAGACAATTCTTTACTACTCTGCAGGACCTTAAACGCACCATGGAGGGAAGAGAATCCACTCAACAAATAAAATGGGATTAAGAAAAGTTGTGGGAAGCATTGGAGTCAACATGGGCCAGCATCCCTGTAGAATGCTTTTGACACCTTGTAGAGTCCATGCCCTGACTGTTTTGAGGGCAAAAGGGGATGCAACTCAATATTAGGAAGGTGTTCCTTATGTTTTGTACACTCAGTGTATGCCTTAGAATAAATAAATATTATTTTCAGAGAATATCTGTCAAATACTTTGCATACAGGGAGGGACCAGGAAATGGAGTCACAATACGGACACAGTGGACATATAAAAGACACATTAATACCAAGGGGAACGCGTGTCTATAATGTGAACACAATTAGGATATGGACAAGATCAGGACACAGGACACATGTTAGGACCAGGTATAAACGGGCTTAAAAGTCCATTGTCCACATCACATCGGAGTTTCCTACTCCTTGAGCTGTGGCGTTTGTCACTGTCAGTCTGTCTGTCCAAATGTAGTCATCCATCATACCCAAGAGGCAGATCACTTCATGACTTCAGGATGTTGTTCACTCACGTATTTATTGATATGCAGTGATATTCAATGGGCTTTGTCTTAGCTCGGACACCAGACACAAACACACAATATCATCACGACATTCCCGGCAGAGAAAGAGAGAGAGTTCAAAAGTATTTGGTCTGTGACAGAGAGAAACTCATCATTACAAATGTTGAAGGAATGTAATTTTAGGAAACAATAGGGTGTGTTTTGCCTTGTTTCAATTTGTTTATTGTTTCCAGAGGTGTTAATAAACTCCTGGATTCCGCTTGGAAATACACGAGGTTAAATAGCCCCTCCACCCCTCTTCCACCCTTCACCCCTCCGCTCATGGCTTTTTCAGCCCTCCCTGGATTCACACAGCAACCCTCTCTGCTCACATCTCCAGCACCACCAGATTTTCTTCTCTTTTCCCTCCTCTCTCTTTATTAAAGTTTGGCTGTCAATCAGCAGTGGCCTCGGGCAACAGGCACTGATGAAAAGGCCCCTGAGACAAGGAGACCCACATTAGATTTCAATAAGGACATTGAATATTCATATCGGGGAAACATCTAAAGGTAAATGCTTTTGATCTCTGCGCACAAATATCAGTGTTTTTTCCAGCCGGGTCCGGCCCCAGTCTCGGCCTCGGCTCCCACTCTCCTCCGGGGGATGCGGTGGAATAATGATGATGGAGCTACAAAGGACAAAAAGAGCCATAATGAATGTTTATACTAAAGGGACTCAATAGAAAGGGCACCCGCACTAAGTATTCAGTAATTAGTATTTAGCAGAAGTTGATCGCTGCAACACACACACACACACACACACACACACACACACACACACACACACACACACACACACACACACACACACACACACACACACACACACACACACACACACACACACACACACACACACACACACACACAGCAGGCAGGCAGAGCCAACAGGGCAACCAGTCATTTACTCTAAACTTTAGACGGGGGAAAGGCAACCCCCCTGACAGATACAGCCAAGGCACAGTTTAATTTCTCCTGTCAACTTGGTTACTTTATTTTTTACATTTCTCTAGTTTCTAATGGTTATGGAAATGTCAGCAGAATACATGATGGGATTGTTTCATTTCCACAAGCACTTAGTTATCTAGAGCATTAGCCTTGTGTAAACAAAATAACTAGACTATCAATATAGCACATTATTAATTAAATATGTCTCTGTTAGCTGACTTTTTGTACATAGTGATAATTAGTAGGTACAAGTCTAAATAAAGGCCTTCCCACACTGTACGTCAGATTCAGTCTTTTACAATTCCTGAACAGGTCATGAACAGTCATTCTGAATTTTGTTTTTCTTGCATGGCTAACTACCAGCAAGTTTGAAAAGACAGGCTGAGTGGGCAAGGAACTAATATTCATAAGTTCCCCTTGACTGAGCTCTTTGAAACGCCTGTGTCATGCAACTTGGATGCAGTGAACAGTGTTGCAGTCAAATCATCTCATGCTGATTTGGTGACACACAAAGCAACTCAAACAACATTGAAATTGCATGAATTATATAATTTTTTTATTCATCTCCCATTTGTAATGTCTCTTATGATGCCGTTCACAGCAGCACTGACGGATGTGTTGACTTGACAACTGCGTCTAAGTGTTGAACAACCCATCCCCCCTAGCCAGTAACTAGCTAACACCAGACACAGGTGTAGACCTAGCTAGCCAGTAACTAGCTAACACCAGACAGATGTAGACCTAGCTAGCCAGTAACTAGCTAACACCAGACAGATGTAGACCTAGCTAGCCAGTAACTAGCTAACACCAGACAGATGAAGACCTAGCTAGCCAGTAACTAGCTAACACCAGACAGATGTAGACCTAGCTAGCCAGTAACTAGCTAACACCAGACACAGGTGTAGACCTAGCTAGCCAGTAACTAGCTAACACCGACAGATGAAGACCTAGCTAGCCAGTAACTAGCTAACACCAGACAGATGTAGACCTAGCTAGCCAGTAACTAGCTAACACCAGACAGATGAAGACCCAGCTAGCCAGTAACTAGCTAACACCAGACAGATGAAGACCTAGCTAGCCAGTAACTAGCTAACACCAGACGCAGATGAAGACCTAGCTAGCCAGTAACTAGCTAACACCAGACAGATTAAGACCTAGCTAGCCAGTAACTAGCTAACACCAGACAGATGAAGACCTAGCTAGCCAGTAACTAGCTAACACCAGACACAGGTGAAAGGGGAAACAAGTCAGAAGTTTACATACACCACAGCCAAATACATTTAAACTCTGTTTTTTTCCACAATTCCTGACATTTAATCCTAAAAATTCCGTGTCTCACATCAACAGCACTCTCCCGGATACCCTAGACCCACTCCAATTCGCATACCGACCCAACAGATCCACAGATATCTCAATCTCTCTCCACACTGCCCTTTCCCACCTGGACAAAAGGAACACCTATGTGAGAATGCTGTTAATTGACTACAGCTCAGTGTTCAACACCATAGTGCCCACAAAGCTCATCACTAAGTTAAGGACCCTGGGACTAAACATCTCCCTCTGCAACTGGATCTTGGACTTCCTGACAGGCTGCCCCCAGGTGGTAAGGGTAGGCCACGCTGATCCTCATCACTGGGGCCCCTCAGGGGTGTGCACTTAGTACCTTCCTGTACTCTCTATTCACCCACGACTGCGTGGATGGCCAAACATAACCCCAACACCATCATTAAGTTTGCTGATGACACAACAGTGGTAGGCCTGATCACTGACAATGATGAGACAACCTATAGGGAGGAGGTCAGAGAAATGGCAGTGTGGTGAGCAAGACAAAGGATCTGATCATGAACTACAAGAAAAGGTGGGCCGAACAGGCCCCCATTAACATCAACGGGCAGTAGTGGAGCGGATCGAGAGTTTCAAGTTCCTTGGTGTCCACATCAACAACAATCTGACATGGTCCAAACACACCAAGACAGTCGTAAAGAGGGCACGACAAAACCTATTCCCCCTCAGGAGACTGAAAAGATTTGGCATGGGTCCCCAGATCCTCAAAAAGTTATATTGCTGCCCCATCGAGAGCATCCTGACCGGTTGCATCACTGCCTGGTATGGCAACTGCTCGGCCTCCGACCGCAAGGCGCTACTGAGGGTAGTGTGTACGGCCCAGTACATCACTGGGGCCAAGCTTCCTGCAATCCAGGACCTATATAATAGGTGGTGTCAGAGGAAAGCCCTAAAAATTGTCAGAGACTCCAGTCACCCTGGTCATAGACTGTTTTCTCTGCTACCGCACGGCAAGTGATACTGGAGCACCAGTCTAGGACCAAAAGGCTCCATAACAGCTTCTACCCCCAGACTACTGTTCAATTAATCAAATGGCCACCGGACTAATACATTGTATTTGGCTCATGTGCCAAATAAAGTTGAATTTGATTTGATGCGTGACTGAAGTGAGTTTGTAAAAACTGAAAGTATGCACCTTAGAAATAGTTTTCACTTGCAAACTTTACATGTCTGAACTATGAATCAAATAGGCTTCCCAAAAAGATCATACATAATATAATAATAGCTGTTATATTAATCTGACTATTCACAATACTCTTATTGTTGTGTGGATAATCCATGCTTGCTGTGTTCCTATTGGTCAGTCGCCAGGATCGGGGCACCTAACTCCAGGGGTCCCCAACCCTCCCACAAAATGTAAAAAAAATACTTTACATCTCATGCTATTTTTCCCATTTTGACAGAGGATGAGTGAGAGAAGATATTGCAGTTTTAACCCTTAGGATTAGCCCACTTTTCTTTCTCAAATTTTTGCCTAAAATGACATACCCAAATCTAACTGCCTGTAGCTCAGGCCCTGAAGCAAAGGTATGCATTTTCTTGGTACCATTTGAAAGGAAACACTTTGAAGTTTGTGGAAATGTGAAAGGAAGGTAGGATAATATAGCACATTAGATCTGGTAAAAGATAATACAAAGAAAAAAACAACCGTCTTTTTGTATTTTTTTCTTTGAAATGCAAGAGAAAGGTTAACAAGTATTATTTCAGCCCAGGTGCAATTTAGATATTGGCCACTAGATGGCAGCAATGTATGTGGAAAGGTTTAGACTGATCCAATGAAACATTGTATTTCTGTTCAAAATGGTGTATCCCAAATGTGCCTAATTTGTTTATTAATAACTTTTCATGTTCAAAACTGTGCACTCTCCTCAAACAATCGCATGGTATTCTTTCACTGTAATAGCTACTGTAAATTGGACAGTTCAGTTAGATTAACAAGAATTTAAGCTTTCTGCCAATATCAGATATGTCTATGTCCTGGGAAACGTTCTTGTCACTTACAACCTCAAGCTAATTGCATTAACCTATGTTACCTCAACCGTCCCACCAATCCTTTGCTATTCTACACATTTTGCCATTGCTTAGGACATGTTCATATGCTGTTTGGGGGGCGCCTGACCTCCAACCTAAAATGTGTATCGGTTGGATACCCCATGGAGGTCGGGAGCACCAGGGCACGTGCCCTACTTTACCGTTCGGTAATTCTGCCCAGCATAGCACCAGCCACACTACACAATAAAGGCAAAAAACACTTGGACAGTGCCAGAACTTTGAGCCTACATCCACACATCCACGCTACTTACTTACAAAGTGTTACTTAATTGGCAGACTTAGACCCTGTCACACTGAACAAGCCAAGACATCCGACAATTGTTTATATGACAGGAATGTATGAAAAATAACTATAAGAATTCGCCAACCTTACTACATGGTATTCAGAGAACTGTGACTGAACTAGTTGTCAGTGAATGCACCTCCGGCTCTGTGTCTGAGATACAAATGAATCACTCTGTAGCAATCATCGTTACAGAGGTGCATGGCTCTGTCATATAGGCCCTTTATTCCAAGTAGTCTCTGACATCGAAGAGGAAGGGAAGCGACTGGGGATAGGGAGCGGTACTGCCTGAGGCACTTTCTCCACAGAGAGTCCACCCTGCTTGGGCACACACTGAGGACTCTTCCTTGACGAGATGGAGGGACAGTACTGACTGATGTAGACAGTGAGAATCCATTTAATAGAACCGACCAATCGGTGTGAACACCATAATCGGTGTGTGTGTTTCATGCTTTTTTTCCCCCTAAACGCCAAAAACCAATGCAATAAAAGTCAATTTTATTGCATTTCTTTCTGTTTCATAGATCTTCCTCCCTCTCTCTTCTTGTGTTTCTCTTTCTCTTCTTACAAAATGATAGTCAGTCCATTGCCAGGCATTCTGGTCTGTCCTGTTTACATGTGTGTTTACCCACAGGTCTTCCATTATGTTTTTGGTTTTCTGACAAGAACCATGGAAATCCAGACCTCAACCGTACCAGCGCTCTAGTAGGTACAATGGATTTTTGTCTGTGTCTGTGTGTGCAAGTTCAAAATTGGATGTACAGTTGAAGTTAGAAGTTTACATACACCTCAGCCAAATACATTTCAACTCAGTTTTCACCATTCCTAACATTTAATCCTAGTAAAAATGCCCTGTCGTAGGTCAGTTAGGATCACCGCTATAATATAAGAATGTGAAATGTCAGAATAATATTAGAGATAATAATTTATTTCAGCTTTTATTTGTTTCATCACATTCCCAGTTGGTCAGAAGTTTACATACACTCAATTAGTATTTGGTAGTATTGCCTTTACATTGTTTATCTTGGGTCAAATGTTTCGGGTAGCCTTTCACAAGCTTCCTACAATAAGTTGGGTGAATTTTGACCCATTCCTCCTGACAGAGATGGTGTTACTGAGTCAGGTTTGTAGGCCTCCATGCTCGCACATGCTTCTTTAATTCTGTCCACAAATTCTATATTCTATAGAATGGAGGTCAGGGCTTTGTGATGGTCACTCCAATACATTGACTTTGTTGTTCTTAAGCCATTTTGACACAACTTTGGAAGTATGCTTGGGTCATTGTCCATTTGGAAGACCCATTTGCGACAAAGCTTTAACTTCCTAACTGATGTCTTGAGATGTTGCTTCAATATATCCACGTACATTTCCTGCCTCATGATGCCATTTATTTTGTGAAGTGCACCAGACCCTCCTGCAGCAAAGCACCCCCCACAACATGATGCTGCCACCCCCATGCCTCATGGTTGGGAAGGTGTTCTTCGGCTTGCAAGCCTCCCCCTTTCCCCCCCAAACATAACGAAGGTCATTATGGCCAAACAGTTCTATTTTTGTTTCATCAGACCAGAGGACATTTCTCCAAAAAGTACCATCTTTGTCCCCATGTGTAGTTGCAAACCGTAGTCTGTTTTTTTATGGCGGTTTTGGAGCAGTGGCTTCTTCCTTGCTGAGTGGCCTTTCAGGTTATGTCAATATAGGACTCGTTTTGCTGTGGATATAGATACTTTTGTACCTATTTCCTCCAGCATCTTCACAAGGTCCTTTGCTGTTGTTCCTGAGCGGTATGACGACTGTGTGGTCCCCTGGTCTTTATACTTGTGTACTATTGTTTGTACAGATGAACATGGTACCTTCAGGCGTTTGGAAATTGCTGAGGTCTTGGCTGATTTCTTTTGATTTTCCCATGATGTCAAGCAAAGAGGCACTGAGTTTGAAGGTAGGCCTTAAAATACATCCACAGGTACATCTCCAATTGACTCAAATGGTGTCAATTAGCCTATCAGAAGCTTCTAAAGCCAAGACATACTTTTCAGAAATGTTCAAAGTGGTTTAAAGGTACAGTCAATTTAGTGTATGTAACCCACTGGAATTGTGATACAGTGAATTATAAGTGAAATTATCTGTCTGTAAACAATTGTTGGAAAAATGACTTGTGTCTTGCACAAAGTAGATGTCCTAACCGACTTGCCAAAACTATAGTTTGTTAACAAGAAATGTGTGGTTATAGTTTGTTAACAAGAGATGTATGAAGTGGTTGAAAAACAAGTTTTAATGACTCCAACCTAAATGTAACTTCCGACTTCAACTGTACGTATGCATTATGTTTGTGCACTTGTTGGTTGGTTGGTTGGTGTGTGGGTTTGTGTGTTTGCCAGCTGTTCTTGATCGCAAAGAGAGGGATGGTGACAAGGGCCAGTTAGCATTGATGGAGGAGAGGTGACAGTCACAAAGATGGCAGGGGGTTATGGAGGCTGGGTTTCAGCCTTGGCCAAAAGCCTATGGAAGGGGGATGGTCCAGGTGTGTGTGTAAAGGGAAAGGGAAGGCCTATGCCACCAATGTTGTTATGGGTGTTGTGTATTAATTTGTGGAGGGCGTGGGGTTCGGTGTGTGTGCTTGGAGGAGGGACTCTGTCAGCGGACATAGAGGTGTTACATCTTCTCCTGCTCCTCCCCTCTAGCGTTCAGCGTCGCCGCTATACTAACCCCCGGTCCTGGGATCATTCTTTACGCACACCTGGCATCATTCATTACGCACACCTGGCATCAATCATTACGCACACCTGGCATCAATCATTACGCGCACCTGGCATCAATCATGACGCGCACCTGGCATCAATCATTACGTGCACCTGGCATCAATCATTACTCACACCTGGCATCAATCATTACGCACACCTGGCATCAATCATTACTCACACCTGACATCAATAATTACGCGCACCTGGCATCAATCATGACACGCACCTGGCATCAATCATTACGTGCACCTGAACGTCATCACAAGGCACACCTGGACTCCTCTTTTAATAGCTCCCCTATATCTGGCACTCCCTTAGGTTCTTTCCCCAATCAGTATTGTTCCTGTGTTTATGCATAGACGTTACTGTTGTCTCGTTCCATGTTTGTTGTTTTATTAAACGTTTCACCTGCACCTGCTTTTCGACTCTCAGTGTCGCCTTTAGAGGTGCCTTCCCAGCAAACCAACATTGGTTTGTTTGCAGCAAATATAACACAAAAACTGCCCAGTTGTGCTGATGATTATACAACGGTTGTATAAAACATTCGCCTGACTTTGCAAGAACGTTCCCAGAAAACATTTAATCTGTTCTTTTAAAGGTTCCCAGAATGTTTCTATTAGGTTGTGTAAACAGTCTGGTGGGAACATTGGGGACATCACAGTTGTGCTGATTACAATGTTTCTATTAGGTTGTGGAAACAGTCTGGTGGGAACATTGTGGGGACATCACAGTTGTGCTGATTACAATGTTTATATTAGGTTGTGGAAACAGTCTGGTGGGAACATTGTGGGGACATCACAGTTGTGCTGATTACAATGTTTCTATTAGGTTGTGGAAACAGTCTGGTGGGAACATTGTGGGGACATCACAGTTGTGCTGATTACAATGTTTCTATTAGGTTGTGGGAACAGTCTGGTGGGAACATTGTGGGAACATCACAGTTGTGCTGATTACAATGTTTCTATTAGGTTGTGGAAACAGATGCCTGATGTTGCAAGAACGTTCCCAGAACAAATGTTTTATTTTCTTTAAAAGTTCCTAAAATGTCTTTAGGTTAAGGGAACATTGTTGGGATATGACAAGTGATTCAACATTTGATGTTGCAAGAATGGACAGAATAGCCATTCTGAGCTTTTTAAAGGTTCCCAGAATATTTCATTAGGTTGTCGATCAGTGTGGATACATTACAAGAGATCGGTTCCCTAAACACATCTGTCCAGTTGTGATGACATTCTTACAATGTTTGTATCAGGGATCCTGTCCCTATGTTCCCAGAATGATACAATTACGTTTTGAACAGTCCATGGGGGCTTCTTTCATGTGTTAGTGTTATCTTACTGTTGAGAAAATGTGTACAACAATCCATGAAGAGGACAACTACACTATATATCCAAAACTTTGTGGACACCCCTTAAAATGATTGGATTCGGCTAATTCAGCCATACAGGTGTATAAAATTGAGCAAACAGCCATGCAATCTCCATAGACAAACATGGTGGTAGAATGGCCTTACTGAAGAGCTCAGTGACTTTCAACGTGGTACCGTCATAGAATGCCACCTTTCCAACAAGTCAGTTTATCAGATTTCTGCCCTGCTAGACCTGACACAGTCAACTGGAAGTGCTGTTATTGTGAAGTGGAAACGTCTAGGAGCAACAACGGCTCAGCCGCGAAGTGGTAGGCCACACAAGCTCACAAAACGGGACTGCTGAGTGCTGAAGCACGTAGCACGTAAAGATCGTCTGTCCTCGGTTCCAAACTACCGCTGGAAGCAACGTCAGCACAATAACTGTTCGTCGGGAGCTTACTGAAATGGGTTTCCATGGCCGAGCAGCCGCCAACAAATCAAAGATCACCATGCACAAAGCCAAGCGTCGGTTGGAGTGGTGTAAATCTCGCCGCCATTGGACTCTGCCCAAATGCATAGTGCCAACTGTAAAGTTTGGTGGAGGAGGAATAATGATCTGTGGCTGTTTTTCACGGTTCGGGCTCTGCCCCTTAGTTCCAGTGAAGGGAAATCTTAACGCTACAGCATACAATAACATTCTAGACAATTCTGTTCTTCCAACTTTATGGCAACAATTTGGGGAAGGCCCTTTCCCGTTACAGCATGACAATGGCCCCGTGCACAAAGCGAGGTCCATACAGAAATGGTTTGTCGAGATAAGTGTGGAAGAACTTGACTGGTGGAAAGCCTTCCCAGAAGATTGGAGGCTGTTCTAGCAGCAAAGTAGGACCAACTTCATATTAATGCCTGTGATTTGGAATGAGATGTTCGACAAGCAGGTGTCCACACACATTTGGTCATGTAGTTTAAACCTAGAAAATGAGTATCCTCTTATGTATTACTCTACCATCTTCTTTATATACTGTAAAGTTGGGATGCTTTTTATTTTCCCTCTCCCTAGAAGTCATGGTAAACAGATTGCGATGAGGTGTACATATATGTGCATATGTACTAAAATGTAAAGCCATAGTCTGGATAATAATTTCATGATTTCAGTACAAAGGGAAATCCACTCTAAATATTAGGATCCTGGTGGCGCAGCAGACTAAGTAGCCTACAGGGCACGAAGATGGCAGATTGCAGGTTGAAATCTACTTAATTACCATTCTTTAAAAAAGCTATAGCTATGTTTGGATGTCACCCTAAGAAAATATCATGTTTGAAAACATCATATAATAATGTTATATTACACATCAACATTAGCAGAGCATTCCAGCAATGTTTTCACAACTCGCTCCATCAACATTAGCTGAATATTGAAGGAATGTTTTTTAGAAGAACTTGAATTGCTCCAACATTTTATTTATTAAATATGTTCAGGAACGTTATTAGAACCATCATGTCATAGTGTCACACCAAGACGTCAGGAGACCACTGTAGGAATATTCCCTGCTTGTTGTTACAATAGCAGAACATTCCCGTAATGTTTCCTCAGAACCATCATGTCATAGTGTCACACCAAGACTTCAGGAGACCATTGTAGGAATATTCCCTGCTTGTTGTTACAATAGCAGAACATTCCCGTAATGTTTCCTCAGAACCATCATGTCATAGTGTCACACCAAGACTTCAGGAGACCATTGTAGGTATATTCCCTGCTTGTTGTTACATTAGCAGAACATTCCCGTAATGTTTCCTCAGAACCATCATGTCATAGTGTCACACCAAGACTTCAGGAGACCATTGTAGGAATATTCCCTGCTTGTTGTTACAATAGCAGAACATTCCCGTAATGTTTCCTCAGAACCATCATGTCATAGTGTCACACCAAGACTTCAGGAGACCATTGTAGGAATATTCCCTGCTTGTTGTTACAATAGCAGAACATTCCCGTAATGTTTCCTCAGAACCATCATGTCATAGTGTCACACCAAGACTTCAGGAGACCATTGTAGGAATATTCCCTGCTTGTTGTTACAATAGCAGAACATTCCCGTAATGTTTCCTCAGAACCATCATGTCATAGTGTCACACCAAGACTTCAGGAGACCATTGTAGGAATATTCCCTGCTTGTTGTTACAATAGCAGAACATTCCCGTAATGTTTCCTCAGAACCATCATGTCATAGTGTCACACCAAGACTTCAGGAGACCACTGTAGGAATATTCCCTGCTTGTTGTTACATTAGCAGAACATTCCCGTAATGTTTCCTCAGAACCATCATGTCATAGTGTCACACCAAGACTTCAGGAGACCATTGTAGGAATATTCCCTGCTTGTTGTTACAATAGCAGAACATTCCCGTAATGTTTCCTCAGAACCACTTCTATTGTTACGGCAGTGTGTTCTAAGAACGTTACCCGATCATTGCATTATTACGTTGCCTGGCAACCCAACGAGAACCTTGGGGGGAACGTTCTGTGGTAGTTCTAACAGACGTGAAAAACACTTTTGTTAAACGGTAGGAGAACATTCAAGGATATTTCATTTAAAATGTACAAGAAAATAAAGCGTTCTTTGAATGCTTTGGGGATGTTATCATTCTAATGTTAGATTAAACCCTAACTAGTACTTAATGGAAATCTTAAGTTCCTAGTTCGCTGGGTTAGGTATCACTGTGATAGGTGGAAAGGGGTAGAGCCAGGAGAAGGTGTTTTTGGACTTCAGACCCATGGAATGTGTTTTTGCATTTGTCTGTGTATGCATGTGTGTCCCCATGTGTGTGTGACGGGACCCCAGGCCCTGTGGCGTGGTGCTGTGATGCTGGGTGTCACACTGCTCCAGTCAGAGCCCTGCAGCCACAGAGAGAACCAGCTGTGGCACTGACAGGTATATTTGCCACACTCACCCTCTTCTTACATCCTTACACACACGCACACACACAGACACGCATGCACGCAAGCGCACACACACACAGTCTAACCTGCGGGCAGTCTCTTTCTCTGGCCAACAACAAACACAAAGTGAAAGGGATCATTTTTTTCTGAGAGGTTCTGGTGAGTTGCTGGTCACAATGTGATCACACCTCATCCATAGAAAACTAGGAGAGAGACTGGAAATATTCAAGATTCCTAGTAAGCTTTTATTTACAGTGTCTGAAAGTATTCAGACACCTTGACTTTTTCCGCATTTTGTTACGTTACGGCCTTATCCTAAAATGTATTATAAAAATTATAAATACCTTATTTACATAAGTATTCAGACCCTTTGCTATGAGACTTGAAATTGAGCTCAGGTGCATCCTGTTTCCATACTTGAGATGGTTCTACAACTTGATTGGAGTCCACCTGTGGTAAATTCAATTGATTGGACAATTGATTTGGAAAGGCACACACCTGTCTATATAAGGTCCCACAGTTGACAGTGCATGTCAGAGCAAAAAACAAGACATTAGGTCAAAGAAAATGTCCGTAGAGCTCCGAGACAGGATTGTGTCGAGGCACAGATCTGGAGAAGGGTACCAAAAATTGTCAGCAAGAATTGAAGGTCCCCAAGAACACAGTGGCCTCTATGATTCTTAAATGGAAGAAGTTTGGAACCACCTACACTCTTCCTAGAGCTGGCCGCCCCGCCAAACTGAGCAATCGGGGGAGAAGGGCCTTGGTCAGGGAGGTGGCCAAGAACCTGATGGTCACTCTGACAGAGCTCTAGAGTTCCTCTGTGGAGATGGCAGAACCTTCCAGAAGGACAACCATCTCTGCAGCACTCCAACAATTAGGTCTTTATTGTAAATTGGCCAGACGGAAGCCCCTCTTCAATAAAAGGCACATGACAGCCTGCTTGGAGTTTGCCAAAAAGCACCTAAAGACTCTCAGACCATGAGAAACAAGATTCTCTGGTCTGATGAAACCCAGATTGAAGTCTTTGGCCTGAATGCCAAGCATCACGTCTGGAGGAAACCTGGCAGCATCCCTACGGTGAAGCATGGTGGGGGAAGCATCACGCTGTGGGGATGTTTTTCAGCAGCAGGGACTGGGAGACTAGTCAGGAAAGAAGGAAAGATGAACGGAGCAAAGTACAGAGAGATCCTTGATGAAAACCTGCTCCAGAGGGCTCAGGATCTCAGACTGGGGTGAAGGTTCACCTTCCAAAAGGACAACAACCCTAAGCACACAGCGAAGACAACGCAGGAGTGGCTTCAGGACAAGTGTCTGAATGTCCGTGAGTGGCTCAGCCAGAGCCCAGACTTGAACCCGATCGAACATCTCTGGAGAGACCAGAAAATATTTGAGCAGCAATGCTCCCCATCCAACCTGACAGAGCTTGAGAGGATCTGCAGAGAATAATGAGAGAAACTCCCCAAATACAGGTGTGCCAAGCTTGCAGCATCATACCCAAGAAGACTCAATGCAGTAATTACTGCCAAAGGTGCTTCAACAAAGTACTGAGTAAAGGGTCTGAATTCTTATGGAAATGTGATATTACCATTTTTTATTTGGAATACATTTGCAAAAATGTCTAAAATCCAGTTTTTGCTTTGTCATTATGGTGTATTGTGTGTAGCTTGATCAGGGAAAAAAAATATTTAATCATAAACTCAAGAGGTCTGAATACCTGTATGTTTTGGTCTTGTCTTCCTCTCCTCAGTAGTGACAGTTTACATGGATTCTAAAACTTGGTCTTGGTTAAATATGTAGATCGATGTGGAGGTTTTTAATAAATAGTTCATGATACGGTATCAGTGTGCCTTACATGATCACATTTGCCCATGTTTTTTTGCCTCGTATAATGTTTCCATTGCTGTTTCAATATTATGTAGGTCAATGAGAACACGCAGCATCGCCAAGAGCAACTGAACCAGTGGTCCTGGAAAATCTGATGATCTCGCCTCAGGAGAGATGGCACCTTCCGTCACACCTAGCATAAACACACGAGTGTGTGTGTGTGTGTGTGTGTGTGTGTGTGTGTGTGTGTGTGTGTGTGAAAGGTGTGCGTGCGTGCGTGTGTGTGTGTGGGTGGTAGTGAAAGGTGCCATGTGTATCCAGGTGTCTGGCTGTGCAATAGCACCCTTCAGATGTCACAATGACGAAAATCAATCGTCTGAACAGGGTAGAGTAAGCTGCAGGCGGCAGACACTTGTGTGTTTAAGTGTGTGAGTGTGAGTGTGTCTGTACATGCCTGCCTGTGTGCGGATGTGTTGCTATATGTTCTTGGAGGGCTGGAAAGACAACTTCAGGAATCACAAAACACATGGAGAAAGAGAAAAGACAGAGAGAGGATAGACAAAGTGTGATGTCATCCTCAGTATATCAGACAAACAGAATGTACAATTGTTGTAATGTAGCACCCCTCTACACCAAGCCACACCACCCCCCAACCAATACACACACATACGCACAGTCACAGACCCGAACACACTTTTTTGGTTCAGTCGTGTGGCCAGATGTCCAAGTTGACATAGCGCTTAAGGCGTTTGACTGGATGAAAGGCGTTGCTGGCTGTGGGTAAAGAGGGATTAAAACAGGGCCCGAGGCGCTCGTGTTATATTGAAAACATCCTGGGCTGCTTTGGATGGAGATTTGCATACATTGGGTCTGTGCGGGGCCTGCCCATCTGCTGGAGTGCATTGTCCCCAAACAACAAAGTGTGTTTAAATATTTCACATCTCCATCTATTGGAAGGGATGGAGGGAAAGATACAGAGAGATAGAGGGAGAGGGAGAAAAAAAAGAAGAAGTGTTCTGGCACGACATTCAATTTGAACTGATCCCAAATGTGATTCAGTGGCTCAGTAAATAACAGCCAGGTTTCTGCACAACGTGGATAATATAAATATTGTTATTCACAATTCTGTTGGTATGAGAGAAAAAAAGTAGACATGTGACATTCACGTTAAATGCGCCCTGCATGGTTACCATTGGCATAAATACAAACTAGTTGACACTGTGGAAGACTTCTCTTGACCAACCTGGTCTGCTGGTCTGCTTTTCAGTTGGGAACACAGAAAGAATTGATCTTTACAATTCCATTACTAGAGCTTTATAGTGGGATCTTCCATTGACTATAGTATTGTATATCTTTATGCAAGAAAGACAACCAACTTACATATTTAACTTTATTATACAATGAATGTGTAGTTACTAATAAACCATAGAGACACAAGGACAATAGGAAGAGGAAGAGCTCCTCTGCAGATAGCAGTTTCAATAATACCCCATAGAGACACTAGGACAATAGAAAGAGGAAGAGCTCCTCTGCAGATAGCAGTTTCAATAATACCCCATAGAGACACTAGGACAATAGGAAGAGGAAGAGCTCCTCTGCAGATAGCAGTTTCAATAATACCCCATAGAAACACTAGGACAATAGGAAGAGCTCCTCTGCAGATAGCAGTTTCAATAATACCCCATAGAGACACTAGGACAATAGGAAGAGGAGTAGCTACTCTGCAGATAGCAGTTTCAATAATACCCCATAGAGACACTAGGACAATAGGAAGAGGAAGAGATCCTCTGCAGATAGCAGTTTCAATAATACCCCATAGAGACGATAGGACAATAGGAAGAGGAAGAGCTCCTCTGTAGATAGCAGGGTCAATAATAACCCATAGAGACACTAGGACAATAGGAAGAGGAAGAGCTCCTCTGCAGATGGCAGTTTCAATAATACCCCATAGAGACACTAGGACAATAGGAAGAGCTCCTCTGCAGATAGCAGTTTCAATAATACCCCATAGAGACACTAGGACAATAGGAAGAGGAAGAGCTCCTCTGCAGATAGCAGTTTCAATAATACCCCATAGAGACACTAGGACAATAGGAAGAGGAAGAGCTCCTCTGCAGATAGCAGTTTCAATAATACCCCATAGAGACACTAGGACAATAGGAAGAGGAAGAGCTCCTCTGCAGATAGCAGTTTCAATAATACCCCATAGAGACACTAGGACAATAGGAAGAGCTCCTCTGCAGATAGCAGTTTCAATAATACCCCATAGAGACACTAGGACAATAGGAAGAGCTCCTCTGCAGATAGCAGTTTCAGTAATACCCCATAGAGACACTAGGACAATAGGAAGAGCTCCTCTGCAGATAGCAGTTTCAATAATACCCCATAGAGACACTAGGACAATAGGAAGAGGAAGAGCTCCTCTGCAGATAGCAGTTTCAATAATACCCCATAGAGACACTAGACCAATAGGAAGAGCTCCTCTGCAGATAGCAGTTTCAATAATACCCCATAGAGACACTAGGACAATAGGAAGAGGCAGAGCTCCTCTGCAGATAGCAGTTTCAATAATACCCCATAGAGACACTAGGACAATAGGAACTGCTCCTCTGCAGATAGCAGTTTCAATTATACCCCATAGAGACACTAGGACAACAGGAAGAGCTCCTCTGCAGATAGCAGTTTCAATAATACCACATAGAGACACTAGGACAATAGGAAGAGCTCCTCTGCAGATAGCAGTTTCAATAATATCCCATAGAGACACTAGGACAATAGGAAGAGGAAGAGCTCCTCTGCAGATAGCAGTTTCAATAATACCCCATAGAGACACTAGAACAATAGGAAGAGCTCCTCTGCAGATAGCAGTTTCAATAATACCCCATAGAGACACTAGAACAATAGGAAGAGCTCCTCTGCAGATAGCAGTTTCAATAATACCCCATAGAGACACTAGGACAATAGGAAGAGGAAGAGCTCCTCTGCAGATAGCAGTTTCAATTATACCCCATAGAGACACTAGGACAATAGGAACTGCTCCTCTGCAGATAGCAGTTTCAATTATACCCCATAGAGACACTAGGACAATAGGAAGAGCTCCTCTGCAGATAGCAGTTTCAATAATACCACACAGAGACACTAGGACAATAGGAAGAGCTCCTCTGCAGATAGCAGTTTCATTGATGGTCCTCTCACCCACTCTAGTATTAAGTCATCAGTCCTCTGCCCAAACCCTCTTTATTGTATTAATGCCGTAACTGCTACTTTGTGACATTTAAAGGCACAGTAAAATTAGATAATCACAGTAATATAGCTTCTATAACTAGAAGCACAAGTATTTCGCTACACTCGCAATAACATCTGCTAACCGTGTGTATGTGACCAACAACATTTGATTTGGAATGCGATGGAGGGAGATTGGTGGAAAGACCGGTTGTGTGAAATGACAGACAAAAGGACAGGTGTCCCATTCCTAACTGGTGGGATCTTAGCAGACACACACACACACACACACACACACACACACACACACACACACACACACACACACACACACACACACACACACACACACACACACACACACACGCACGTCTTAACGGAGGGTTGGTTTGCGTTCGGGCCGAATAACCTGCCACACACACAGCCAAGTTGGACACATGTGTTGCTTGCACGGGGGAGGATTTTGGAATTGAGAGTCAATCTGTTTGTTCTTTTATCACGTCCAAGAGGAAAGTGATATTTCGTCTTCTATTCCATTATTGGTAAATGTTTGCTTTCAGAATGTAATATTGAGCATGTAAAATGATTCTGAGCATGGGAAAACCAATGTATTATTAATAAATACACACATCTATAGACATATCAAATAATCACATTACTCCTCCCGTGTCTCTGTCACTCCATGTCTCATAAGCAGGTTCATTTATGTAAGCTTTGTTGTCATAGAAGGTCAGCGATAGAGATGCTCCAGTGAAACAGTCTAGCAGACATTAACCCCATTTAAATCATGATTACACTCAGCACACAACCATTATTTAAGAGGCATCACACACCAGCATGCCGGCAGGATATGACACACAAACACACACACACCCACACACACACACACACACACACACACACACACACACACACACACACACACACACACACACACACACACATACACATACACATACACACACATACACACACACACACACACACACACACACAGTACAGAGAGAGAAACAACCATCCAACACAATCAATTTAATGGTGTGAATTAGGTAAGTGCCAAATGTTCGGCTTTTTATGGCAGGATCGGCTGAAAATATAAATACGGTGCAGAGATCACAGTAATTACGGCAATCCACTTCCAGCACACAGCAGTTAGGCAGCAGCATCCTTAGTCAGGCTGTGACCTCAGTCAGACGTCTACTAGGGGATGTCGCCGTACAGATTAAGTTGTTTAGGACAGTTAGGACAATGCAGGGTGTGTATGAGATGGGGAGTGAGGGTGAGAGAATAGATAGGGGAGAGGGAGATGGAAAGAAAAGGTGAAAGGGAGAGGGGATGAGAGAAGGGATGGGAGAGGGGGAGAGGGAGAAACAATGAGAGAAGGGATGGGGGAGAGGGGGATAGGGAGAGAGGATGAGAGAAGGGATGGGGAGAGGGGGAGAGGATGAGAGAAGGGATGGGGAGAAGGGGAGAGGTAGAGAGGATGAGAGAAGGGATGGGGAGAGGGGGAGAGGGAGAGACAATGAGAGAAGGGATGGGGGAGAGGGGGATAGGGAGAGAGGATGAGAGAAGGGATGGGGAGAGGGGGAGAGGGAGAGACAATGAGAGAAGGGACGGGGGAGAGGGGGATAGGGAGAGAGGATGTTAGAAGGGATGGGGGAGAGGGGGATAGGGAGAGAGGATGAGAGAAGGGATGGGGAGAGAAGGAGAAGGGAAGAGAGGATGAGAGAAGGGAGGGGGAGAGGGTGAGAGAAGGGATGGGGAGAGAAGGAGAAGGGAAGAGAGGATGAGAGAAGGGTGAGGAGAGGGGGAGAGGATTAGAGAAGGGATGGGGAGAGGGAGAGAGGATGAGAGAAGGGATGGGGAGAGGGGGAGAGGATGAGAGAAGGGATGGGAGAAGGGGAGAGGGAGAGAGGATGAGAGAAGGGATGGGGATAGGGGGAGAGGATGAGAGAAGGGATGGGGAGAGAAGGAGAAGGGAAGAGAGGATGAGAGAAGGGATGGGGAGAGGGGGAGAGGATGAGAGAAGGGATGGGGAGAGGGGGAGAGGATGAGAGAAGGGATGGGGAGAGAAGGAGAGGATGAGAGAAGGGATTGGGAGAGGAGAAGGGAAGAGATGATGAGAGAAGGGATGGGGAGAGGGGGAGAGGGAGAGAGGATGAGAGAAGGGATGGGGAGAGGGGGAGAGGGAGAGAGGATTAGAGAAGGGATGGGGAGAGGGGGAGAGGGGGAGAGGATGAGAGAAAGGATGGGGGAGAGGGGGAGAGGGAGAGAGAATGAGAGAAGGGATGGGGAGAGAATGAGAAGGGAAGAGAGGATGAGAGAAGGGATGGGGAGAGGGGGAGAGGGAGAGAGGATGAGAGAAGGGATGGGGGAGAGGGAGAGAGGATGAGAGAAGGGATGGGGGAGAGGGAGAGAGGATGAGAGAAGGCATGGGGGAGAGGGGGAAAGGGAGAGAGAAGGGATGGGGAGAGGGGGAGAGGATGAGACAAGGGATGGGAGAGGGGTAGAGGGAGAGAGGATGAGATAAGGTATGGGGAGAGGGGGAGAAGTTAAGAGAGGGTGAGAGAAGGGATGGGAGAGGGGGAGAGGATGAGAGAAGGGATGGGGAGAAGGGGAGAGGTAGAGACAATGGGAGAAGGGATGGGGAGAGAAGGAGAAGGGAGGAGAGGATGAGATAAGGGAGGGGGAGGGGATGAGAGAAGGGATGGGGAGAGGGGGAGAGGGGGAGAGGATGAGAGAAGGGATGGGGGAGAGGGGGAGAGGGAGAAAGGATGAGAGAAGGGATGGGGAGAGAATGAGAAGGGAAGAGAGGATGAGAGAAGGGATGGGGAGAGGAGGAGAGGATGAGAGAGGATGAGAGAAGGGATGGGGGAGAGGGGGAGAGGATGAGAGAAGGGATGGGGGAGAGGGGGAGAGGATGAGAGAAGGGATGGGGAGAGGGGGAGAGGATGAGAGAAGGGATGGGGAGAGGGGGAGAGGGAGAGAGGATGAGAGAAGGGATGGGGAGAGGGGGAAAGGGAGAGAGAAGGGATGGGGAGAGGGGGAGAAGGGAAGAGAGGGTGAAAGAAGGGATGGGGAGAGGGGGAGAAGGGAAGAGAGGATGAGAGAAGGGATGGGGAGAGGGGGAGAGGATGAGAGAAGGGATGGGGAGAGGGGGAGAGGGAGAGAGGATGAGAGAAGGGATGGGAGAGGGGGAAAGGGAGAGAGAAGGGATGGGGAGAGAAGGAGAAGGGAAGAGAGGGTGAGAGAAGGGATGGGGAGAGGGGGAGAAGGGAAGAGAGGATGAGAGAAGGGATGGGGAGAAGGGGAGAGGTAGAGAGAATGGGAGAAGGGATGGGGAGAAGGGGAGAGGTAGAGAGGATGAGAGAAGGGATGGGGAGAGGGGGAGAGGATGAGAGAAGGGATGGGGAGAGGGGGAGAGGATGAGAGAAGGGATGGGGAGAAGGGGAGAGGTAGAGAGGATGAGAGAAGGAATGGGGAGAGGGGGAGAGAATGAGAGAAGGGATGGGGAGAAGGGATGAGAGGATGAGAGAAGGGATGGGGAGAGGGGGAGAGGATGAGAGAAGGGATGGGGAGAGGGAGAGAGGATGAGAGAAGGGATGGGAGAGAAGGAGAAGGGAAGAGAGGATGAGAGAAGGGATGGGGTAGAGGGGGAGAAGGGAAGAGAGGATGAGAGAAGGGATGGGGAGAGGGGGAGAGGATGAGAGAAGGGATGGGGAGAAGGGGAGAGGTAGAGAGGACGAGAGAAGGGATGGGAGAGAAGGAGAAGGGAAGAGAGGATGAGAGAAGGGATGGGGTAGAGGGGGAGAAGGGAGAGAGAAGGGATGGGGAGAGGGGGAGAGGATGAGACAAGGGATGGGAGAGGGGTAGAGGGAGAGAGGATGAGAGAAGGTATGGGGAGAGGGGGAGAAGTTAAGAGAGGGTGAGAGAAGGGATGGGAGAGGGGGAGAGGATGAGAGAAGGGATGGGGAGAAGGGGAGAGGTAGAGACAATGGGAGAAGGGATGGGGAGAGAAGGAGAAGGGAGGAGAGGATGAGATAAGGGAGGGGGAGGGGATGAGAGAAGGGATGGGGAGAGGGGGAGAGGGGGAGAGGATGAGAGAAGGGATGGGGGAGAGGGGGAGAGGGAGAAAGGATGAGAGAAGGGATGGGGAGAGAATGAGAAGGGAAGAGAGGATGAGAGAAGGGATGGGGAGAGGAGGAGAGGATGAGAGAGGATGAGAGAAGGGATGGGGGAGAGGGGGAGAGGATGAGAGAAGGGATGGGGGAGAGGGGGAGAGGATGAGAGAAGGGATGGGGAGAGGGGGAGAGGATGAGAGAAGGGATGGGGAGAGGGGGAGAGGGAGAGAGGATGAGAGAAGGGATGGGGAGAGGGGGAAAGGGAGAGAGAAGGGATGGGGAGAGGGGGAGAAGGGAAGAGAGGGTGAAAGAAGGGATGGGGAGAGGGGGAGAAGGGAAGAGAGGATGAGAGAAGGGATGGGGAGAGGGGGAGAGGATGAGAGAAGGGATGGGGAGAGGGGGAGAGGATGAGAGAAGGGATGGGGAGAGGGGGAGAGGGAGAGAGGATGAGAGAAGGGATGGGAGAGGGGGAAAGGGAGAGAGAAGGGATGGGGAGAGAAGGAGAAGGGAAGAGAGGGTGAGAGAAGGGATGGGGAGAGGGGGAGAAGGGAAGAGAGGATGAGAGAAGGGATGGGGAGAAGGGGAGAGGTAGAGAGAATGGGAGAAGGGATGGGGAGAAGGGGAGAGGTAGAGAGGATGAGAGAAGGGATGGGGAGAGGGGGAGAAGGGAAGAGAGGATGAGAGAAGGGATGGGGAGAGGGGGAGAGGATGAGAGAAGGGATGGGGAGAGGGGGAGAGGATGAGAGAAGGGATGGGGAGAAGGGGAGAGGTAGAGAGGATGAGAGAAGGAATGGGGAGAGGGGGAGAGAATGAGAGAAGGGATGGGGAGAAGGGATGAGAGGATGAGAGAAGGGATGGGGAGAGGGGGAGAGGATGAGAGAAGGGATGGGGAGAGGGAGAGAGGATGAGAGAAGGGATGGGAGAGAAGGAGAAGGGAAGAGAGGATGAGAGAAGGGATGGGGTAGAGGGGGAGAAGGGAAGAGAGGATGAGAGAAGGGATGGGGAGAGGGGGAGAGGATGAGAGAAGGGATGGGAGAGAAGGAGAAGGGAAGAGAGGATGAGAGAAGGGATGGGGTAGAGGGGGAGAAGGGAGAGAGAAGGGATGGGGAGAGGGGGAGAGGATGAGACAAGGGATGGGAGAGGGGTAGAGGGAGAGAGGATGAGAGAAGGTATGGGGAGAGGGGGAGAAGTTAAGAGAGGGTGAGAGAAGGGATGGGAGAGGGGGAGAGGATGAGAGAAGGGATGGGGAGAAGGGGAGAGGTAGAGACAATGGGAGAAGGGATGGGGAGAGAAGGAGAAGGGAGGAGAGGATGAGATAAGGGAGGGGGAGGGGATGAGAGAAGGGATGGGGAGAGGGGGAGAGGGGGAGAGGATGAGAGAAGGGATGGGGGAGAGGGGGAGAGGGAGAAAGGATGAGAGAAGGGATGGGGAGAGAATGAGAAGGGAAGAGAGGATGAGAGAAGGGATGGGGAGAGGAGGAGAGGATGAGAGAGGATGAGAGAAGGGATGGGGGAGAGGGGGAGAGGATGAGAGAAGGGATGGGGGAGAGGGGGAGAGGATGAGAGAAGGGATGGGGAGAGGGGGAGAGGATGAGAGAATGGATGGGGAGAGGGGGAGAGGGAGAGAGGATGAGAGAAGGGATGGGGAGAGGGGGAAAGGGAGAGAGAAGGGATGGGGAGAGGGGGAGAAGGGAAGAGAGGGTGAAAGAAGGGATGGGGAGAGGGGGAGAAGGGAAGAGAGGATGAGAGAAGGGATGGGGAGAGGGGGAGAGGATGAGAGAAGGGATGGGGAGAGGGGGAGAGGATGAGAGAAGGGATGGGGAGAGGGGGAGAGGGAGAGAGGATGAGAGAAGGGATGGGAGAGGGGGAAAGGGAGAGAGAAGGGATGGGGAGAGAAGGAGAAGGGAAGAGAGGGTGAGAGAAGGGATGGGGAGAGGGGGAGAAGGGAAGAGAGGATGAGAGAAGGGATGGGGAGAAGGGGAGAGGTAGAGAGAATGGGAGAAGGGATGGGGAGAAGGGGAGAGGTAGAGAGGATGAGAGAAGGGATGGGGAGAGGGGGAGAAGGGAAGAGAGGATGAGAGAAGGGATGGGGAGAGGGGGAGAGGATGAGAGAAGGGATGGGGAGAGGGGGAGAGGATGAGAGAAGGGATGGGGAGAAGGGGAGAGGTAGAGAGGATGAGAGAAGGAATGGGGAGAGGGGGAGAGAATGAGAGAAGGGATGGGGAGAAGGGATGAGAGGATGAGAGAAGGGATGGGGAGAGGGGGAGAGGATGAGAGAAGGGATGGGGAGAGGGAGAGAGGATGAGAGAAGGGATGGGAGAGAAGGAGAAGGGAAGAGAGGATGAGAGAAGGGATGGGGTAGAGGGGGAGAAGGGAAGAGAGGATGAGAGAAGGGATGGGGAGAGGGGGAGAGGATGAGAGAAGGGATGGGGAGAAGGGGAGAGGTAGAGAGGACGAGAGAAGGGATGGGAGAGAAGGAGAAGGGAAGAGAGGATGAGAGAAGGGATGGGGTAGAGGGGGAGAAGGGAAGAGAGGATGAGAGAGGGGATGGGGAGAGGGGGAGAGAATGAGAGAAGGGATGGGGAGAAGGGATGAGAGGATGAGAGAAGGGATGGGGAGAGGATGAGAGAAGGGATGGGGAGAGGGAGAGAGGATGAGAGAAGGGATGGGAGAGAAGGAGAAGGAAAGAGAGGATGAGAGAAGGGATGGGGTAGAGGAGGGTATGTGATGTTTTTGGAAGGGGGGCAGGGTTCCAGGCAGGTCAACCGTGATACAGTCAGTATTGACGTTCATCCATGTCGAGGACGTCTGGAGACAACATGGAAACTGGCCACTAGGGGCAACAGTGATGTTACCTTCAAGGAGGTTTGGGTTTTGCTGTGGAAATGTGGACGGGGATGGCGAATGGGGGCATCTGCCTCCAGTTCAAAAGGGTGTATGTTTGAATCCAGCGATACATATTTATTTTTGTTTTGAGCCCAAAAAGTAACCCTTACCGTAACCTTTCAGAGTCTAACCTTAAGAATTCTGAGTTGATGCCTAAACTGACAAATTCTGAGTTAATGCCTAAACTTAGCCTTAATCACTTTGAAGTTTGGACAGCAACATTTGAAAAACATGAATGAATGTATAATTCTGATGTGAGAATGTGTAAGGGGCTCATTTGACATTTTAGCAGACACACAATAGTGAGTGCATACATTCTCATATTTGTTTATACTGGTCCCCCATTGGAATTGAACCCACAGCCCTAGTGTGGGAAATGCCATGCTCTACCAACTGAGCCACATACATGCACCCAACTGCAGCTACACAGACATACCAACAGACACACACAGGCACAGACATACAGTAGACATGGGTACAAACCAACATGTGATTCTGATTGGCAACATTTGCTGCCCACAACAGAAGCCAGGTGGTGGACCACTCTGTGTGTACTTGTGTGTGTAAGGAGAGAAGGACAAAATGAGGGAGGGAGTAGAAGAGATGAGAGAGGAAGTGAAGGATAGAGAAACAGATGTACAGATGACAGAGGTGTAGAGACATTCTGTATGTTTGTGTGGAGGGTACCTCATACCCACTGCAAAATATATATATATTTTTTATTTCACCTTTTTTTAACCAGACTAGTTGAGAACAATTCTCATTTACAACTGCAACCTGGCCAATATAAAGCAAAGCAGTTCGACACATACAACAACACAGTTACACATGGTATAAACAAACATACAATCAATAACACAATAGAAAAGTCTATATACAGTGTGTGCAAATGAGGTAGGATAAGGGAGGTAAGGCAGTACATAGGCAAAATAATTACAATATAGCAAATAAACACTGGAGTGATAGATGTGCAGAAGATGAGTGTGCAAGTAGAGATACTGGGGTGCAAAGGAGCAAAATAAATAAAAGTATGGGGGTGAGGTAGTTGGATGAGCTATTTACAGATGTGCTATGTACAGGTGCAGTGATCTGTGAGCTGCTCTGATAGCTGGAGCTTAAAGCTAGTGAGGGAGATATGAGTCTCCAACTTCAGTGATTTTTGCAGTTCATTCCAGTCATTGGCAGCAGAGACCTGGAAGGAAAGGCGGCCAAAGGAGGAATTGGCTTTGGGTTGACCAGTGAAATATACCTGCTGGAGCGCGTGCCACGGGTGGGTGTTGCTATGGTGACCAGTGAACTGAGATAAGACGGGGATTTATCTAGCAAAGACTTGTAGATGACCTGGAGCCAGTGGGTTTGGCGACGAGTATGAAGTGAGGGCCATCCAACGAGAGCATACAGGTCGCAGTGGTGGGTAGTATATGGGGCTTTGGTGACAAAACGGATGGCACTCTGATAGACTGCATCCAGTTTTCTGAGTAGAGTGTTGGAGGCTATTTTGTAAATGACATCTCTGAAGTCGAGGATCGGTAGGATAGTCAGTTTTACGAGGGTATGTTTGGCAGCATGAGTGAAGGATGCTTTGTTGAAAAAAAGGAAGCCGATTCTAGATTTAATTTTGGATTGGAGATGCTTAATGTGAGTCTGGAAGGAGAGTTTACCCTAACCAGACACCTAGGTATTTGTAGTTGTCCACATATTCTAAGTCGGAACTGTCCAGAGTACTGATGCTGGATGGGCGGGCAGGTGTGGGCAGCTATCGGTTGAATAGCATTTATTTAGTATAACTTGCATTTAAGAGCAGTTGGAGGCCACGTAAAGAGAGTTGTATGGCATTGAAGCTCGTCTGGAGGTTGGTTAACACAGTGTCCAAAGAAGGGCAAGAAGAATACAGAATGGTGTCGTCTGCGTAGAGGCGGATCAGAGAATCACCAGCGGCAAGAGTGACATCATTGATGTATACAGAGAAAAGTGTCGGCCCGACGATTGAAACCTGTGGCACCCTTATAGAGACCGCCAGAGGTCCGGGCAACAGGCCCTCCGATTTGACACAATAAACTCTATCTGAGAAGTAGTTGGTGAACCAGGCGAGGCAGTCATTTGAGAAACCAAGGCTGCTGAGTCTGCCGATAAGAATGTGGTGATTGACAGAGTCGAAAGCCTTGGCCAGGTTGATGAATACAGCTGCGCAGAATTGTCTCTTATCGATGGCAGTTATGATATCGTTTAGGACCTTGAGCGTGGCTGAGGTGCACCCATGACCAGCTCTGAAACCAGATTGCATAGTGGAGAAGGTACGGTGGGATTCGAAATGGTCGGTGATCTGTTTGTTAACTTGGCTTTCGAAGACCTTAGAAAGGCAGGGTAGGATGGATATAAGTCTGCAGCAGTTTGGGTCTAGAGTTTCTCCCCCTTTGAAGTGGGGGATGACTGCGGCAGCTTTCCAATCTTTGGGGATCTCAGACGATATGAAAGAGAGGTTGAACAGGCTGGTAACAGGGGTTGCGACAATGGCTGCGGATAGTTTCAGAAATAGAGGGTCCAGATTGTCAAGCCCAGCTGATTTGTATGGGTCCAGGTTTTGCAGCTCTTTCAGAACATCTGCTATCTGGGTAAAGGAGAAGCTGGGGAGGCTTGGCCGAGTAGCTGCGGTTGGGGGCGGAGCTGTTGGCCGAGGTTGGAGTAGCCAGGAGGAAGGCATGGCCAGTCGTTGAGAAATGCTTGTTGAAGTTTTCGATTATCATGGATTTATCGGTGGTGACCGTGTTACCTAGCCTCAGTGCAGTGGGCAGCTGGGAGGAGGTGCTCTGGTTCTCCATGGACTTTAGTGTCCCAGAACTTTTTGGAGTTAGAGCTACAGGATGCAAATTTCTGCTTGAAACAGCTGGCCTTTGCTTTCCTGACTGACTGCGTGTATTGGTTCCTGACTTCCCTGAAAAGTTGCATATCGTGGGGACTATTCGATGCTATTGCAGTCCGCCACAGGATGTTTTTGTGCTGGTCGAGGGCAGTCAGGTCTGGAGTGAACCAAGGGCTATATCTGTTCTTAGTTCTGCATTTTTTGAACGAAGCATGCTTATCTAAGATGGTGAAGAAGTTACTTTTAAAGGATGACCAGGCATCCTCAACTGACGGGATGAGGTCAATATCCTTCCAGGATACCCGGGCCAGGTCGATTAGGAAGGCCTGCTCGCAGAAGTGTTTTAGGTAGCGTTTGACAGTGATGAGGGATGGTCGTTTGACCGCGGACCCGTAGCGGATACAGGCAATGAGGCAGTGATCGCTGAGATCCTGATTGAAGACAGCTTTGTTTTTTCAGATTGCAATCTGAGTGTGCACATCAAGTTTGCGCTTTAGTCTGTTTAGGCTGTTTGGTTCATGAAATAGTATAAATACATTTTAATATCCAATCCTGTCTTATGAAATCTTAACTTACAAAATAACACATACTTAGACAATAGGACATTGTTGAAAATATATATATTTTTGTATATTGTAGACAATTCTGACGTGCTGTGATGTACAGTATGTATTGAAATGCAGGCAGTACTAATTAGTTATTTGACATTCATCATTGTATCTTAATTGTGTGTAGGAAAAGGAGGGGGTGGGATGGTAGAGAATGCAAAAATATAGAAGCTAATTGAAATTAGGATTACATTGAAAATGACCCAAGGATTGTTTTATCCCAGCAATACAGTCTAATTTGCCCAGCAGCAGGGTTAAACTCTCAACCCAAGGCACTGGGTTAGGGGTTGAATTAACCCAATGCTGTGCTTGGCCAATATTGACCCAGAGCTGGGTTGTCGATATGACCCAAGTTGGGATATTTTTAATCCAGCATTTGATCAAATGTAACAATAATTCATTAAAAAAAAAACAATAATTAAGATGCCAAAATAAAATATTTTCAGTAATTGTTTTCAGTGTCCTAATTTTGATTTGGTTTGTGTTTTTTGATTGTTTCAGTGCATGCAATTCAACAAGATTTGGACGAAGGACTTCCACAGGGCCGCCATCTCCTATTTGGTAAATTTATTTTAAACTTACATTGGTTGAAAACTATTGCTCGGTTAACACTTGGCTCATGTGCATTATTCTGTAGTTGCCCTTTTAAACATCTTAAGATAAACATCCCGATCATGTTCACATTTCTCTCATGTAAATGTTGTAGCTACATAAAAATATTAAATAAACCACTTATTGGGGAAATATTCTGTCTATGCTCTTTTTCTTCATTTCCATGTTGAAGATTTTGTATTGGATTTAATTTAAGACAATGAAAACATGTTTAGTATATTTACTACATTTAGTATGTTTAGTTTTTTCTTTGAGAAGTAAGTAATATTTGATTTAGTTAATGTAGATACAACATTTCAATGTTGCTAACACACAGTAACTGACTTGATCTAATTTACATATTCATATTGAGTTTGCAATAAATTTCAAGCAAATAGAATGTTCGCCACAAGTTTACCTGAATTATTTGCCAGAAGTTCACTAATTTACCGCAACAGTTTGCCAAAAAACGAATTTACATGTGAAAATAGGAGCTTGACACAAATGTACCAAAGGTTTGCCACAACTGTTTGCCAGAAGACTGTTTTTTTCAGTAAGGGACATTTAGAAAGTAGCGTACCATACCCTGGTCCTACAAGTTCACGCTATCTAGGCCCCACAAGCTCACAGAACGGGACATTCTACACGATTCTGTGCGTCCAACTTTGTGGCAAAAATTTGGGGAAGGCCCTTTCCTATTTCAGCATGACAATGCCTCCCATGCACAAAGCGAGGTCCATACAGAAATAGTTTGTTGAGATTGGTGTGAAAGAACTTGACTGGCCTGCACAGAGCCCTTACCTCAACCCCATCGAACACCTTTGGGAGGAATTGGAATGCCGACTGTGAGCCAGACCTAATCGCCCAACATCAGTGCCGACCTCACTAAGGCTCTTGTGACTGAATGGAAGCAAGTCCCCACCGCAATGTTCTAACATCTAGTGTAATGCCTTCCTAGAAGAGTGGAGGCTGTTATAGCAGCAAAGGGGGGGACCAGCTCCCTATTAATGCCCATGATTTTGGAGTGAGATGTTCGACAAGCATGTATCCACATACTTTTTGACATGTAGTGTAGTCAGGCAGGACAGCAAGGTTTTTTTTGGCCAAAAATGAGAGCAGATACTCAAATAAGGATCTAAAAAATAGATGTCAAAATGTGTGGTAAGTAAACCATAGGCCCATAGGCGAGAAAGGAAATGCCCACTCACATAGGCGAGAATAGGCTAGCCAGGAGCTAGCCCAGAAGCTAATCCAGAAGCTAATCAGAAGCTAGTTAGCTTCTTTACTGGCAAATCGTTAGTATTCAGCTAACCACGGTTTGTGGTCATCGGCTATCCTTTGGCTCGAAAATCTATCGAAAATCTATTGCCAGTTTTGTACGGCGCAGCACGGCTCGGAACGGAACATACCGGACCAATTTTTCTCTCCATGTCCCTGGATTTCGACTGCTCTCTGGACATTTATGCCCGGATCTCACAGCTAGCTAGCTGCTATCCGTGTGACAATCGGCTTTCGTCGATTCTGGAGCAAGCATCGGTTGTTCCGGTGCTAGCCAGCTCCGTCAATCACTCCCGAGTTCCATCGTTCACTCCTGGGCTGCGGTCACCTATCCGGACCCGTTTTGCTGCCTACGCGGAGCCCCACCGGGCCTTCACAACTGGACTGCCGACGTTATCTACCTGAAGGAGATCCGGCTGGCTCCTCCGTCGCGACGTTACCTGAACGCCCATCTGCGGCCCGCTAACCGTTAGCTGTCTTACCGGCTGCTATCTGAATAGACAATCGGACAATTTATTTATTTTTATTATTATTATGTTTTCTTCTCGGGCCTCTATAACTATTTCTATTGTTCCTATTTTTGTTGTTGTTGTGTGATTTGGATTAATCCCCTCTACCACACGGAACCCCACTAATCTACTGACCGAACGCAAGAGGTGGCTAACAACAGACTCCATCCTATACTAGCTTGCTACTGATGGCCTGGCTAGCTGTCTAAATCGCCGTGACCCTCAACCAACCTCTCCACTCACTGGACCCTTTTGATCACTCGACTAAGCATGCCTCTCCTTAATGTCAATATGTCTTGTCCATTGCTGTTCTGGTTAGTGTTTATTGGCTTATTTCACTGTAGAGCCTCTAGTCCTGCTCACTATACCTTATCCAACCTATTAGTTCCACCACCCACACATGCAATGACATCTCCTGGTTTCAATGATGTTTCTAGAGACAATATCTCTCTCTTCATCACTCAATACCTAGGTTTACCTCCACTGTATTCACATCCTACCTTACCTTTGTCTGTACATTATACCTTGATGCTATTTTATCGCCCCCAGAAACCTCCTTTTACTCTCTGTTCCAGACGTTCTAGACGACCAATTCTTATTGCTTTTAGCCGCACCCTTATTCTACTCCTCCTATGTTCCTCCGGCGATGTAGAGGTGAATCCAGGCCCTGCAGTGCCTAGCTCCACTCCTATTCCCCAGGCGCTCTCTTTTGACGACTTCTGTAACCGTAATAGCCTTGGTTTCATGCATGTTAACATTAGAAGCCTCCTCCCTAAGTTTGTTCTATTCACTGCTTTAGCACACTCTGCCAACCCAGATGTTCTAGCTGTGTCTGAATCCTGGCTTAGGAAGACCACCAAAAATTCAGACATTTTAATTCCAAACTACAACATTTTCAGACAAGATAGAACTGCCAAAGGGGGCGGTGTTGCAATCTACTGCAAAGATAGCCTGCAGAGTTCTGTCCTACTATCCAGGTCTGTACCCAAACAATTTGAACTTCTACTTTTAAAAATCAACCTCTCTAAAAACAAGTCTCTCACCGTTGCCGCCTGCTATAGACCACCCTCTGCTCCCAGCTGTGCTCTGGACACCATATGTGAACTGATTGCCCCCCATCTATCTTCAGAGCTCGTGCTGCTAAGCGACCTAAACTGGAACATGCTTAACACCCCAGCCATCCTACAATCTAAACTTGATGCCCTCAATCTCACACAAATTATCAATGAACCTCCCAGGTACCTCCCCAAAGCCTTAAACACGGGCACCCTCATAGATATCATCCTAACCAACTTCCCCTCTAAATACACCTCTGCTGTCTTCAACCAAGATCTCAGCGATCACTGCCTCATTGCCTGCATCCGTAATGGGTCAGCGGTCAAACGACCTCCTCTCATCACTGTAAAACTACTACAGACCTATATCTATCCTACCATGCCTTTCTAAGGTCTTCGAAAGCCAAGTCAACAAACAGATTACCGACCATTTCGAATCTCACCATACCTTCTCTGCTATGCAATCTGGTTTCAGAGCTGGTCATGGGTGCACCTCAGCCACGCTCAAGGTCCTAAACGATATCTTAACCGCCATCGATAAGAAACATTACTGTGCAGCCGTATTCATTGATCTGGCCAAGGCTTTCGACTCTGTCAATCACCACATCCTCATCGGCAGACTCAACAGCCTTGGTTTCTCAAATGATTGCCTCGCCTGGTTCACCAACTACTTCTCTGATAGAGTTCAGTGTGTCAAATCGGAGGGTCTGTTGTCCGGACCTCTGGCAGTCTCTATTGGGGTGCCACAGGGTTCAATTCTTGGACCGACTCTCTTCTCTGTATACATAAATGAGGTCGCTCTTGCTGCTGGTGAGTCTCTGATCCACCTCTACGCAGACGACACCATTCTGTATACTTCCGGCCCTTCTTTGGACACTGTGTTAACAACCCTCCAGGCAAGCTTCAATGCCATACAACGCTCCTTCCGTGGCCTCCAATTGCTCTTAAATACAAGTAAAACTAAATGCATGCTCTTCAACCGATCGCTACCTGCACCTACCCGCCTGTCCAACATCACTACTCTGGACGGCTCTGACTTAGAATACGTGGACAACTACAAATACTTAGGTGTCTGGTTAGACTGTAAACTCTCCTTCCAGACCCATATCAAACATCTCCAATCCAAAGTTAAATCTAGAATTGGCTTCCTATTTCGCAACAAAGCATACTTCACTCATGCTGCCAAACATACCCTTGTAAAACTGACCATCCTACCAATCCTCGACTTTGGCGATGTCATTTACAAAATAACCTCCAATACCCTACTCAACAAATTGGATGCAGTCTATCACAGTGCAATCGGTTTTGTCACCAAAGCCCCATATACTACCCACCATTGCGACCTGTATGCTCTCGTTGGCTGGCCCTCACTTCATACTCGTCGCCAAACCCACTGGCTCCATGTCATCTACAAGACCCTGCTAGGTAAAGTCCCCCCTTATCTCAGCTCGCTGGTCAACATAGCATCTCCCACCTGTAGCACACGCTCCAGCAGGTATATCTCTCTAGTCACCCCCAAAACCAATTCTTTCTTTGGCCGCCTCTCTTTACAGTTCTCTGCTGCCAATGACTGGAACAAACTACAAAAATCTCTGAAACTGGAAACACTTATCTCCCTCACTAGCTTTAAGCACCAACTGTCAGAGCAGCTCACAGATTACTGCACCTGTACATAGCCCACCTATAATTTAGCCCAAACAACTACCTCTTTCCCAACTGTATTTAATTTATTTATTTATTTTGCTCCTTTGCACCCCATTATTTTTATTTCTACTTTGCACATTCTTCCATTGTAAAACTACCATTCCAGTGTTTTACTTGCTATATTGTATTTACCTTGCCACCATGGCCTTTTTTGCCTTTACCTCCCTTTTCACCTCATTTGCTCACATTGTATATAGACTTGTTTATACTGTATTATTGTATGACTGTATGTTTGTTTTACTCCATGTGTAACTCTGTGTCGTTGTATCTGTCAAACTGCTTTGCTTTATCTTGGCCAGGTCGCAATTGTAAATGAGAACTTGTTCTCAACTTGCCTAACTGGTTAAATAAAGGTAAAATAAAAAAAATAAAAATAAATAGGCCCATAGGCGAGAAATGAAATTCTCACTCACATAGACGAGAACTGAAATGGCCACTTACATAGGCCCATAGGCGAGAACTGAAATGGCCACTTACATAGGCCCATAGGCGAGAAATGAAATGCCCACTCACATAGACGAGAACTGAAATGGCCACTCAGATAGACGAGAAATGAAATGCCACTCACATAGGCGAGAACTGAAATGCCCACTCACATTTGCGAGAACTGGAATGGCCACTTACATAGGCCCATAGGCGAGAAATGAAATGCCCACTCACATAGGAGAGAAATGAAATGCCCACTCAGATAGACGAGAAATGAAATGCCACTCACATAGGCGAGAACTGAAATGCCCACTCACATAGAAGAGAACTGAAATGCCCACTCACATAGGCCCATAGGCGAGAAATGAAATGCCCACTCACATAGGCGAGAACTGAAATGCCCACTCACATAGAAGAGAACTGAAATGCCCACTCACATAGGCCCATAGGCGAGAAATGAAATGCCCACTCACATAGACGAGAACTGAAATGGCAACTTACATAGGCCCATAGGTGAGAAATGAAATGGCCACTTACAAAGACCCATAGGCGAGAACTGAAATGCCCACTCACATAGGCGAGAAATGAAATGCCCACTCACATAGGCCCATAGGAGAGAACTGAAATGGCAACTTACATAGGCCCATAGGTGAGAAATGAAATGGCCACTTACATAGGCCCATAGGCGAGAACTGAAATGCCCACTCACAGAGGCGAGAACTGAAATGGCCACTTAAATAGACGAGAAATGAAATGCCCACTCACATAGGCCCATAGGCGAGAACTGAAATGCCCACTCACATAGGCCCATAGGCGAGAAATGAAATGCCCACACACATAGGAGAGAAATGAAATGCCCACTCACATAGGCGAGAAATGAAATGCCCACTCACATAGGCGAGAACTGAAATGGCCAATTACATAGACGAGAAATAAAATGCCAACTCACAGGCCCATAGGCGAGAACTGAAATGCCCAATCACATAGGCCCATAGGCGAGAAATGAAATGCCCACTCACATAGACGAGAAATGAAATGCCCACTCACATAGGCCCATAGGCGAGAACTGAAATGCCCACTCACATAGACGAGAAATGAAATGCCCACTCACATAGGCCCATAGGCGAGAAATGAAATGCCCACTCACATAGGCGAGAAATGAAATGCCCACTCACATAGACGAGAACTGAAATGGCCACTTACATAGGCCCATAGGCGAGAAATGAAATGCCCACTCACATAGGAGAGAAATGAAATGCCCACTCACATAGACGAGAAATGAAATGCCCACTCACTTAGGCCAATAGGCGAGAACTGAAATTCCCACTCACATAGGCCCATAGGCGAGAAATGAAATGCCCACTCACATAGGCGAGAACTGAAATGCCCACTCACATAGACGAGAACTGAAATGCCCACTCACATAGGCCCATAGGCGAGAAAGGAAATGCCCACTCACATAGGCGAGAACAGAAATGGCCAATTACATAGGCCCATAGGCGAGAACTGAAATGCCCACTCACATAGAATAGAACTGAAATGGCCACTCACATAGGCCCATAGGCGAGAAATGAAATGCCCACTCACATAGGAGAGAAATGAAATGCCCACTCACATAGACGAGAAATGAAATGCCCACTCACTTAGGCCAATAGGCGAGAACTGAAATTCCCACACACATAGGCCCATAGGCGAGAAATGAAATGCCCACTCACATAGGCGAGAACTGAAATGCCCACTCACATAGACGAGAACTGAAATGCCCACTCACATAGGCCCATAGGCGAGAAAGGAAATGCCCACTCACATAGACCCATAGGCGAGAACTGAAATGCCCACTCACATAGGCCCATAGGCGAGAACTGAAATGCCCACTCACATAGACCCATAGGCGAGAACTGAAATGCCCACTCACATAGACCCATAGGCGAGAACTGAAATGCCCACTCACACAGGCGAGAACTGAAATGGCCACTTACATAGGCCGATAGGCGAGAAATGAAATGCCCACTCACATAGACCCATAGGCGAGAACTGAAATGCCCACTCACATAGACCCATAGGCGAGAACTGAAATGCCCACTCACATAGGCCCATAGGCGAGAAATGAAATGCCCACTCACATAGGCGAGAAATGAAATGCCCACTCACATAGACCCATAGGCGTCTGATAACTCAGGAGTCACAGGCTGTGGAGTCGATGGCTGTGTTCCAATGGTGGGAACCATGCATTTTAAGGACTCATCACACTCAAAGTAGCCAGTTTTCAAATATCTGTACACGGGTAACATAACCTGACCATCCCAGGGAATCTAGGCCATGGTTCTCTAGTTGTCGAAAAGCAGGTTTCTGAAATCGCGGTGGTACCTGTCTGGTCGACCTGGAACTGAGTGCGGCAACTACGGGAGAGGCTGCAATGCCCCCTCATTGGGAGTCAACTCCCCGGACCCTCAATTTGAACTTCATCTCCAGAGATGAAGTCCAAACGTGCACCTGTTGACCGAAAGGGCCATGGACCATATGCAGCTGGGGGCAGATAGCTCCAGGGGCCCTCAGTGACTGGCGGCGGGTCCATGGCCAGGTTGGGGGAGACCCAGGGAGGTGGGGAAACAGCCCCTGCCTGGGGTTGCCCACAGGGGGACGCCACTGGTCGTTTCACTCCATTTTTAACTACAGGCACCTGGGAACCCAACACAAATCAATGAGAGAGCTCTGCTGAAAAACGTCCAAGTTTCTCTCCAGAGACTATTTCCAAATGTGAACTCACACAAATGGGCCTTCTCCCTGGGGCCTGTAAGACCTCCAGGCCCAGTCCCCCATTTGTGATCTCTCCCCCACTCCACTCACCTTATTGTCACTCACACACATAGTGCCTTCTCCCGCGGGCCCTCCAGTCCCAGGCCCCCACTGACTGCTGACATCTCCACCACTCCACTCACCCTGGTGTCAGTCACACACATGGGCCTTCTCCCTGGGGCCCTCCAGTCCCAGGCCCCCACTGACTGCTGACATCTCCACCACTCCACTCACCCTGGTGTCAGTCACACACATGGGCCTTCTCCCTGGGGCCACTCCACTTTGTCCCTCTCCAAAGCCAGACCTCCAGGCCTCGACACTTACTTTCCCTACCTGGGCAACAACCCTCGTTCTCTGTGGGCATGACTCATCGGCCGGGGCTCAGCCACCCTGTCATCTCTTCTCGCCTGCCCACCTCTCACTCTCTTGCCCTTGGACCTTATAATGTGTACCTGGTAGCCAGTGTTTTAGCCAAAGAGACAGTCCCTAAAGAAGGGCTAAGGCCATTGAATGAAGTGGAGCTGCTAGGGTGATAACCCTCAACCACATCACAGTGTCAAGAACCTAAACTTTTGTTTTAGCCGAAGGGGCCATATGTATTTCAGGTCCGTGTTCTATTTATAAAGGGAGGCAATAGAGCTCTTTGGAGCCCAACCTAAGCGACAACAGAGAGAGAGGCGAGGGGCGTGAGCCCCCTACCTTACCCAGCCGACGGTAACTTTTCTGACTACTCGTGAAAACAAACCCTGGGTGTCTGGGCTCACCTTCTCAATTTGAATCAGTTCGGCAGTTTGAGCATACCCACCCTATCCCAAGTTCCCCTGTGAGAGAGAGGAGGGGAGACCCGTTTGACCAACTGTCCCAAGTCCCCATCCTACACGGCCGTGAAGCCGTGCATACTAGGGATAGGAGAGGACAACCAGTCGGGAACAACTCAGGCGATGGAGATAAATGGGGAACCAGGCTCAGGCTAGGACCAGAGCCCCATCCTGGTCAAGTTCTCCCTAGGAATAGACAAGAAAATAACAGACCATTTTATACGAACCGCACAAAGGAGCCAACGACAGAGTTTGAGAAATATATATCTGACACCACCATCCAAGGCATCGCTGCCTGGGCACGTCATTGTAGAGCCACTGGGAAAGAAGGGTCAACTGAGTCTCACTCAGACGGGTCTCGGCTGGAGTGTATTTGAGGAGCGGTGTGAACCGTCTCCAAATGATCATGAATGCCAAATGGTCAGTAGGCGTGAAACTGTCTGGACAACAATGAGGAACCGTGGGGACGTGAGGGGAACGCAGGGAGTGAGCACCAGCCGAGGTCAGTGCCTAACATCCGCCCACACACAAGCTGGAGCCTTCATTTCAGTCAGAAGGAGTGAAGCTAAAAAACATGTATCAACCATGGTGGAACCATCACAGGATCCAAGCAACCAACCCAGCCATCAATTTGCACCTACCCAGGAGTGTTTGACCCTCCCAAGGGCTGAGATATCAACCGTCAGGGTTGCCGGAGGGATAATGGCCCAAACCGGAATGACCACCATATCAACTTTTGGGTGGCCGCCCAACATCCCACCTAGGTGGGGAAAAAAGACAGGGAGTCTCTATCTCTTACCATTTTTGAGATATGGTGAGAGATAAAATCAGGTTTCTCAAATCGCACCGGTGCTTGTCTGGTTGACCTGGAACAGAGTGGGGTTACTACAAGAGAGGCCGAAATGTAGAAATAAGCTCTGCACCTCACAGAGCTTAGGTGTCACCCTACCAGGGGGGTCAAATAACTAGAAAATGAAAAGTCCAATCTGGATGGTTTTTTTTAGATGTGCACTGTCATGTAATCAAATCCATTTTTGGATAAAGTATAATATAGAATAATTGTGTTAGAAGGTGAGAGAAAAAAGGTCTGGGGTGAGGGAAGGGGCTTCCGGGGAACTGACAGACACTCAGGAAGTATATTTAATATATACAGTTGAAGTCGGAAGCTTACATACAACATAGCCAAAAACATTATACTTAAGGATAGTGGGCAGTATTTTGACGTCCAGATGAAATCGTGCCCAAAGTAAAAAGCCAGTTACTCAGGTCCAGAAGCTAGGATATGCATATGGACATCACTCTAAAGTTTCTAAAACTGTTAAAATAATGTCTGTGAGTATAACAGAACTGATTTGGCAGGCGAAACACCGAGGACAAACCATCCAGGGAAATCTTTTTGTTCCAATTTTTTTCTATGGGATACCCTTATTGTTAGGAACCTGGTTGCAGTCCACTGGATGTCAACATTCTTTAGAAATTGGTCTATTTTTGTCTTTTGAGAAATTAAGAAGTAGTGCTGTTCTTTGTAAGTGTCACTCTGAAGGTCCCTAGTCTTTTGTTGCGCGTGAACAGGAGCGCGCTCCGTGTTATTTTTCTTCGGTATTGGAAACAGATTATCCCGTCTTAAATTTTATAGATTATTTACATTTAAGGATACCTGAGGTTGGAATAGGAGCATTGTTTGAAATGTTTGGACCAAGTTTACAGATAACTCATTAGATACTTGGTAGTCAGGTTGGGCGAGTTGGAACCGTTGTAATTCTGAATCAAACGCGCCAAATACATTTTGGGGATACATAGAAGGAATAAATAAATCAAACAAAATGACCATTCATTGTGTTACTGAGACATTTGGGATTTCAAAAAGAAGAAGATCTTCAAAGTTAAGGCATTTATTATATTGTTATTTCTGACTTTTGTGTCGCACCTGCCTGGTTGAAAAATGATTTCATGTGTTTGTATGCGGGGCGCTGTCCTCAGATGATCGCATGATGTGCTTTCGCTGTAAAGCCTTTATGAAATCTGACAGAGCGGCTGGATCAACAAGAAGTTAAGCTTTATTTTGATGTATTACACTGATATTTTCGTGTATGTTGAATATTGATATTTCTGTAGTTTGAATTTGGCGCTCTGCAATTTCACCGGATGTTGTCAAATCTATCCTGTTAACGGGATTGGCGCATTAAGGGATCAATAAGAGGTTTTTTACACTCAGTTTTTCACAATTCCTGACATTTTATCCCAATAAAAATTCCCTGTCTTGGGTCAGTTAAGATCACCATGTTATTTTAAGAATGTGAAATGTCAGAAAAATTGTAGAGAGAATTATTTATTCAGCTTTTATTTCTTTCATCACATTCCCAGTGGGTCAGAAGTTTACATACACTGAAATAATAATTGGTGACATTGCCTTTACATTGTTTAACTTGGGTCAAATGTTTTGGGTAGCCTTCCACAAGATTCCCACAATAAATTGGGTGAATTTTGGCCCAATCCTCCTGACAGAGCTGGTGTAACTGAGTCAGGTTTGTAGACCTTGCACACACTGTCATGTACTGTCATGTTGTGTCTTGTCTCTGTCCTTTCCCTTCACCCTGTCTCCCTCTGCTGGTCGTTGTTAGGTTACCTTTTCTCCCCCGCTTTCCCCCAGCTGTTCCTTGTCTCCTCTAACTACCCATTCACCCCTTTTCCCACCTGTTCCCTTTTTCCCTCTGATTAGGTCCCTATATCTCTCTCTGTTTCTGTTCCTGTCCTTGTCGGATTCTTGTTTGTTGTGTTTCATGCCTGAGCCAGACTATCGTCATGTTTGCTGTAACCTTGTCCTGTCCTGTCGGAATCTGCCGGTCTATCTGAGCCTACCTATGTTTGGTTATTAAAGAAGCTCTGTTTAAGTTAGTTCGCTTTTGGGTCCTCATTCACCCACCATAACACACACACGCTTTTTCAGTTCTGCCCACAACTTTTCTATACGATTGAGGTCAGGGCTTTGAGATGGCCACTCCAATACCTTGACTTTGTTGTCCTTAAGCCATTTTTCCACAACTTTGGAAGCATGCTTGGGGTCATTGTCCATTTGGAAGACCCATTTGCGACCAAGTTTTAACTTCCTGACTGATGAGTTGAGATGTTGCTTCAATATATCCACATAATGTTCCTGCCTCATGATGCCATCTATTTTGTGAAGTGCACCAGTCCCTCCTGCAGCAAAGCACCCCCACAACATGATGCTGCCACCCCCGTGCTTCACGGTTGGGATGGTGTTCTTCGGCTTGCAAGCCCCCCTTTTTTTCTCCAAACATAACGATGGTCATTATGGCCGAACAGTTCTATTTTTGTTTCATCAGACCAGAGGACATTTCTCCAAAAAGTACGATCTTTGTCCCCATGTGCAGTTGAAAACGTAGTCTAGCTTTTTATGGCGGTTTTGGAGCAATGGCTTCTTCCTTACTGAGAAGCCGTTCAGGTTATGTAGATATAGGACTCGGTTTACTTTGGACATACAGTGGGGCAAAAAAGTATTTAGTCAGCCACCAATTGTGCAAGCCCTCCCACTTAAAAAGATGAGAGGCCTGTAATTTTCATCATAGGTACACCTCAACTATGACAGACAAAATGAGAAAAAGAATCCAGAAAATCACATTGTAGGATTTTTAATGAACTTATTTGCAAATGATGGTGTTAAATAAGTATTTGGTCACCTACAAACAAGCAATATTTCTGGCTCTCACAGACCTGTAACTTCTTCTTTAAGAGGCTCCTCTGTCCTCCACTCGTTACCTGTATTAATGGCACCTGTTTGAAATTGTTGTCAGTATAAAAGTCACCTGTCTACAACCTAAAACAGTCACACTCCAAACTCCACTATGGCCAAGACCAAAGAGCTGTCAAAGGACACCAGAAACAAAATTGTAGACCTGCACCAGTCTGGGAAGACTGAATCTACAATAGGTAAGCAGCTTGGTTTGAAGAAATCAACTGTGGGAGCAATTATTAGGAAATCGAAGACATACAAGACCACTGATAATCTCCCTCGATCTGGGGCTCCACGCAAGATCTCACCCCGTGGGGTCAAAATGATCACAAGAATGGTGAGCAAAAATCCCAGAACCACACGGGGGGACCTAGTGAATGACCTGTAGAGAGCTGGGACCAAAGTAACAAAGCCTACCATCAGTAACACACTACGCCGCCAGGGACTCAAATCCTGCAGTGCCAGACGTGTCCCCCTGCTTAAGCCAGTACATGTCCATGCCCGTCTGAAGTTTGCTAGAGAGCATTTGGATGATCCAGAAGAAGATTGGGAGAATGTCAAATGGTCAGATGAAACCAAAATATAACTTTTTGGTAAAAACTCAACTCGTCGTGTTTGGAGGACAAAGAATGCTGAGTTGCATCCAAAGAACCCCATACCTACTGTGAAGCATGGGGGTGGAAACATCATGCTTTGGGGCTATTTTTCTGCAAAGGGACCAGGACGACTGATCCGTGTAAAGGAAAGAATGAATGAGGCCATGTATCGTGAGATTTTAAGTGAAAACCTCCTTCCATCAGCAAGGGCATTGAAGATGAAACGTGTCTGGGCCTTTCAGCATGACAATGATCCCAAACACACCGCCCGGGCAACGAAGGAGGTGCTTCATAAGAAGCATTTCAAGGTCCTGGAGTGGCCTAGCCAGTCTCCAGAACTCAACCCCATAGAAAATCTTTGGAGGGTGTTGAAAGTCTGTGATGCCCAGCAACAGCCCCAAACCATCACTGCTCTAGAGGAGATCTGCATGGAGGAATGGGCCAAAATACCATCAACAGTGTGTGAAAACCTTGTGAAGACTTACAGAAAACGTTTGACCTCTGTCATTGCCAACAAAGGGTATATAACAAAGTAATGAGATAAACTTTTGTTATTGTCCAAATATTTATTTTCCACCATAATTTGCAAATAAATTCATTAAAAATCCTACAATGTGATTTTCATAGTTGAGGTGTACCTATGATGAAAATTACAGGCCTCTCTCATCTTTTTAAGTGGGAGAACTTGCACAATTGGTGGCTGACTAAATACTTTTTTGCCCCACTGTAGATACTTTTTTTACCTGTTTCCTCCAGCATCTTCACAAGGTCCTTTGCTGTTGTTCTGGGATTGATTTGCCCTTTTCGCACCAAAGTACGTTCAACTCTAGGAGCCAGAATGCATCTCCTTCCTGAGCGGTATGACGGCTGTGTGGTCCCATGGTTTTTATACTTGCATACTATTGTATGTAGAGATGAACGTGGTACCTTCAGGCGTTTGAAAAATGCTCCCAAGGATGATCCAGGCTTGTGGAGGTCTACAATTTTTTTTCTGAGGTCTTGAAATACATCCAGATAGGCCTTGAAATACATCCACCTCCAATTGACTCAAATGATGTCAATTAGCCTATCAGCAGCTTCTAAAGCCATGACAACATTTTATGGAATTTTCCAAGCTGTTTAATGGCACAGTCAACTTAATGTACGTAAACCCACTGGAATTGTGAAAAAGTGAATTATAAGTGAAATTATCTGTCTGTAAACAATTGTTGGAAAAATGACTTGTGTCATGCACAAAGTAGATGTCCTAAACGACTTGCCAAAACTATAGATGGTTAACAAGACATTTATGGAGTGTTTGAAAAACTAGTTTTAATGACTCCAGTAAACTTTAACTGTATATATTTTTTTATGGCACGAAGTCCAACCCAAGTGGGTAACCAGGTGCAGATGGAGGGGGTGGCTCCAGGGGCCCTCAGGGGTGGGTTTGGGGTCCACGGCTTGGCTGGATGAGAACGCTTAAGAAACTCCCCAAATACAGATGTGCCATGCTTGTAGAGTCATACCCAAGAAGACTCTAGGCTGTAATAATTGCCAAAGGTGCTTCAACAAAGCACTGAGTGAAGGGTCTGAATTCTTATGCAAATGTGATATTTCAGTGTTTTATTTTTGCAAACATTTTTTCAAACCTGTTTTCGCTTTGTCATTATGGGGTATTGTCTGTAAATTGATGAGGAAAAACAACTATTTAATCCATTTCAGAATAAGGCTGTATTGAAACAAAATGTGGAAAAAGGTCAAGGGGTCTGAATACTTTCCAAATGCAAATGTATATACCCAATTAATAACGGACACAGAGAAATTATTCAGAACAATTATTATTTATTCCAATTACATTTTCAATCAACATCCAAGCAGCATTCTTTGGGAGACATGAGAAGTTGTAATATCTATGTTGAGTGTCGATGGAATGAAGCATGTGTTCGCTTATAATTTCCCCGTGTGCAACACACTCTTTGGCAAAGTTTAATGTTGTAATTGAATGCTGTACACTGCCAAGCATCACACGAGAACCACTGCCGTATTCCTGAAAGATTTCACCCAGAGTAAGCCCCAAAGTAGACAGTGCCTTGCTCGTGGAGAGGGAAAAAATGTTTACGGAGTTCTGATAACCACTTAAAGAGTGGCGGATTTTGTAGAAATGTTTAAGCTTAATTCCTCTTTGGATAAGAGAAGTCTACATTCACCAAACACAAAAAGTGTTTTTTTACTGATATACACACAGATGGTACCGATCTCCTTCTGGGTCATCTCCAGCAATTCCTTCTCATTGAGTGGCCTCCAACGAGAGCCATTAAAAACTGCCTAAAGGCCACATAAAACGCTGCAAAATGGACTATATCTGATTTTAAACGTCCCTGCTCCAACCGACCTAAAGATTGTTCAATAGACATATCACTTTTCAATATTAATTTCTGCATTTTCTGCAGTCCATCTTGGCGAGAGACAGTTTTCTGTCTCTCTAACTCTCGACCCACTGGCTTGAAAAGGAGTTGGCTGAAAATCTAAACAGTACTTGATGAATTGTCTTACACAGCCATGGTAGTTTTTCAATGTATTTTTGCGCAGCCCGCAGTCCCTCACAATCTGGAACCACTCGGGGTGCCTCTTGTAGTTCTCAGGTTCTGTCCCTGGCATTTTATCGAAAAATTCCTTCAGCCTTGAGATTGTTGATTGAGTATTGTCTGTACAACAACTTGTAGGAATGCTCCCTACGAGAAAATCCATATGTTTCAAAAGAATAGTATTGTGTGAACCGAAGAAGTCTCTGTCAGCCTCGGTCTCAGAGTCTATCTCGTCCGTCCCTGGAAGTTTGTCTCATCCATCCCTGGAAGTTTGCTCTCGTCCATCCCTGGAAGTTTGTCTCGTCCGTCCCTGGAAGTTTGCTCTCGTCCGTCCCTGGAAGTTTGTCTCGTCCGTCCCTGGAAGTTTGCTCTCGTCCGTCCCTGGAAGTTTGCTCTCGTCCATCCCTGGAAGTTTGTCTCGTCCGTCCCTGGAAGTTTTCCTAGTCTGTCCCTGGAAGTTTGTCTCGTCCATCCCTGGAAGTTTGTCTCGTCCGTCCCTGGAAGTTTGTCTCGTCCGTCCCTGGAAGTTTGCTCTCGTCCGTCCCTGGAAGTTTGTCTCGTCCGTCCCTGGAAGTTTGCTCTCGTCCGTCCCTGGAAGTTTGCTCTCGTCCGTCCCTGGAAGTTTTCCTCGTCCATCCCTGGAAGTTTTCCTCGTCCATCCCTGGAAGTTTTCCTCGTCCGTCCCTGGAAGTTTGCTCTCGTCTGTCCCTGGAAGTTTGCTCTCGCCCATTGCCCAGATGGAAGGTTGCTCTCATCATAGGAGGATGGGGATCAGGCTGTGGCTGTATTCACTGACACTGTGGTATTCACTGGTAACTAGGTAGACGAAGATGCCTGCATAGCTTCTCTGTACATCTGGCTCATAGTTTTTAGTTTTTGAACCGACCGTAGATGACGATCCAGCCTCGTAAGTTTGCGTTTACCACAGATCATGCAGTCTCTAATTGGCCATGGCAACAACCCGATAGGAACTGGCTGGCTGAACCAGCCATTGAGCCTAACCCTAAAATAGCCGTTGTCCTCATGGGGATGTGGGAAATGTCCCCACAAGGGAGAATGTTCCTTGTTTTACTATCCTTGTGGGGACTTTGGGGGATTTTAGGTCCCCACAAGGATAGAAGAACCAACACCCCCTCACATACACACACACACATAAAGGGCTTAGCCAGCAGGGCTGGATGAGGTCTGAAATATGAGCGGTAAATATTTCTATGGACAGATGTGGATTACTGTTCATCTTTTCTTCAAGCCCGAGATTAAACCTGATTTACTGCCTAACAGGTTTTAATGTTTTACCATTTTGATTACAGAAAGATAGCGATGGAGAGAAAAACAGACAGTGGGTAACAGTGAGTGGGGGAGGAGAGAGAGAGAGAGAGAGGAATAGATAGAAGGTGACAGCGACACAGAAGTGGAGAGCGGAGGGCAGAGAGAAAAATAGTCAGAGAAGGGGCAGAGAGAGTAATGTGATAGAAAGAGAGAGAAAGCAAGATAGAGGAAAAATGGAAAGATACTAAATCCCATTGTGTAAAGTGAAGGATGGAGAAGGATAGAAAAGCATAAGAAAACCTAACAGATTGATTAGCTTGTCTGTCTGGAAGGACAGAGGTTGGAGAGGGGTAAGGATTTGGGACTGGGTAATGGCACATGATGATAGTGAAGTGTGTGTGTGTGTGTGTGTGTGTGTGTGTGTGTGTGTGTGTGTGTGTGTGTGTGTGTGTGTGTGTGTGTGTGTGTGTGTGTGTGTGTGTGTGTGTGTGTGTGTGTGTGTGTGTGTGTGTGTGTGCTGAGTGGAGGGGGTTAGAGGATTGATGGGGGCTGGGGAGGTATTGGCTTAGTTTACAGTTTATAAGAAATGTCGGGAAAATGTATATGGTCACCCTCTGCTCAATCTACTTCTGTGTTTTGTGCATGTGTGTCCAGCCAATGAAACAGACAGTGTGCTACTGAAGAGAAAAGGAAGGGCAGGGGGGTTAGAGAGAGGGAGGTTTGGGGGAGAAAGAAAAGGGGTAAGAGTAAAAGAGAGAATGAGAAACGGAAATATATTGTTTTGTTTAGTTGTGATTTGAATTGCTCAATTATTTGATAATGATGGGATTAAGTATGTTTGGTGTTCCTCAAGGATGCATACATTGGACATTAAGATTATCTACAACATTATTTTAACAGTTTTCTATCCAAATCTACCAATTATATGCATATCCTATCTTCTGGGCCTGAGTAACAGGCAGTTTACTTTGGGCACGCTTGTCATCCAGACGTCAAAATGCTGCCCCCTATCCCAAATCTTGGCACATCTAGCCACTGGGATTTTAGCCCATTCATCAAGGCAAAACTGCTCCAGCTCCTTCAAGTTGGATGGGTTCCGCTGGTGTACAGCAATCTTTAAGTCATACCACAGATTCTCAATTGGATTGAGGTCTGGGCTTTGACTAGGTCATTCCATATCCTAGCTTCTGGGCCTGAGTAACAGGCAGTTTACTTTGGGCACCTCAGTCATCCAAACTTCTGAATACTGCCCCCTATCCCCAAAAAAGTTAATGACTAAATCCTCTTAATTCCCCTCGCACCCTCAGGAAAAAATGGGTCCAGCAAGCAAAGCCCTCTTCCCCTTCACTTATTGTGTGTGCATGTGCATGTTTGGGAGAAAGGCTCCTGCTGCTAGACACGATACCCCACCCAAACACATAACAACCCTTATGCCCCATTCTTCCTCCCTCATAACCTTTTCCCTCCCATACAGAAAGTATTCACATCTCTTGACTTACAAAGGGGGATACATTTTTCAAAAAACGTAAAAAAAGACAAAAAACCTTCATTTAACTAGGCATGTCATTTAAATTAATTCTTATTTACAATGACAGCCTACACCGGCCGAAACCGGACGACGCTGGGCCAATTGTGCGCCGCCCTATGGGACTCCCAATCACTGCCGGTTGTGACACAGCCTGGATTCAGGGTGTATGTAGTGACGACTCCAGTATTGAGATGTGGTGCCTTAGACCGCTGTGCCACTCTAGGTAAGTCTTTAAGAACTTTGCACACCTGGATTGTACAATATTTGCCCATTATTCCATTATTCTTTTTAAATTCTTCTGTCAAGTTGGTTGTTACCATAGATTTTCAACCCAATTTGTCAAAACAGTAACTAGGCCACTCAGGACCATTCAATGTTATCTTGGTAAGCAACTTAAGTGTATATTTGGCCTTTTGTTTTAGGTTACTGTCCTACTGAAAGGTGAATTTGTCTGTTGTAGTCTGTTAGGAAGGAGACTGGATCAGGTTTTATTCTAGGATTTTGTCTGTGCTTAGCTCTATTCTGTTTCTTTACAGTCTATCCCAAAAAACTGCCTTGTCCTTGCTGATGACATGCATATCCATAACATGATGCAGCCACCACCCATGCCTGAAAATATGATTAAAATATCTTGGATTTGTCCTAAGCTAACGCAAATTTATTTTCAGTATTACTTGAGTGCCTTATGGCAAACAGGATGCATGTATTGAAATATTTGTATTCTGTACAGGCTTCCTTCTTTTCACTCAGTCATTTAGGTTAGTATTGTGGAGTAACTACAATGTTGTTGATCCATACTTAGTTTTCTCCAATCACAGCCATTAAACTCTGTAACTGTTTTCAAATCACCATTGGCCTCATGGTAAAATCCCTGAGTGGTGTCCTTACTTTCAGGCAACTGATTTAGGAAGGATGCCTGTATTTTTGTAGTGACTGGGTGTATTGATGCATCCAAAATGGGATTAATAACTTCACCATGCTCAATGCATATTATTAATTTTATTATTATTTTTATACAATGCACGACTACATACAGACGCACACAAACATCAACGACATCACACCTGCCCAGACCCACCTGCTCACACCCCCATCTCCAGCACTCGCATCACTCTCAGCCACATGACCTCAAATTGCACCATTTAGTGTCGCCCACACATTTTCAACCCCAAGATAATAAAGCATTTGACATTTCCATTGTGTTAAAGTTTTTACAACTAGCTCTCAGAGTCTTACATCAGAATTATACGTTTATTCATGTTTTTCAAAAGTAAAATTTCAGTGTTTAATGTTAAGTTTAGGCATTAACTCTGAATGGTTAAGGTAAAGGTAAGGCTTAAAACAAAAACATAATTCTTGCATCCTGGAATCAGAGGCAGATGCTTAAGCCCATCTGCCATCCCCGTCCACAACGCCCAAGCAAAACCGAAACCTATTTGAAGGTAATAGTGCTCACTATTGCCCCCAGTGGTCGGTTTCCACGTCATCTGCAGATGTCCTCAGACATGGATGGACGTCAAATACTGACTTGTATCACGGGTGTCCTGGCTGAGTTTTAAAGTATTTGTTTTTTCAAGATGATTGACAAGAAAAGTATTGGGAATCTCATTGCACCCTCATATGCATTTCCCATTTCCTTTTCTTCATTATTGTTAACTATGTTAATGTTAATGTCATTTATCCTTTGAAAATATACTTGTGAAAAGATTCTGGGGACGAGCACATCTTCAATATGTACCGATTGTTACTCTTTAGTGTATTAAACTATATATCGCAAGTAAGAGTCTTGGGTGGTGAGTTGAAACAATTCCAAGTCTGGAAGGTTTAATCTACCTGTAAGAGTTATGGCCGTTCCATTTAATGAGATCTGCTTTCATATTGATGAGTAACAGGATATACATTCGGAAAGTTTTCAGACCCCGTTTTCAAAATGTTGTTACACTACAGCCTTATTTTAAATGTTTTTTTCCTTCACCAATCTACACACAATACCCTATAATAACAAAGCAAATTTATTAAAAAGAAAAAAAATGAAATATCACATTTATATAAGTATTCAGACCTTTACTCAGTACTTTGTTGAAGCACCTTTGGCAGCGATTACAGCCTCAAGTTTTCTTGGGTATGAAGCTACAAGCTTGGCACACCTGTATTTGGGGAGTTTCCCCCATCCTTCTCTGCAGATCCTCTCAAGCTCTGTCAGGTTGGATGGGGAGTGTTGCTGCACAGTTATTTTCAGGTCTCTCCAGAGATGTTAAATTGGATTCAAGTCCAGGCTCTGGCTGGGCCACTCAAGGACATTCAGAGACTTGCCCCGAAGCCCCACCTGCATTGTCTTGGCTGTGTGCTTAGGGTTGTTGTCCTGTTGGAAGGTGAACCACAGCATGATGCTACCACCATCATGCTTCACCGTAGGGATGGTGCCAGGTTTCCTCCAGACGTGACACTGGCATTCAGACCAAAGAGATCAATCTTGGTTTCATCAGATTAGAGAATCTTGTTGCTCCTGGTCTGAGTCCTTTAGATGCCTTTTGGCAAACTCCAAGCGGGCTGTCATGTGCCATTTACGGAGTAATGGCTTCTGTCTGGCCACTCTACAATAAAGGCCTGATTGGTGGAGTCCTGCAGAGATGGTTGTCATTCTGGAAGGTTCTCCAATCTCCACAGAGGAACTCTGGAGCTCTGTCAGAGTGACCATCAGGTTCTTGGTCACCTCCCTGACCAAGGCCCTGCTCCCCTAATTGCTCAATTTGGCCGGGCGGTCAGCTCTAGGATGAGTCTAGGTGGTTCCAAACTTCTTCCATTTAAGAATGATGGAGGCCAACGTGTTCTTGGGGACCTTCAATGCTGCAAACATTTTTTGGTAGCCTTTCCCAGATCTGTGCCTCAACACAATCTTGTCTCAGAGCTCTACGGTCCATTCTTTCAACCTCATTGCTTGGTTTTTGGTCTGACATGCACTGTCAACTGTGGGACCTTATATAGACAGTGTGAGTGCCTTTCCGAATCATAACCAATCAATTGGATTTTCCACAGGTAGACAGCAAACAAGTTGTAGAAACATCTCAAGGATGATCAATGTAAACAGGATGCACCTGAAGTCAATTTCGAGTCTCACAACAAAGGATCTGAATACTTACGTACAGTGCCTTGCGAAAGTATTCGCCCCCCTTGAACTTTGCGACCTTTTGCCACATTTCAGGCTTCAAACATAAAGATATAAAACTGTGTTTTTTTGTGAAGAAACAACAACAAGTGGGACACAATCATGAAGTGGAACGACATTTATTGGATATTTCAAACTTTTTTAACAAATCAAAAACTGAAAAATTGGGCGTGCAAAATTATTCAGCCCCTTTACTTTCAGTGCAGCAAACTGTCTCCAGAAGTTCAGTGAGGATCTCTGAATGATCCAATGTTGACCTAAATGACTAATGATGATAAATACAATCCACCTGCGTGTAATCAAGTCTCCGTATAAATGCACCTGCACTGTGATAGTTTCAGAGGTCCGTTAAAAGCGCAGAGAGCATCATGAAGAACAAGGAACACACCAGGCAGGTCCGAGATACTGTTGTGAAGAAGTTTAAAGCCGGATTTGGATACAAAAGATTTCCCAAGCTTTAAACATCCCAAGGAGCACTGTGCAAGCGATAATATTGAAATGGAAGGAGTATCAGACCACTGCAAATCTACCAAGACCTGGCCGTCCCTCTAAACTTTCAGCTCATACAAGGAGAAGACTGATCAGAGATGCAGCCAAGAGGCCCATGATCACTCTGGATGAACTGCAGAGATCTACAGCTGAGGTGGGAGACTCTGTCCATAGGACAACAATCAGTCGTATATTGCACAAATCTGGCCTTTATGGAAGAGTGGCAAGAAGAAAGCCATTTCTTAAAGATATCCATAAAAAGTGTCGTTTAAAGTTTGCCACAAGCCACCTGGGAGACACACCAAACATGTGGAAGAAGGTGCTCTGGTCAGATGAAACCAAAATTGAACTTTTTGGCAACAATGCAAAACGTTATGTTTGGCGTAAAAGCAACACAGCTGAACACACCATCCCCACTGTCAAACATGGTGGTGGCAGCATCATGGTTTGGGCCTGCTTTTCTTCAGCAGGGACAGGGAAGATGGTTAAAATTGATGGGAAGATGGATGGAGCCAAATACAGGACCATTTTGGAAGAAAACCTGATGGAGTCTGCAAAAGACCTGAGACTGGGACGGAGATTTGTCTTCCAACAAGACAATGATCCAAAACATAAAGAAAAATCTACAATGGAATGGTTCAAAAATAAACATATCCAGGTGTTAGAATGGCCAAGTCAAAGTCCAGACCTGAATCCAATCGAGAATCTGTGGAAAGAACTGAAAACTGCTGTTCACAAATGCTCTCCATCCAACCTCACTGAGCTCGAGCTGTTTTGCAAGGAGGAATGGGAAAAAATGTCAGTCTCTCGATGTGCAAAACTGATAGAGACATACCCCAAGCGTCTTACAGCTGTAATCGCAGCAAAAGGTGGCGCTACAAAGTATTAACTTAAGAGGGCTGAATAATTTTGCACGCCCAATTTTTCAGTTTTTGATTTGTTAAAAAGGTTTGAAATATCCAATAAATGTCGTTCCACTTCATGATTGTGTCCCACTTGTTGTTGATTCTTCACAAAAAAATACAGTTTTATATCTTTATGTTTGAAGCCTGAAATGTGGCAAAAGGTCGCAAAGTTCAAGGGGGCCGAATACTTTCGCAAGGCACTGTAAATAAGGCATCAGTTTTTTTTATTTTTAATACATTTGCAAACATTTCTAAAAACTTGTTTTTGCTTTGCCATTATGCGGCATAGTGTGTAGATTGATGAGGATTTTTTATTTATTCAATCCATTTTAGAATAAGGCTGTAACGTAACAAAATATGTTAAAAGTCAAGGTGTCTGAATACTTTCCAAATGCGCTGTAGTGATCAAAGGGATATTCAATGTCTGCTTTATATTACATTTTTTACCCATCTCCAATAGGTTCCCATTCTTTGCAGGGCATTTTTTAGGCGGTGTATCAGCTTTAATATTTCAACATATATTGTGGCTTCTATCAATGTAATTATTTGCATCATTTCCAATCCCCTGTATGTTTTTATTTATAAATATATACAGCACTAGTCAAAAGTTCACACCTACTCATTCAAGGGTTTTTCTGTATTTTTACTATGTTCTACATTGTAGAATAATAGTGAAGACATCAAAACTATGAAAAAACACATGGAATAATGTAGTAACAGAAAAAGCGTTAAACAAATCTAAATATATTTTAGATTCTTCAAAGTAGCCACCCTTTGTCTTGACAGCTTTGCACATTCTTGGCATTCTCTCAACTAGCTTCGTGATGAATGCTTTTCCAGTCTTGAAGGAATTCCCACATATGCTGAGCACTTGTTGGCTGCTTTTCCTTCACTCTGCGGTCCAACTCATCCTAAACCATCTCAATTTGGTTGAGGTCGAGTGATTGTGGAGGCCAGGTCATCTGATGCGGCCCTTCATCACTCTCCTTCTTGCTCCCTTACAAATCCTGGAGGTGTGTTTTGTGTAATTGTCTTGTTGAAAAACAGAATGTAGTTCCACTATTTGTAAACCAGATTGGATGGCGAATCGCTGCAGCATGCTGTGGTAGTCATGCAGGTTAAGTGTGCCTTGATTTCAAAATAAATCAGTGTCACCAGCAAACCACCCACACACCATCACACCTCCTCCCCTATGCTTCACGTTGGGAACCACACATGTGGAGCTCATCCGTTCATCTACTCTGCGTCTCACAAACCAAAAACCTCAAATGTGGACTCATCAGAACAAGCGACATATTTCCAGTGGTTTAATTTGCATTGTTTGTGTTTGTTGGCCTAAGCAAGTATCTTCTTATTATTGGTGTCCTGTAGTAGTGGTTTCTTTGCAGCAATCCAACCATGAAAGCCTGATTCACTTAATCTCTGAACAGTTGATGTTGAGATGTGTCTGTTACTTGAACTCTGTGAAGCATTTATTTGGGCTGCAATTTCTGAGGCTGGTAAATCTAATGAAATTTAGGCTGGTAAATCTAATGAATTTATCCTCTGGGTCTTCCTTTCCTGTGGCTGTCCTGCACTTGAAGAAAGTTTCAAAGCTCTTGAAATAATCCAGATTGACAGACCTTCATGTCTTAAAGTAATGATGGATTGTCGTTTCTCTTTGCTTATTTTAGATGTTCTTGCCAAACAGGGCTATGTTCTGTATGCAACCCCTACCTTGTCACAACGCAACTGATTGGCTCAAACGCATTTAGAAGGAAAGAAATTCTACAAATGAACTTTTAAAAAGGCACACCTCTTAATTGAAATGCATTCCAGGTAACTACTTCATGAAGATGGCTGAGAGAATGCCAAGGGTGTGCAAAGCTGTCTTCAAGGCAAAGGGTGGTTACTTTGAATAATCTCAAATGTAAAAAAGATTTGTATTTGTTTAACAATTTTTTTGGTTACTATGTGATTCCCTATGTGTTATTTCATAGTTTTGATGTCTTCACTATTATTCTACAATGTAGAAAATAGTAAAAATAAAGAAAAACCCTTGAATGAGTAGGTGTGTCCAAATGTTTGACTGGTACTGCATATACTGTAAATGTTTGTAATATATTTTTAATGATTTTTTCCCCCTAACCCTACCATCCATTCCATAATTGGAGTAAACTAATTACAACAACAGTTAGGCTTCTACTTCCAGCGTATGTGTACTGTATACATTTCACGGACACAGTATATTCTACAATAGTTATCTTATAATAATAATTATAAGCTTTTAATCAAATCCGTCAGCTACCCTCAACCCCTCCCATTCTATTTGCAACATTTTTCAAAGTTGTTATGATGTTTCACAAAAGGTTTGATCCTATGTACATTTTACGGCACAGTATATTTTACATTATTTTCCTTGTTTTTTCAGATTTTTTTTGTCCCACCCTTCAGCTCCCCTTAACCCCTCCCATCTATCTCTGAACACTATCCAGATTTGATTACAGTGCTGTGATGTTTCACAAAGTTCTGAACCTTTCTATTCTCATAGTTTCTACAGATTGTAAACTAAAGATAGCATTTTTTTGCTAAGAGAATTGTTATTTTATTGATTGTCTATGACTTTTCAGATCACCCAGCAGTGCTTAACTCCAGGTAAATGTTGCAATTCTTCAGGCATTTCTGAACCTGTGACCAAAAAAACGCTACATATGGACAAACAAATTATCTAATGACATACACCTTAGCCAAATATATTTAAACTCAGTTTTTCACAATTTCCTGACATGTAATCCTAGTAAATATTCCCTGTTTTAGGTCAGTTAGGTTCACCACTTTATTTTAAGAATGTGAAATGTCAGAATAAGAGTAGAGAAAATTATTTATTTCAGCTTTTATTTCTTTCATCACATTCCCAAAAGGTCAGAAGTTTATATACACTCAATTAGTATTTGGTAGAATTGCCTTTACATTGTTTAACTTGGGTCAAATGTTTCGGGTAGCCTTCCACAAGCTTCCCACATTAAATTGGATGAATTTTGGCCCATTCCTCCTGACAGAGCTGGTGTAACTGAGTCAGGTTTGTAGACCTCCTTGCACGCACACGCCTTTTCAGTTCTGCCCACAACTTTTCTATAGGATTGAAGTCAGGGCTTTGTGATGGCCACTCCAATACCTTGACTTTGTTGTCCTTAAGTCATTTTTCTACAACTTTTGAAGCATGCTTGGGGTCATTGTCCATTTGGAAGACCCAATTGTGACCAAGCTTTAACTTCCTGACTGATGTCTTGAGATGTTGCTTCAATATCCACATAATATTCCTGCCTCATGATGCCATCTGTTTTGTGAAGGTCACCAGTCCCTCCTGCAGTAAAGCACCCTCACAACGTGATGCTGCCACCTCCGTGCTTCACGGTTGGGATGGTGTTCTTCGGCTTGCAAGACTTCCTCTTTTACCTCCAAACATAATGATGGTCATTATGGCCAAACAGTTCTATTTTTGTGTCATCAGACCAGAGGACATTTCTCCAAAGAGTACGATCTTTATCCCCATGTGCAGCTGCAAACCGTAGTCTGGCTTTTTTATGGCGGTTTTGGAGCAGTGGCTTCTTCCTTCCTGAGCGGCCTTTTAGGTTATGTCGATATAGGACTCGTTTTACTGTGAATATAGATACTTTTGTACCTGTTTCCTCCAGCATCTCCACATGGTCTTTTGCTGTTGTTCTGGGATTGATTTGCACTTTTCGCTCAAAAGTATGTTCATCTCTAGGAGACAGAACGTATCTCCTTCCTGAGCGGTATGATGGCTGCGTTGTCCCATGGTGATTATACTTGCGTACCATTGCTTGTACAGATGAACGTGGTACCTTCAGGCGTTTGGAAATTGCTCCCAAGGATGAAACAGATTTGTGGAGGTCTACAATTTTTGATGATTTCCTTTGATTTTCCCATGATGTCAAGAAAAGAGGCACTGAGTTTGAAGGTAGGCCTTGAAATACATCCACAGGTACACCTCCAATTGACTCAAATGATGATGTCAGCTTCTAAAGCTATGACATAATTTTCTGGAATTTTCCAAGCTGTTTAATGGCACAGTCAACTTAGTGTATGTAAACTTCTGACCCACTGGAATTGTGATACAGTGAAATATAAGTGAAATCATCTGTCTGTAAACAATTGTTGGAAAACTTCAACCATATACAGTATAACATTCTATTTGTTGTAATAATTCTGTATAATATTTTTTATTGAAAAACTCTAAACTCTGTTCTTTTCCATTTTTGCGGTAAGGCTGCAATTAGTTGTTTGTAATTTTGGATAGAGCACAAATGTTCATAAATTTATGATATCATTTACAAAGATTATACAGTTTTTAAACATTTCTTCCAAAAATAATGTTTTTTATTTATTATTTATTATATTTGAGTTTCAAAGTAATATTTGTTGTAATATTTTTTCTGTATTTTCTGAAATTACAACCAACTTTCTATGGCTGGTTTTAAAATAGCAATATTTTGGAGATTTCAATTTCAAATATCCAAAATTGAGAGGTTGTAGTAGGAATAAAGGGAAAAAGGCCATTCTTGAACACGGGGTGAGACATTCTTACTAATCTGCTAGAGAACCAGTTCTGATTAAAGTATAGCTTTTGTATGACTGAAGCCATTAGTGATAGGTCAAATGCTTTAACATTCAATAAATTCTGCCCTCCGAATTCATATTCATTATATAAATAGACTTGCCATTCCAAATAAAATTGAACATTTTTCCTCATGTAATAAAAAAAAAACAAGTTGTTATTTGTGGGCAGGGCCATAAGCAAATAGGTAAACTGGAATATTATTAAAGAGTTAATCAGGGAGAATTTTCCACAGAAATGACAAGGTATTTTCCTTTCCATGATCTTATCTATTAAAATGTATTTTAGTGAGATCATTTCTTTATTTTGGGATATGAATACCGAGTATGTCAGACCATTTTAGTTGTCAACGACACAGTAATGTAAAAGTTGTATTTTTGAGTGATCTAATATGTAATATAGGAATAAAAATGCTTTTTTTTTTCATTATGAAATGATGATAAAGATGAATACCATTCCACCCATGAGGCCACAAGGTCATTTGACTCCTTTGAGACCTCTCTCAAAATCTCAGGTCTATTCCTCTAGCCATTATACAGCACCTGCCCCGAAACATTATGGGATGTTAATTGCTTAAGTAACCCAGGAACCTCACCTGCGTGGAAATGTCTGCTTTCAATATACTTTGTATCCCTAATTTACTCAAGTGTTTCCTTTATTTTGGCAGTTACCTGTTTGTTTGGAGTACAGAGGGGTGGTCATGAAAACATAAGGTTAAACAGTATTATTGCACACAGAGGGAGTGCATGCAATTTATTATGTGTCTTGTAAAGCACATTTTTGCTCCTGAACTTATTTAGGCTTTTCATAACAAAAGGGTTGAATAGTTATTGAGTCAAGACTTTTCAGCTTTTCATTTTTTAAAGAGATTCTCTGGTAATTTTGTATATCTGCTCATGAGCCTACTTTCAGAGTGTTCCCTGAGAATTGCATACTACTTCACATATGTGCAGATATGTGCACCACATCATTGCTCTCTCGCTCTGCTGTGTGCCCTTACGTAGAACTCATAAGAAAACCGTGGAAAAATCATGCCATCACATTTGAGCACATGTGAAGCATGATCTCGTGAAATAAATATGACAACTTGGGAATGTAAAATTTCAACGTGCTACCAATGAAACCAAGTTTTGTAAAAGTGCAAATTCGATTGTCAAGTGAAGTTTTTCACATGTGAATCTGCATTTCACATGAGGTGAAAACATGTTATTATCCTCACTTGAAAAGCTGGTGAACTCTATGTGAACTATACATGTTATACATGTGAACATATGGTTTCACATGTAAACAACTGACCTCATATGTCTCTTTTGTTTTCACATGTGAAAATGTCAGCTGAACATGTGAAAACAGCTATTTCATATCTGAGGGAAGTAATGAAATGGGGGTTTTAAGATTATGATCACTTAGTGCTAACTGTTCAATATGTTTCCACCTGGGATTTGAATTTAGTTAATAATTCTCAGAAGAACCCTACAGATTCCTTACCTATAATACTTCTCTGCACTTCACAAAAGAGAGCCATCTACACTGCTTTTTTAGTTATCAGTTAAACCGACTATTCTCTCATCATTCATTTAATTTACTTATTGTAGCGATTTGAGGGTTTTCTGTGTAGTTGTCTAATATTGGTGGGACATTTATTCTGTTTTAATGTTAATCCTGAATCATTATAATAAATATAGTACTTTTTTGTGTGTATTTTTTAACAAGTTGAGATTTACTTTGAAGTACACAGTTTAGGAATACAGCTGAAATAAGTTATTGACACAGACGTTCGTAGCAGGAAGATCCGAATGCTGTGAACAAAGAGGTTGTGAGTTCAAATCGCAGGTGGGGACATGTTGAATAATAATGACTGTATCGAAAAACATGCACAATTTAGTTAAAGTGTGTCAAAATGAAATATTAAACACTGCAACTGCGTGATGTTCTGGGGACATGCTGATGACGCATTTTTTGTTTGCAGGGCATCACCTAAGGAAATATCATATGAAATGTATCTACATGTGAAACTTCATGAGAAATATCATCACGTGAAGTGTTCCAAAACCACACGATTTTACATGTGAAAGGTTATGTGATCACATGTGAAAGTCCACATGCTGAAACTTCATGTGAAATATCACATTTGAAATATCCAAAACCACGTGGTGCCCCATCAATCCAGGGATAAACACATGGCACTTTCAGTCAATTTAAAAGGGTTACACTTATTTGTTTTGTCAAAACAATTAAAGATCATTTTTGCCCTTGAGCTTTGCTTCGATGTGTGTAATACTGTATTTAAATGCAACATGCAACAATTTCAAAGATTTTACTGAGTTACAAGTTCATATAAGGAAATTGAAATACATTTATTAGGCCCTAATCTATCACCTATCAGGTGAGTGGATTATTTTGGCCAAGAAGAAATGTTCACTAACAGTTTATGGTAGAGACATTAACATTCAGTTCTCTGATGGACATCCCTGCAGTCAGCATGCCAGTTGCACGCTCCCTCAGAACTTGTCAGGTGAGTGGATTATCTTGGCCAAGGAGAAATGTTCACTAACAGGGATGTCAATCTTTCATAGAAATAAGCTTTTCTTCTGGGATGTTTTATTTCAGCTCATGAAACATGGGACCAACACTTTACATGTGCGTTCATATTTTTGTTCAGTGTAAATACAGATTTATCCCAATGGCTGGCCTGTATAGAGCTGGTGTAGCCTGTCAGCTGTTAGCCTGCCTGCCATGCCTGGCTGGGCTCAGCTCAGATTTCTCCAGATTAAGCGATGGGGGACATGATCCATATTAAAGCTGCATAAAATGAAAATTGCTAAGATTTTGAAATGGATCATGCACCCGGCAAATGTAATCACAACCTGGATGCTGTGCATGTGTGTGTCTCATCTGCATAATAGAAACCGTAGCGACATCAGTATTTGGATGTAGTTACTTATCACCCAAGTGCTCTCATGTGTATCATAATCATTTGTCTGTCCTCCTGTCCTTTCCCCCCTCTTTATCTGTTACCCAAGAGCAAAATGATGCGTTATGACCTGGAGTTCATACAAATGAAAATAATGACTTCTCCATGCCAGTGGAGTAAAGGTGATATTTTCTCTCTCTCTTACTCTTTCCCTCTCACTCCCTCGCTGTCTCTCTCTCTCTCTCTCTCTCACCGAACCTTATCTGTCAATATTAATGTCACTTTCATGTTGAATAATGTTATATGGTAGCTAATGTAAAAAAAGGTATTTACTCCCAATAGGCCTAATGATGGTTTTGCACTTGCTTGGTAGTAGAGGCACTATTAGACGGACAGACTGATGGAGACATAAAGACAATAGCAGACATCAGAATAGCAGACAAGCCCCCCTGCTCTCCAACCCACCATACACTCACAGAGCCAGACACACTGATCGGGGGTATATGGCGGGGTTTGCTACAAGTGTGTGTGTGTGTGTGTGTGTGTGTGTTGGGAAAATGGCAGCTGATCCTGATCTTATGGTTGATCCTGCCACTGTGAGGATTACAACTAGCTCTCACAGTCTCATGTCAGATTGAAGCGTTCAATCATGTTCCTCAAACGTCACATTTCGATGTTGTAGCAAATGTCACATTTCAAAGTGTTTAAGGTTAAGTTGAGGCATTAACTATACTTTTTTAAGGTTAGTGTTAAGTTTAGGCACTAACTCTGTATTCTTAAGGTATTTGTAAGGGCTCTCGTCCTCCTCTTCTGAGGAGGTGAAGCGAGAAGGATCGGAGGACAAAAACGCAGCGTGGTAAGTCTCCATAATGTTTATTTTAAAACATAAACTGAACACTACGAAATACAAAACAATAAACGTGAAATGAACGAAACAGTCCCGTGTGGCGACAAACATTGACACGGAAGACAAACACCCACAACCCAAAACTGAAACCCAGGATACCTAAGTATGATTCTCAATCGGGAAAACAATTGACAGCTGCCTCTGATTGAGAACCATACTAGGCCGAACTCAAAAACCAACATAGAAAAACATATATAGACTTCCCACCCACTCACACCCTGACCATACTAAAACAAAGATAAAATAACAGAACTATGGTCAGAACGTGACAGTGTTAACTCCAAGTGGTTAAGGTTTCGGATAGGCTCAAAACATACAACTCAAAACCAAGCTGGATTACAATTTGAAACCTTTGGAATCAGAGGTAGATGCTTACGCCCATCCGTCATCCCCAACACCCTTGCACACTGTTTCCCAAACACGGTCCTCGGGACCCCAAGGAGTGCACGTTTTGTTTTTTGTCCTAACACTACACAGCTGATTCAAATGATCAAAGCTTGAAGATGAGTTGATTATTTGAATCAGCTGTGTAGTGCTATAAGAAAAAAAGTGCACCTCTTGGGATCTTGAGGACCGAGTTTGGGAAACGCTGCTCGAGCAAAACTGAAAACTACTTGAAGGTAACAGCTGTTGCCCCTACTGGCTGGTTTCCATGTCATCTCCAGACGTGAACGGACTTCCAATATGGACTTTTATTACGGGTGACCTGGCTGGGGGATTAAACATGCAGGGGGCACAAATGAAAAGAGGGGATCCTTACAATACTCCCCCCTGATGCTCTGTCTGTCTGTCTGTCTGTCTGTGTCTCGTGTTTATGGTTTTCATGATTACACTTCATCAGACCATTATAGCATGATAACAGTAAGTGCTGTTATCACTACTGCTTCCACTTACATCGGTCATATAGGATGGATTTCAGCAGGTTTTGGTTTAAGTCCATTTCCAATTCAGTCCATTCAGGAAGTGAATTGAAATCCCATAAATGAACTGGAAATGTTCTATTTCTATGCAGACTTTTCCTATACAGATTATATTCATAGTAAAATGCATGTATTTGCTAAGTAGATAGGTGTGTTTATTAAGCATTCCTCTCTCCTTTCACTCTACCCCTTACTTTGTTCTTAAGTCCTGTTCATTATCCATTTGTGTAACGGTATTCCTGTGGTGAAGTAGAGGCGGACCAAAATGCAGCGTGGTTTCTTTGATTCATGTTTAATAACAAAAAGATAAACACGAACACTACAAAACAATAACCGTGGAAAACCAAAAACAGCCCTATCTGGTGCAAAACACAGAGACAGGAACAATCACCCACAAACACACAGTGAAACCCAGGCTACCTAAATATGGTTCCCAATCAGAGACAATGACTAACACCTGCCTCTGATTGAGAACCATATCAGGCCAGACATAGAAATAGACAAACAAGACATCCAACATAGAATGCCCACTCAGATCACACCCTGACCAACCAAAACATAGAAACATACAAAGCAAACTATGGTCAGGGTGTGACAATTTGTTCATCCATAATCCACCCATCCTTCTAGCATGGTTAATATAACTAATCCATGTCCTTGTCATCAGTGCACCCCACACACATTAAAAAGCTAAAGAAAGATCCCTCTCCGCCCTATGCCCACCCCCCTCTCCCACTACTCTTCATACTGGCCTTCACCAGGGTCATAAGCCACAACATTTGGGTCACCACCCCCCCCCCCCCTCCCTCACATGTTAACACCCCCCCCCCCCCCTCTTAAAACCTAGACCCCATACCATCTTTCCCCTCAGACTCACACACATGTCCTCACCCCTTGTCCTCATTCCAAAATCCTACACACCCTCAGAAGCAGACACATACAAGGCACCCCCCCCCCCCCCCCCCCCCCCCCATGGACGATTACAATACATCCCTTGTAATGTTTCCAATTTCTCTGTAAATACATGTAACACCCACACCTTAGGCTCATGTCTGCCTCTACACTGTTAAAACACCCTGTGTGTGTGTCTGTGTGTGTTAGGAAGCGGTCTACTGGCCGTTTACCTCTGCAAACATGTAGTAACCATCCTCTTAACCAGGCCACATTACATATGCACCAAACAAAAGAAACTCACTCTGAAGAATCAACCAGGCCAAGGCCTTCTCCATCAGCTTGTCCAGTCCCATTGCCATGATTAAAATGAAATCCTCATGTTCACAAGACCATACGTGTGTGTGTGTGTGTGTGTGTGAGGAGAGTGAAGAAGATACAAATGTATCCTATGTAATTCCCTGGTAGGGATCACAATGTATCCTATGTAATTCCCTGGATCACAATGTATCCTATGTAATTCCTTGGATCACAATGTATCCTATGTAATTCCCTGGTAGGGATCACAATGTATCCTATGTAATTCCCTGGTAGGGATCACAATGTATCCTATGTAATTCCTTGGTAGGGATCACAATGTATCCTATGTAATTCCCTGGTAGGGATCACAATGTATCCTATGTAATTCCTTGGTAGGGATCACAATGTATCCTATGTAATTCCCTGGTAGGGATCACAATGTATCCTATGTAATTCCCTGGTAGGGATCACAATGTATCCTATGTAATCTGGATCACAAAGTATAGCTTTTTTTCTCTCCATTGTTTGCAATATTAATACTGCAAAGGACAATGACGAGTGGAAAAGGGACAAGTGGATTGGTCCTCATCTTTATTATCCTAAGAAAAGAAACAAACAAAGTTGATGGTGGTTTACTATGATGACTTGTTCCATATTGTAATAGGATGGTCAATGATCACCTGTAAGCATTGCCAAAAACAGAAGAAAAAAAAACTCCCAATCCTCCCAACCTCCCAATCTCAAAAGAGATGTGAGCTGCACAAGTGTATGTTCAATAGCTCCATAGCTCAATGTGTGTATGAATGTCTACCTGTACTCTCAGTTACAATAAGCTCCGTATTACTGTTGCTCCAATGCACTTCCTGAGGATAATCCCTCACACAGGAGAGGGAACGGCAGGCCACCTGGACACACCAACATACAGTATGAGTTTTCACTCTCAGAAACACACGCACAGTACCCACACTCTCAGCAACACACACACACACACACACACACACACACACACACACACGCGCACACACTCTCAGAAACACACACACACACACACAGTACCCACACTCTCAGAAACACACACACACAGTACCCACACAGTACCCACACTCTCAGCAACACACAAACACACAGTACCCACACTCTCAGAAACGCACACACACACACACACACACACACACACACACACACACACACACACACAGTACCCACACTCAGAAAAAAAGGCTTCTGTTAGGGTACAGTATTGTTCCCGGGGGTACAAAAATATTAAAATACACAATGTATCTTCAGAGGTACCCATATAATCTCACATGGTACTGTCCAGTACCCTGGACATATTAGTCCTCAATGGCACTCCCCATGTTATACAGGCTGTTCGGCACAAGAAACCTAGACCTCTGAGAGCATCTGCAACAAATGTAACTTGTTACAGTTTTTTTGGATTGCTTACACACTAAAATGAAAAGTAGTACACTATTAGCAAAACCTTACACTCAAGAAGCAAAACATCAGCCCATATTTGCACAACTATAAGCACATTGTCAACCTCACACTTGTTGCAAAACTCTACACACAGTGATTTGCAAAACACTAAACACACTTAACATACATTACACACAAAAATCTATCATGAAGTCACGTCCTTGCAATACCAAAGCACTGACTGTCAAATTACCACACCGTCCAAACAATTGGTTCAACACAGTATTCAGGTGTGCAAACACTTGTTTGCTTAATTGTAGACACACCACTCAGGTGTATAAGCACTATAAAAAGCAGCAGGTGAGTTCATCGGTCTTCAAGCACAATGGAAAGAGTCAGAGAAAGAGTAAGACGAGGAGGATGAGGAGGAGGAGGACGACGACGACGACGAGGAGGACGAGGAGAATGAGGAGAATGAGGAGGACGACGAGGAGAACGAGGAGGATGAGGAGAACGAGGACGAGAACGAGGAGGAGGAGGAAGGGGAGGAAGAGGAAGACAAGAAGGTGCTCAAAGAGGACCGAATCTGACAAATGAGATCCACGCAACACTGGTTGACCACGTTGTCAACCACGGCCTGATGCTGAGGGAAATTGGACTGCGCGTACAGCCAAATCTAAGCCGATATACAGTGGCAAGTGTGATGAGAACATTTAGACTGGAAAATAGGTTTTGTAAAAATATCATCATATCAAAAACATCTGCACGGTTTCAGTAACTGCTTACGGTACTGTATTCTATCAGCACTTCTGTTACCTTTTCCAGTGAAATTACTGTACTATTGTATACTGTTTTTTTTCTACATAGGATTGAGGGTCAGGGACGACAAAGGGGAAGGCCTCCTATGTTCACAGAACAGCAAGAGAGGGAGATAGTAAACATGGTTTTGGCCAACAATGCTATAACATTCAAGCAGCTCCAAGCTAACATTGTCAATAACCACGCCATTTTCAACGATATCCATCAGGTCTCAACATCAACACTGCCACGCATCCTAAAAAAAAAAACTATTTAAATGAAGCAAATTTATCGAGTGCCTTTCGAGCGCAATTCCGAAAGGGTGAAACGACTGCGGCATGATTATGCAGAGGTATGTATTCACTTTAGCAGTGTGATCTTGCATACTGTCTCATAATATTTTACTGTACTGTAATATGTATACTAGATCTACACTGAACTACACAATTTTGCCTGACACTGTTTTTCTGAGAGTTTTACGAATGGATGGAGAGGAGATCCAGCATGAGTTAATTTATGTAGATGAGGCTGGGTTCAACCTGACGAGAACACGAAGGAGGGGAAGAAGCATCATTGGCCACAGGGCTATAGTCAATGTCCAGGGCAACGTGGGGGTAATATAACACTGTGCAGCCATTACACAGAATGGGGTCCTCCAAAGTCATGCCTATATGGGCCCTTACAACACAGCACACATACTTACATTCTTGGACCAATTCCACAACATAACAGCAGCAAATCAAATCGATCATATGCAATACATTGTTGTCTGGGACAATGTGTCTTTCCACCGCTCTGCTCTGGTTCAGAACTGGTTTCAGCAACATCCACATTTCACCGTCCTATATCTTCCACCATACTCTCCATTCCTCAACCCTATAGAAGAGTTTTTCTCGGGATGGCGGTGGAAGGTATATGATCTCTGTCTCCAGGCTGAGGTACCCCTCATCCAAGCCATGGAGGAGGCCTGTGACCAGATGGAGGTAGCAGCAATGCAAGGATGGATTCGTCATTCAAGACGTTTCTTTCCAAGGTGTCTTGCTAATGACAACATTGCCTGCGATGTTTTAATTTTTAACGTAAAGTGACGTTTGGTTACAGTATTATGAATCTCCATGTTGACGTGGGCGTGTTGAGAAATAAATGAGTTTCTTCAGTCTTCAACATTGGTCGTGTGTAGTGTTTGGTGAATTGACATTATATTTGTACTTTGTTGATAGTAGCCTACTCTAATCATAGGGAAGTAGAAGTGCTAAAAGTGTTTTAGGTTCATCACAGCAGAGTGTAACTCGT